>NC_135232.1:113489604-113797104 GCF_051348905.1 Ranitomeya variabilis
CAGAAACAAAACACCTCAAATAAGTTTCCAAGGTCTGATTAGTTCGCTCCGTCTGGCCATTCGTCTGAGGATGGAATGCAGACGAGAAAGACAAATCAATGCCCATCTTGGCACAAAACGTCCGCCAAAATCTAGACACAAACTGGGATCCCCTGTCAGAAACGATATTCTCCGGAATCCCATGCAAACGAACCACGTTCTGAAAAAACAAAGGAACCAACTCAGAAGAGGAGGGCAACTTAGGCAAGGGCACCAAATGAACCATCTTAGAAAAGCGGTCACACACAACCCAGATAACGGACATTTTCTGTGAAACCGGGAGATCAGAAATAAAATCCATGGAAATGTGCGTCCAAGGCCTCTTCGGGATGGGCAAGGATAACAACAACCCACTAGCCCGTGAACAGCAAGGCTTAGCTCGAGCACACACTTCACAAGACTGCACAAAGGTACGCACATCCCTAGACAAGGAAGGCCACCAAAAAGACCTGGCCACCAAGTCTCTTGTACCAAATATTCCAGGATGACCAGCCAACACAGAAGAATGGACCTCGGAGATGACTCTACTGGTCCAATCATCCGGAACAAACAGTCTTTCTGGTGGACATCGATCCGGTTTATCCACCTGAAACTCCTGCAATGCGCGTCGCAAGTCTGGGGATACGGCGGACACTATTACCCCATCCCTAAGGATACCAGCAGGCCCAGTGTCTCCAGGAGAGTCAGGCACAAAACTCCTGGAAAGAGCATCTGCCTTCACATTCTTTGAACCTGGCAGGTATGAAACCACGAAATTGAAACGAGAAAAAAATAACGACCAACGAGCCTGTCTAGGATTCAAACGCCTGGCAGACTCAAGGTAAATGAGATTCTTGTGATCAGTCAAGGCCACCACGCGATGTTTAGCACCCTCAAGCCAATGACGCCACTCCTCAAATGCCCACTTCATGGCCAAAAGCTCCCGATTACCCACATCATAATTGCGCTCGGCGGGCGAGAATTTTCTGGAGAAGAAAGCACATGGCTTCATCACCGAGCCATTAGAACTTCTCTGTGACAAAACCGCCCCCGCTCCAATCTCGGAAGCATCAACCTCCACCTGAAAAGGAAGTGAAACATCTGGTTGACACAACACAGGAGCAGAAGAAAACCGGCGCTTAAGTTCCCGAAAGGCCTCCACGGCCGCAGGAGACCAATCAGCAACATCAGCACCCTTTTTAGTCAAATCAGTCAAAGGTTTAACAATACTGGAAAAATTAGCAATGAACCGACGATAAAAATTAGCAAACCCCAAGAACTTCTGAAGGCTCTTAACAGATGTAGGTTGTGTCCAGTCACAAATAGCCTGAACCTTAACGGGATCCATCTCAATAGTAGAAGGAGAAAAAATGTACCCCAAAAAAGAAATCTTCTGGACTCCGAAGAGACACTTTGAGCCCTTCACAAACAGAGAATTGGCCCGCAAAACCTGAAACACCTTCCTGACCTGTAGAACATGAGACTCCCAGTCATCAGAAAACACCAAAATATCATCCAAATACACAATCATAAACTTATCCAGATATTCACGGAAAATATTGTGCATAAAGGACTGAAAGACTGACGGAGCATTGGAGAGTCCAAAAGGCATTACCAAATACTCAAAATGGCCCTCAGGCGTATTAAATGCGGTTTTCCACTCATCACCCTGTTTTATCCGCACCAGATTATACGCACCACGAAGATCTATTTTAGTGAACCACCTAGCCCCCTTAATGCGAGCAAACAAATCAGTAAATAATGGCAATGGATACTGGTATTTGACTGTAATCTTATTCAGAAGGCGATAATCTATACAAGGCCTCAGGGAACCATCTTTTTTTGCCACGAAAAAAAAACCTGCTCCCAGAGGGGACGAAGATGGATGAATATGTCCCTTTTCCAAGGACTCCTTAATATAATTCCGCATAGCAGTATGCTCTGGCAGTGACAGATTAAATAAACGACCCTTAGGGAACTTACTGCCAGGAATCAATTCTATAGCACAGTCACACTCTCTATGAGGAGGGAGCGAATTGAGCTTAGGCTCCTCAAAAACATCCCTATAATCCGACAAAAACGCAGGGATCTCCGAAGGAGTAGATGAAGCGATAGAAATCGGAGGTGCATCATCATGAACCCCCTGACATCCCCAGCTTAGCACAGACATTGTTTTCCAGTCCAGGACAGGATTATGAGTTTGTAACCATGGCAGACCAAGCACTAGTACATCATGTAAATTATACAGTACAAGGAAGCGAATCACCTCCTGATGAACGGGAGTCATGCGCATGGTCACTTGTGTCCAATACTGCGGTTTATTCATAGCCAATGGTGTAGAATCAATTCCCTTCAGAGGAATAGGAACTTCCAGAGGCTCTAGACTAAAACCGCAGCGTTTAGCAAATGACCAATCCATAAGACTCAGGGCAGCGCCTGAATCCACATAGGCATCGACGGAAATGGAAGACAGTGAAAAAATCAGAGTCACAGACAAAATGAACTTAGACTGCAGAGTATCAATGGCAAAAGATTTATCAACCCTTTTTGTGCGTTTAGAGCATGCTGATATAACATGAGCTGAATCACCACAATAAAAACACAAACCATTTTTCCGCCTATAATTTTGCCGTTCACTTCTGGACTGAATTCTATCACATTGCATAGTCTCAGGTGCCTGTTCAGAAGACACCGCCAACTGGTGCACGGGTTTGCGCTCCCGTAAACGCCGATCAATCTGAATGGCCATAGCCATAGACTCATTCAGACCTGTAGGCGCAGGGAACCCCACCATAATATCCTTAATGGCCTCAGAAAGACCATTTCTGAAGTTTGCAGCCAGGGCGCACTCATTCCACTGAGTAAGCACCGACCATTTCCGAAATTTCTGACAATATATTTCCGCTTCATCATGCCCCTGAGAGAGGGCTAATAAAGCCTTTTCATCCTGAATCTCTAGGTTAGGTTCCTCATAGAGCAATCCCAATGCCAGAAAAAACGCATCCACACTGAGCAATGCAGGATCCCCTGGTGCCAATGCAAATGCCCAATTCTGAGGGTCGCCCCGTAGGAACGATATAACAATCTTGACCTGTTGAGCAGGGTCTCCAGAGGAGCGAGATTTCAAAGAGAGAAACAATTTACAATTGTTCCTGAAATTCAGGAAGGTAGATCTATCTCCAGAAAAAAACTCTGGAATAGGAATTCTAGGTTCAGACATGGGAGTGTGAACAACGAAATCCTGTATGTTTTGAACCTTTGCCGCGAGATTACTCAGGCTGGAAGCCAAACTCTGGACATCCATGATAAACAGCTAAGATCAGAGCCATTCAAGGGTTAAGAGGAGGTAAGAAGCAGCTAGACAGCAATTAAGGGCTAGGCAGCAAAAACTCTGAAGGAAAAAAAAAAAAAAAAAAAAATTTCCCTTGAACACTTCTCTTTCTCCTGCTTCAGCCCAAACAATTAACACTTTGTGGGCCGGCTATACTGTCATGAATCCCCAATGGCGAGGGATAGCACAGGATAAGCAAAGTATAATAAATATCGGACGAGCTCTAGGGTGATGGAACCTGGGCTGACCGCTGCCCTACGCCTGACAAACGCAACTAGAGATAGCCAGGGAGCGTGCCTACGTTGGTTCTAGACGCCACGCACCAGCCTAAGAGCTAACTAGTACTGCAGAGAAAACAAAGACCTCACTTGCCTCCAGAGGAATTAACCCCAAAGGTATAGTTGCCCCCCACATGTATTGACGGTGAAATGAGAGGAAGGCACACACATAGAGATGATGTATATAGCTTTAGCAAATAGAGGCCCGCTGAAAACTAGAAAGCAGAATGACACAAAAGGGGACTGAGCGGTCAGCAAAAAACCCTAATCAAAAAAACCATCCTGAGATTACAAGAACCCATGTGCCAACTCATGGCACATGGGGAGAACCTCAGTCCACTAGAGCAACCAGCTAACAAAGAGACATTCTAAGCAAGCTGGACAAAAAACCAAACAACTGAAAATCAGCACTTATCCTGAAAGATCTGGGAGCAGGTAGGCAGGAACCAAACAGAGCACATCTGAACACATTGATAGCCGGCAAGGGAAATGACAGAAAGGCCAGGTAAAATAGGAAACACCCAGCCTCTGATGGACAGATGGAAACCAAGGGCCGCAACCCACCAAAGTCACCCAGTACCAGCAGTAACCACCAGAGGGAGCCCGCAAACAGAATCCACAACAGTGCTCCATACAGAATAAGATGCCCCATATATTGCTCCATACAGTATAACGGGCCCCATATATTGTTCCATACAGTACAATAAGCCCCATAGATTGATATTGCTTCTTAAAGTATTATGGGTACCACATAGTGCTCCATACAGAATAATGAGCCCCATATATTGCTCCATATAGAATAATAAGCCCCATATAATGCTCCATACAGTATAATGAGCCCCAATTATTGCTCCATACTGAATAAGGAGCCCCATATATTGCTCCATACAGAATAATGAGCCCCATATAATGCTCAATTCAGTATAATGAGTCACATACCTTGCTCCATACAGAATGGGCCCCATATAATGCTCCATACAGTATATGATGGGCCCCATATATTTCTCCAAGCTCCAAACAGAATGGGCCCCATATAATGCTCCATATGTAATGGGCCCATTATGAGGCTCCATGTATAATGGGCCCCATATGAGGCTCCATATATAATGGGTCCCATATTATGCTCCATACATAATGGGCCCCATATTATGCTTCACTATAATGGGCCCCATTTGATGCTCCATATAATGCTCCAGTGTATGATGAGCCCCATATATTGCTCAAAATATTTAGAAAAAAAAACCCTGAAATCCTCACCTCTCCTCGATGGCCGCTGCTCTGCTCCGGACTCCTCAGCATCGGTGTCTTCTGGCTCTCTGCACTGTGATTTTTCAGGCACAGAGAGCACAGACGTGACGTCACTGCACCCTCTGACCTGAAACGTCACAGTCAGGAGACACCGCAGCGGAGGAGTGGGAAGAGGTAAGTATCGCAAGTGTCGGGGCCCTGAGCAAGCGGGGGAGGGGTGGACTCTTTATTAACCCATGTGGCAACATTTCAGTTCCGCAGCAGACAAGCAGACAAATGTTCTGTTATGGTCTGAAACGTTGCCACATGGGCGAACAAAGAGTCCGCCACTTTTTTCACAACTTATCGGAGTGATTGTTTTATATATATATATATATATATATATATATATATATATATATATATATATATATATATATATATATATATACACACACACATAATTAGAGCAGATACTGAGAATTACATCATTTATACAGGACAGGAGAAGTATACACAGCATACACAGCTCCACAACATATGTTCCACACTATATACTATATACAAGGCAACATACTATATAAACATCTTTACATTTTATGCTATATATACGTACAATTCTACATTATACACTATATTAAGACAGAGCTATATTATGTTGCATACATCATATAGGTGACTGCTCTATATACATTATATAGGTGATACTGTGATTATGCACGGATTTAGCAGCCAGCATCAGCTATATATTGTATATACAGCAGTCTATATACATTATCCTGGTTTCACTGCAAGTGCTGTACATACATAAAACAAAGTTTCCATATTGGGACTCACCCCGGTCTCTGAGATGGGGGGGAGGATGAGGAGCTAAGGTGCGTCCATCGTCGGGTGTCCACAGGAGTGGGTCACTGGCTCAGACGGTGAGTAGAGCAGGAAACAAAAAAAGGGGGATATACAGCACTGGGGGGACAGGCATCGCAGGGGAGGCATATAGATCACTGGGTGGGTCTCATAGATAACTGAGGGGACACAGAAATCACAGGGGGAGCGCACAAAGATCACAGGGGGCATATAGCTAGGGGGCACAGAGATCACGGAGGGGCACATAGCTGGGGAGGGCACATAGCTGGAGGGCAGAGATCACAGGGGGCACAGAGATCACATGGGAGCACAAATATCACAGAGGGTACATAGCAGGGGGCACAGGGATCACAGGGGGCACATAGATCACATAGGGCAGAAAGCTGGGAGCCACAGAGGTGCATATAGCTGGGGCACAGAAATCACAGGGGTGCATATAGCTGGGGGGCACAGAGATCACAGAGGTGCATATAGCTGGGAGCACAGAAATCACAGGGGAATATAGCTGGATGGCACAGAGATCACAGGGGTGCATATAGCTGGGGGCACAGAAATCACAGGGCATATAGCTGGAGGGCACAGAGATCACAGGGGTGCATATAGCTGGAGGGCACAGAGATCCCAGGGGAGCATATCTGTGGGACACAGAGATCACTGGGAGGAATATAGCTGGGGGGCACAGAAATCACAGGGGGCATATAGCTGGGGGCCAGTGAGATCACAGGGGGAAGAGATCACAGGGTGCACATAGCTGGAGGCACAGAAATCACAGGGAGCACATAGCTGGGGGCACAGAGATCACAAGAGGACATATAGCTGGGGGCAGAGAGATCACAGGGGGAAGAGATCACAGGGTGCACATAGCTGGAGGCACAGAAATCACAGGGGGCACATAGCTGGGAGGCACAGAGATCACAGGGGGCATATAGCTGGGGAACACAGATCACAGGGGTGCATATAGCTGGGGGCACAAAAATCATGAGGCATATAGCTGGAGGGCACAGAGATCACAAGGGTGCATATAGCTGGGGGACACAGAAATCACAGGGGGCATATAGCTGGAGGGCACAGAGATCACAGGGGTGCATATAGCTGGGGGGCACAGAAATCACAGGGGGCATATAGCTGAGTGGCAGAGAGATCACAGGGGGAACAGATACCAGGAGGGCACATAGCTGGGGGCACTGAAATCACAGTGAGCACATAGCTGGTGGGCACAGGGATCACATGGGGACATATAGCTATGGGGCACAGAGATCACAGGGGGAGGGCACAAATCTAAGATCACTTGGGGGCACATAGCTGGGAGGCACAGAGATCACAGAGGAGCATATAGCTCGGAGGGCACTGAAATCACAGAAGTGCATATAGCTGGGGGGCACAGAGATCACAGGGGGCATATAGCTGGGGAGCACAGAACTCACAGGGGGCATATAGCTGGGGGGGAGAGAGATCACAGGGGGAACAGATCACAGGGGCACATAGCTTGGTGCACAGAAATCACAGGGGGCACATAGCTGGGGACACATAGATCTCAGGGGGCACAGAGATCACATGGGGCGCATAGCTGGGAGGCACAGAGATCACAGGGTGGCATATAGTTGGGGGCACAGAGATCACATGGGGACACAGAGATTATATTGGTGCTCATAGCTGGGGGGGCATAAAGTGAGGGGCACAGATCACCAGCAGAAAGTCACAGAAATCACCAGCAGACAGGCACTGAGCTGCCGAGACAGAGATTGTTCTGGACTCTGGCAGCAGCAGTTACTCTTCTGGGACAGCATTGGGCGCCAACCCCGCCCACCTCGACTCTAACCCCGCCCACATTGGTGCTAACCCCACCCCGATGATGTCATCATTCATGTGCAGGCAGTGTTCTGTAATGAACGCTGCATGCACTTGAGGGTTAAATGGCCGGCACTTGGCAGGATAGGGCTGCCGCCCGAGCATTGCGGACCCCGGGGACCTGCCCACGGGCCGCATGTGGCCCACGGGCTGGAGGTTCCCCATCCGTTCCAGCTGGGTAGATTAGCAATCCGGAGCTGACCTGAATATTTAAGAAAGTAAAAGTAAGGTTTTATGTTTCTTAGGAGATATCTTTGTTTACATAATTATTTGGCAACAATTAGTGGACAAATTATTATGCAACTAAATACAAAAACGTAAATTTCCACATCTCATTTGCTTATTTTCATCTGATAAAGTGAAAATAATAACCATACACCTCAGAGAGTGTACAAAAATACATTTCTGACATTTAATAAAATATATATCAGTTACCGATATTAACCCCATTCTTTTCAATAACAGTTATAAGCCTTCCATCCATGGAGATTGTCAGTTTCTTAATCTGCTGACAATCAAGTATGTGGTCATCACCAACCACAGCCTCCCAGATACTGTTCGTAGAGGTGTTATATATTTCCCATTTAAGAAGAGCCCACAAGTTCTTTACAGGGGTTAGGTCAGATGAGGATGGGGCCATGTCATTATTTGTTCATCTTTAAGGCCTCTACTGGCTAGCCATGCAGCGGAGACTTTGATGCATGTGGTGGAGCATTGTTCTGCATAAAAATCATGGTTTTCTTGAAAGTTGAAGACTTTTTGCAGTACTTGGCAGTTGATTTTGGAGTTGATTTTGAGTCCATATTCAACCTGACAAGGTCCAACTTGTTCATCTTTAATATTAAAATAATAACCTAGACCAGAACCCTACCTACACCTATCTGGATTTTGAGTCAAAGTGAAGATCTGTGCCCATTACTGATCCAACCATGGCCCATCCATCTCATTTGTCAAAAGTCACTCTCACCACATTAGTCCATAAAACTTTAGAAAAATCAGGATAGCTCTTGTCCCAGTCTTGGACATTTCAACTTCTGTGTCTTGTTTAGTATTGGTCAGGCTTCGGCCCTCCTTACCTCGGCCATGTCTCTATGCACTGAACACCTTGTACTTCTGGGCACTCCAGGCAGTATGTAATCAATATGACAGAACTGGAGGAGAATGGGTTCCTAGTTGCTTCACGCTTGATTCTTCTTTCCTCAGCACTCCTGTTATCTTCAGTATTGGATCAGAAAAATAAGATGGACAGACAGCAGTGTGAGCAGCCTCCTCTTACCTCAGCACCCCTGGTATCTCCAGTATTAGATCAGAAACCCAGGGTGGACAACAGTGTAAGTGACCTCTTTTTATCTAGCACTGCTGTATTAGATTAGAATAACCACTGGGATCACATCTTCCTACCTATGAAGGAGGCCCACACTCACAGGCACCTTTTCTGAGAACATTCTAGAACAAATTTCTCTTAGTGTAACAACACATTGTCCATTTAAATTCTATAATTATTATCCACTTCACAAAATGATTATGAGTTGATATTTAAAAGTATATAAATATTTACTACACTCATGTCTCTGTTCCAGACTCTTTTCCTTTCACCTTGGTCCCCTGAACTCTGTTGTGATCCACGTTGGGCTTTGCAGATTGCCTGGCATGTGACATCATCTAAGGCCCTCTAAGACACACACTTGTGTCTTTTTATTAAGACTCTAGTCTCCAGTGTTTGGTGTGCACCTTCATTTGTGTTCCAACTTTGATCTTGCATACCTACAGCTCGATTGAACCAAGAGAGAAAAATCCAAATAAGTGGTCAAAAGTAATAATACCAAGGCATAGGTGGAAAAATAAAACACCTTCATTGGGACAAATTGGTGAGAAAGTGTCACTAACAACATGAAAAAGTGCCTGCACATACAAACAATAAAAAATGAATAAAATACATTAAAATGAGAGTCAAATTAATTGCAATCCACTCTAACTACACACCAATGACAGGCCAAATGCTTGAAAAACAAACATTTAATTAAGTATAGGGGTATCCATGAAAGTCATGGCAGATACAATGTTCTCTACATATATCAGAATAATGGTAGGACCAATGTAATTTAGTGTGCAAAAGCAAAATGCATACGCAAAGATCAAAAGGCAACGAGGTGTGTAACAGCACTGTGGGGTGATTAATATGCTAAGACACAACGGTAGGTGTGTAGGTAAAACGGGATATGGAATATTAGCCAACACAAATGTGAAACAGGACACACTGAAAAATCTATGCATGAGCATGGAAGAGCTCACAAGTACTATATGGTACAAACTTGATAGGAGTGCAAGTGATACACAGGAAAAAGAGGAGGGCTTATATTACCTGAGTGATAGATAATATGTGTGCGACATGCGCCCCGACACGCATTTCGGACTTTGTCCTTCGTCAAGGAGTGACCGGACACCCCTTGATGAGGGACAAGGTCCAAAAAGCGCGTCGGGGAGCGTGTGGCACACATACCATCTACCACTCAGGAAATATAAAGGTGCCTATACAAATTATATTGAGGTCAAATGAACACTTATTCACTGAAATTAATCCTTCCCATGAATGTGCACACTTGGTCGAAAGGGTAGAAAATGGAGAGTGAGACAAGCTGCTGCTGCCAGAAAACTCTAGAAAGGGCAAATTGAAATCCAACATGCCAAATACTCCTTTCTTCCAATATCTGCTGTCAGAGAACAGTCTGGTGACTTCTACATATGCTAAATAGTTATCTAATCTTAAATTTAGGAGGCTTGGTTACATTTCCATATGTAGGCACAGTAAAGCAGCAATATTACAATGTTGCTAGAAGTCCAATATATTCCATGGTATTAACATGGGATTCAGAAGAGAATATTCTCTATAACACTATCTCTGAGATTGAACATAACTTCTGGACACAGGTCATGGGCGATTGTTTCTAGCACAAAGTTAACATAATTAATATTGAATGCATTTTTACTGAACCCTTCCTAATACTACTAAGTATGAGATCAGTATCTATTGTCTGTGCACTTTTTCAGATGTGAAATTAACTTTTCACTGGGATGTGACATGATAACAGAGCGAGGGCCAGCTGAATAACCACTGTCTTAATGACTTGCAGATTTCACTGAAGTTCTTTGTGTGATCATTTCCCAAATGTTAATCATGGGTCTTTCTTCTCATGTAGTATAACAAAGTTTGCACCTGCACTAATGTTTATCAGGTTCATTCCATTCTAATGCACATTCAGAAGCTGATCTGCAATGTCTACATTGTAATTGGATGAAATGAGCTGTATAAATGATTGGAAACGTATAATGACAATAGTTTGTTGATGTTCCATATCTCGCTCATCATATTGGGAGGCTGCACCAGGGGCGGACCTACCGGCCGTTCAACCGGTGCAGCCGCACCGGGGCCCGGAGGTGGAGGGGGGCCCTTGCAGGCAGGGACATACAGGGCCCGGCTTTGTGCTGCTGCAGTAGATCGGTGCACGGGTGCAGGCCCCGCACTGTATTAGCAGTGTACAAGTGCCGGCCGGCATCCTCCTATTGCAGACACAGCAGGAGCCTGTGTGTCTGCTGATCTGACGTCACCTGCGCGCCGGAGAGGAGAGATGAAGTTAGTAGAAAGCCATGGGGTCCCGGGCAGGAGGTATGTGACGGGCTTCATCTCACTCCTGCTTTCTTATCTGCTTTCTGTAGAGGATCTCTCTGTACTGTGAGATTTATTGCACCACCTTAAGTTTACATACAGATAAGGTCTCGGCTCCAGCGTCACCCGATCTGCATGTAAGCTGAAGCTGCAGCAATAAGTCACAGTGATCCTCACCCTGCACCTGAGTGACCCTGAGCCCGGCTCCAGGACATCCCACATTATATATCAGATATATATTTGTACTATGTGCACTGAGCACTGACCAGGCTGCAGGAACTCACATTATAATATAGTATATTATAATGTGAGTTCCTGCAGCCTGGTCAGTGCTCAGTGTATATAACACTATATATGTGCACATAGTACAGTGCACAGTATATACAGTATGGAGCATCATGTGTGGCCATTATACAGTATGGAGCATCATGTGCGGTCATTATACAGTATGGAGCATCATGTGCGGTCATTATACAGTATGGAGCATTATGTGTGGCCATTATACAGTATGGAGCATCATGTGTGGTCAATATACAATATGGAGCATCATGTGCGGCCATTATACAGTATGGAGCATCATGTGCGGTCATTATACAGTATGGAGCATCATGTGCGGTCATTATACAGTATGGAGCATCATGTGTGGCCATTATACAGTATGGAGCATCATGTGCGGTCAATATACAGTATGGAGCATCATGTGTGGCCATTATACAGTATGGAGCATCATGTGCGGTCATTATACAGTATGGAGCATTATCTGCGGTCATTATACAGTATTGACCATCATGTGTGGCCATTATACAGTATGGAGCACTGTGTGGCCATATTTTTTTATTTATAATTATTCTTTATGAAAGTGTGATCAGCAGTGCTAAATGGGTGTGGTTGGGACGTGGATATGGGTGTGACTAGTTATGAATGGGTGTGACCAGAGGCGTGGCCTAAAATTTGCTTTATCCCTCTTTCCCATCTTCAAAAGTCGGGAGGTATGATGCTGGGCAGGGAGGGGGGCCCAGACACATTTCTTGCACAGGGGCCCAAAGCTGTCATTGTCCGCCACTGGGCTGCACATACATAGTTGCCCAAAATATCTACTCTCCAAATATATGATCTACTGGAACTGGCTCAAGTCATAATACTGCTATATATTATAGTGTCTGCCTGAGCTTAAGTGAACGCATTTATGAACTTCCAACCTGCACTTATTCTGTAATTCAATTTTAGAAACTATAGTGTGGAAGAAAAAAAGTCTTCATTTTTCTTGTGAATTATCTTCTGTGGATTTAAGTTTCAGGATGGGCTCCAAAACCTAATTATTTTTGGTATTATCCTGTCTGTGATTAGATTCTTTGATATGAGGAGATGGGTGTGTTTGAGCTAAATTAACCATTATCACAAATTTCCCCTCTGTCCAAGGACTCATTTAGATGTCTGATTTTTGCATATGAGTGCTAGCTATGATTTTCATGAATAGCATTCATACCTGTGATAGTCTATGGGGTCAATCACATGCCTGTTGGAGACATGTCCGAATTTGACCCAAGAGTCGGCTAAAAATCGTCCATGCAAATCAAAGGGTCAGTGAAAAAAATTGGACCCCACTCCGATAACATCAGAAAAGAAAAGGTGGAGAAAATATTGTTTTTAAATTTCTTCACGTACTAAAAAATCAGATGACATTTGGACCACACTCTGCTCAAACTCTGATCAGAATAATCGGCTTGTTTTCTTGTACATGGAAAAATTGGACATCTGAATGAACCCTTATTGTTTTAAAGTGGACATACTGTACAGCAATAATAAAAAAAAAAATCAGCATTCATTGTAAATTAGAATTCTTACAGAAAAAAATGGGAGTATAAATCCACCAAAAAATAGTGAGCAATAAAGTTTTATTAAATAAATACAAAATGCAGAGACAATCACAATAGTATCCAAAAAATCAGAGGTGAAGTCTCAGATGAAAATTATACGTGGCCAAAACACAATTAGTAAAAGGACGGGTAGCACACCAAGGGGTAAATACCGTTGTACTCAAAAGTTTACATACCCCCCAAAATTTTTACTTTCTTGGCCTTTTGTCAGAGAATATGAATGATAACACCACTCAAGGTAACATCCTCACCTATGACCTGTTTGCTTGTAATCAGTGTGTGTGCATAAAAGCTGAGTGAGTTTCTGGGATCCAGACAGACTCTTGCATCTTTCATCCATCCACTGACGTTTCTGAATTATGAGTCATGGGGAAAGTAAAAGATCTATGGGAAAAGGTAGTTGACCTGTTTAAAACAGGAAAGGGATACAAAAAGATATCCAAGGAATTGATAATGCCAGTCAGCAGCGTTAAAGCTGTGATTAACAAATGGAAAGTCAGGGGCTCTGTAAAAACAAAACCTCGGTCAGGTAGAGCAACAAAAATTTTGCCTACGATTGCCAAGAAAATTGTTTGGGATGCAAAGAAAAACCCACAAATAACATCAGCTGAAATACTTGACTCTCTGAAAACTAGTGGTGTGGCTGTTTCAAGATGCACAATAAGGAGGCACTTGAAGAAAAATGGGCTGCATGGTCGAGTCGCCAGGAGAAAGCCATTACTGCGCAAATGCCACATAGTATCTCACCTACAATACGCAAAACAGCACAGAGACAAGCCTCAAAACTTCTGGAACAAGGTAATTTGGAGTGAAGACACCAAAATTGAAATTTTTGGCCACAACCATAAACGTTACATTTGAAGAAGGGTCAACAAGGCCTATGATGAAAGGAACACCATTCCTACTGTAAAGCATGGAGGTGGATTGCTGATGTTTTGGGAAGAGTGAGATACAAAGGCACAGGAAATTTGGTCAAATTTGAAGGAAAGATGAATGCAGTGTGTTATCAGCAAATACTGGAGGCAAATTGGCACTCATCACCCCGGAAGCTGCGCATGGGACATACTTGGATGTTCCAACATGACAACGATCCAAAACACAAGGCCAAGTTGACCTGTCATTTGTTACAGCAGAACAAAGTGAAAGTTCTGGAGTGGCCATCTCAGTCTCCTGACCTCAATATTATTGAGTCACTCTGTGGAGTTCTCAAGCAGTTCATGCTAGACAGCCCAGGAATTTACAGGAACTGGAGGCTTTTTGCCAAGAAAAGTGGGCAGCTTTACCATCTGAGAAAATAAAGAACCTCATGCACCAACTACCACAAAATACTTAAAGCTGTCATTGATGTTAGAGGGTGCAATACACGGTAATAAGAAATGGGGTATGTGAACTTTTGATCAGGGTTATTTGGATGTTTTGGGTTGTCATTATGATTTAAAAAAAGAAAACACAGTAGTTTGACAATAAATGGGTTCACCCAACCACTAACCATGAGTGGAGAAAAATGTTTGGTGTTATCATTCATAATCTCTGAAAAAGGCCAAGAAAGCAAAAATTATGCCAGGGTATGTAAACTTTTGAGCACAACTGTATAGAGTACATGGATAGACAGTAGATCACTGGATTATAAAGAATAACAGCAAAGTAGAAAAACTGTTAAAAACTAGATCCCTATGGCTCACCCGTTGCTCACTGTTTCAGG
This sequence comes from Ranitomeya variabilis, assembly GCF_051348905.1. Classification (NCBI taxonomy): domain Eukaryota; kingdom Metazoa; phylum Chordata; class Amphibia; order Anura; family Dendrobatidae; genus Ranitomeya; species Ranitomeya variabilis. The sequence continues at coordinate 113,504,414 of NC_135232.1, forward strand.
CCACATGTCCTGATCCGTTCCAGGGTTTATTCCTGTCTGCCCTTTCTCCGGCGCATCATATCAAGGGTTAACTTTGCTCTGCTTCATTCTGGGTTTAGGCTTGCTATTTAGCTCCCATGAGTCTTGCTGGCAGTGTCAGCTATAGCTCTGCCTTCAGCGTGTGTACCTGACTCTGGTAATCCTTGACTTGTCCTGCTGTCATCCCTGACTTGCCCCGTGTCTGTTGTTTTCCTTTGTCTGTCCTTTTCCCAGCACTTCTCTGTTTCTCGGTTATATTATCTGGTTTTCTGACTTGGCCTGTATTTGGACTTGTTTCTGCTTTCTCTCTTTGCCTTATCTGCTTTCGACCATTGCTGAACCCCCTGGCTTGCTCCTGACCATGTATACTTCTTACTCCTTTTGTACTTTGCATCTGAATGGTTTCTGACTTGGCTTGTCTGACCACTCTCTCGCCACTTGGTGGCGCTTGTGCGGCTGCTCTATTGAGTTTCTCTTTGTACGCTGTCTCACTTCCCTCTAAAGCTCCCTCTGGTGGAGGTTTTCTCTGTTTACGCAGTCTCACTTCCCTCTAAAGCTCCCTCTGGTGGAGGTTGCGTTACACTGCACTGCAGCAGCATGACCCCACATATCAGCAACCCCGACGCATGTTTCGCGTGAGCTTCCTTGGTGGGTTGCAGGGCCGTTGTTAGTGGCAGGCAGACAGGCAGCTGCCTAGGGCCTCCGCTCCCCCAGGGGCCCCCAGCCAGTGGCATGCTGCTAATAGCGGCACATCACGCAGCCGCTATGGGGCCCTTGAGTCAGGGGCGCCCGCCAGCCACCAGCGCCGACTCCACAGTATATTCTGGGGGGATGGGCTGTATTATATTCTATGGGGGGCTGTATTATATTCTATGGAGGGTTACAGTATATTCTATGGGGGGGCTTATTATATTCTATGGCGGCTTACAGTATATTCTATGGGGGGCTATATTATATTCTATGGTGGGTTACAGTATATTCGATGTGGGGCTGTATTACATTCTATGAGTGAGGATTGTGTCTTACTCTTTGATGGGGTTACATTTTATTCTATGGGGAGGTGGGCTGTATTATATTCTATGGGGGTTACATTATATTCTTTGGGGGGCTGTATTATATTCTATGAGGGTTACATTATATTCTATGGGGGGCTGTATTATATTCTATGGGGGTTGCAATATATTCTATGGGTGGGCTGTATTATATTCTATGGGGGGTTACAGTATATTCTATCGGGTGGGCTGTATTATATTCTATGAGGGGGCTGTTATATTCTATGGGGGTTACAGTATATTCTATTGGCGGGGCTTATTATTATAATCTATGGGATTACAGTATATTCTATGGGGGCTGTATTATATTATATGAGGGAGGATTGCGTCATTCTCTTTGATGGGGCTACATTTTACATTTTATTCTATGGAGAGGTGGGCTGTATTATATTCTATAGGGGTTACATTATATTCAAGAATGGTGACAAATTGAGCCAAAATACTGGTATATTCAATTGAAAAATACATCCTGGAGTGGGTGTGGCAACCGGGGCGGGGGTGGGGGGGTTGGATTGGAGTGAAATTGCTGTAAATTTTTAAAAAGTTGCAAATGATAAATTATGCAAAAACATCTGGAATTGCTAAATTTCACTCACAAAGTGGAAAAAAATAGATGAGAATATACAATATAGACTTTAAAAAGTGAACGAATGAATAGGGTACACTCTAAAAAAAGTGTAAAACACACAAAACTAGATACAAAACAGATGCAAACGCAGTAACGAATTGGGGCCATAGATTTTTCAGATAATCTTTGGCTTTAAAAACTAAATACAGTGGGGAAAAAATTATTTAGTCAGCCACCAATTGTGCAAGTTCTCACACTTAAAAAGATGAGAGAGGCCTGTGATTGACATCATAGGTAGACCACAACTATGAGAGTCAGAATGAGAAAACAAATCCAGAAAATCACCTTGTCCTATTTGGCAAGATTTATTTTGCAAATTAAGGTGGAAAATAAGTATTTGGTCACCTAAAAACATGCAAGATTTTTGGCTCTCACAGACCTGTAACTTCTTCTTTATGAGCCTCCTCTGTCCCCCACTCATTACCTGTAGTCATGGCATGTGTTTGAACTTGCTATCAGTATAAAAGACACCTGTCCACAACCTCAAACAGTCAAACTCCAAACTCCACTATGGTGAAGAGCTGTCGAAGGACACCAGAAACAAAGTTGTAGCCTTCACCAGGCTGAGAAGACTGAATCTGCAACAGGCAAGCAGCTTGGGTGATGAAATCAACTGTGGGAGCAATAATAAGAAAATGGAAGGCATACAAGACCACTGATAATCTCCCTTGATCTGGGGCTCCACACAAGATCTCACCCCATGGGGTCAAAATGATCACAAGAACGGTGAGCAAAAATCTCAGAACCACACGGGGGGGGACCTAGTGAATGACCTGCATAGAGCTGGGACCACCATAACAAAGGCTACCATCAGTAACACACTATGCCGTCAAGGACTCAGATCCTGAAGTGCCAGATGTGTCCTCCTACCCTGCTTAAGCCAGTACATGTCCGGGCCCGTCTGAAGTTTGCTAGAGAGTATTTGGATTTTCCAGAAGAGTATTGGGAGAATGTCATATGGTCTGATGAAACCATATGGTCTGATGGGAGGCTACACTGGTCGTTTGGGTAATCAAGGAACAGGCTCACACTTGGATACTGCCCTTGTCAGGGCGGGAGTAAAGCAGGGACATGACAAGGAGTAATATAAGGATTTATACTAACTTTATCCCATCATTAGGCCCCTCCTCCCACCTGTTTTTCTCTTCAATGGTGAATGAAAAATGGAGAGAATGAATTTACGTTGGTGAGATCAAACCAATTTTTAACTTGAGCACAGTTACACATAAGCACTTGCACTTTGTGCTTATAATGGTCTGCTGTCTTATATGTTTATTGGTTACTATATTTTAGGTATTACATTAAAGGTTATGTTTTATTTATTTCCTAACCCTGCTGCAATTTCATTGTGCTATATTGGTTAGGCTTACGTAGATCAGATAACTTCTGACTCTTTGCTGTTTATTTCTGATGAAACCAAAGTAGAACTGTTTGGTGGAAACAAAACTCTTCGTGTTTGGAGAAGACAGAATGCTGAGTTGCATCCAAAGAACACCATACCTACTGTGAAGGATGGGGTTAGCAATATCATGCTTTGGGGCTGTTTCTCTGCAAAGGGACCAGGACGACTGATCCGTGTACATGAAAGGATGAATGGGGCCATGTATCTTGAGATTTTGAGTGCAAACCTCCTTCCATCAGTAAGGGCATTTAAGATGAAATGTGGATAGGTCTTTCGGCATGATAATGATCCCAAGCACACTACCAGTTCAATGAAGGAGTGGCTTCATAAGAAGCATGTAAAGGTCCTGGAGTGGTCTAGCCAGTCTCCAGATCTCAACCCCATAGAAAACCTTTGAAGGGAGTTGAAAGTCTGTGTTGCCCAACAACAGGGCCAAAACATTACTGCTCTAGAGTAGATCTGCATGGAGGAATGGGCCAACATACCACCAACAATGTATGCCAACTCTAGGACAGATAGGAGTTTTGAGTTTGTGAGCAGTTGCATAGCGTCCATTCCCATTATACCACTGAAGAAGTTGAGAGCGAGTGAGAAAAAGGAGCGCTTCTAAGGTTCTGTATATTGAGAGCTCCGAGGCCTCTGGGAAGTGTTATACATTCTTTACATCAAGGTCATGGCAATCATTATTTATTTTATTGCTGCCAGATTGGCTGTTGTTAAATAGAGCCATAACTCTTCAGATGCTCATCTGACTGCACTGAGGTTTGGTTTATATAATGCCCTGCACTGTTCCATTTACATGATGCATTGTTTATCATCATAGGCCTTGGAATATATTTAACCGTTTCATTTAATCAAAAGTTAACAGTTACAATAGAATTTTACTATATTTAAATATATTTTAAATAGTGATGAGCGAATATACTCGTTTCTCGAGATTTCTCGAGCATGCTCGGGGGTCCTCCAAGTATTTTTTAGTGCTCGGAGATTTAGTTTTTCTTGCCGCAGCTGAATGATTTACATCTGTTAGCCAGCAAAAGTACATGTGGGGATTCCCTAGCAACCAGGCAACCCCCACATGTACTTCTGTTGGCTAACAGATGTAAATCATTCAGCTGCGGCAAGAAAAACTAAATCTCCGAGCACTAAAAAATACTCGGAGGACCCCCAAGCTTGCTCGAGAAATCTCGAGTAACGAGTATATTCGCTCATCACTAATTTTAAACATTGGACCATTGATTACATTATGGTAAATATTTTATACAGGTTGGTTCTATTTAACCCCTTATGGACAGAGCAACTGTAAAGTAATAACTCATTTTTCAAATCTGACCAGAGTCACTTTATGTGATAATAATTCTGGAATGATTGATCATATCCCAGTGATTCTGACATAGTTTTTCATGACATATTTTACTTCCTGTTAGTGGCAAATTTTGGTCAATATGATTTTCGCTTATTTATGAAAATTTGACCAAAATTTTTGGAAAATGTAGCAATTTTCAAACTTGAAATATTTATGCCCTTAAACCAGATAGCTATACCACACACAATAGTTACTAAATAACATTTCCAACTTTACATCTTTATAATTTTTTAAACATAATTTTTTTGTTAGGAAGTTAAAAGGGTCAGAAAATAACCAAAAGTGAGACCATTTTAAAAACTGCACCCCTCAAACTGATCAAAACCACATTCAAGAATGTTATTAACTCTTCAGATTCTTCACAGGAATTAAAGGACTGTGGAAGGAAAAAAATAACATTTGACTTTTTTTCACAAAAAAATTAGCTCCAAATTGTTTTATCTTGAGAACGGCTACAGATGAAAATGGACCCCAAAATGTATTGTGTAATTTCTTCTGAGTGTGACGATACCCCATGTGTGGGGGAAAACTACTGTTTGGGTGCACGGAAGAGTTCAGAAGGGAAGGCAAAAGCACAGTTTGACTTTTTGAACACAAAATTGGCTGGAATCAAGAGCTGAGAGAGAGAGAGTCATGTTGTATTTGGCGAGGCCCTGATGTGCCTAAACAGTGGAAACCTCCCACAAGTGACCCCATGTTAAAAACTGGGTGTCACGGGTTTACCACTACAGAGAGGGGCCAGAAGACCACAGCATTTGATTTCACATAGTCCTGCACTGATTAGAAGCACTTCTTCATATTAAATGGTGCAGGCTTGTTTTAGCAGTGCAAAGTTGATTGCCAGTGTTAGTCTTGTAATGCCTAGAGTGGAGTGAATGTGTCGGTTGTTGGTAGAGACTTTTGAAGTGTTGATCTGTGACTGTTGCTTGTTGTATCGGTTGTATGCAAATACTCTTCCTCTCCAATTTGCTTTACCTACCTTTTCTTCCCTATGTTCCAGTTGTCTTTGACTGCATATTTGCATGTTTGGTATTTTCATTTATCCCTGTACTTCCTCAATTGTTAGCCTGGTTTGTGTACATACATACACCCTTACTCCCCACATCCCTTTATGGGGCAGGGGGACAGATATAGGGCTGATTCAGGAGTTCAGCAAGATATGTGGCTCTGGCATCTTTACCATCAGAAGTAATCCAGGGAGCAGAGATCTCTGTGGTGCCCCTAGTGTTAGGAACAAAGAAGGAGCTCCTCGCCCCAGATATTCAGATAACAGAGTTGTGACACTAGACCCCTCAAGGAATTTAACTAGATGTGTGCTGAGCACCATGAGTCTCCAGTTGTTTCACAGAATTTTATAACACTGAGCTGTGAAATTAAAAACAAATCACATTTTCCCCACAAAAATGTTACTTTAGCAACAAATTTTTATTTTCTCAAGGGTAACAGTAGAAAATAGTTTATCCAAATTGTTTTTTTTCAATTTCTTCTGAGTATGCCTGTGACAACACAGCATGTAATCTTAATTATCCAGACATCTATTTTCAGTAGTCCAGGAGGCATAGACTATTATCTTTATGATGACTTTTGAATTTATATATTTTTCTTTGGTTGGTCAAGAAACACAGACTACTGTTTGTATGAGCCTTCAACGTTGACTCTTGAATTGACGTTTGTTGCAGCATATTGTGTTGTTATCTTGGATGACAGGGACGCAGGGTAGTGAAACAATAGATGTGTATTAATAAGTTGACCACACATTGTACCAGGCTAGCTAGTTTGTTGACCTGCAAAACAGAGAAGGATGAACTATGCAGATTGATTAAATACTCCAGCAATGAGAGTTAAACTCATCCCAACTCAACCCTGACACATGAATGATGACCTGAGCCGCAGATGTGGGTAAAAAAGTGATTTCAATCGCTCTGCAAGAAGGATCAGAGTGACTTGACAGAACAACAGCCATTACACCATGTCATAAAGGAACACTCTACCAGGACAACTTGGTTCCATCAAGAGGGTCACAGATTTGACATTCTACAGGATGTCAGTTTAGGGGACCATGGCCCCAGCTAAAAGAATACAGATCTGCTCTATTGACATCACCAAACCCATGGATATGTTTGGGTAAGACAGGATTTGGACCCACAAGTTACCTGAGCCCCATGGATACATTTGGAAAAACCAGGATTGGGACCCGCCAGTCACTTCACTCCATGGAGACGTTTGAAGAAAACGGGTTGTCACCCTCCGGTCACCTGGCCATGTATCTCAATGTACTGTCAGCTTCCTAAGCTTGTCGTTACCTCCATTCTGTGTGTGCCTGCCTATTGCAGGGTGCTACTGGTGGGGGTACTCGGTCCTGGAAGCCCCAAAGTCACAGCTGCTCTAGTCCTGGTGAGTCAGCAGAAAGGGTGAGTCTCTGTAACCTTGCACCATTGTGGGTATTTTGCTGGGACTGTTCTATATGTTATTGTCTGTTAGTGGTTCAATAAAGTATTGCCACACTGTTTTACCCTCACCCTGTGTTGTCTGACTAGTATGATGCCCACGGAAAAGGAGAGTGGGCGTTCAGTGGTATGAGCACTGGTCCATGCAGTCTCGAGCCAGCAGTCGAGAGCAACCACTGACCCCCCTGTGTCTCCACAACACCTATACCCCATATGTTGGAGAAAACTACTGTTTGTGTTCACACAGGGCTCAGAATGGAAGGAGCGTTAATTGACTTTTGCAGTGCAACATTTTTCTGGAATATATAGCAGATGTCATGTCACGTTTGCAGAGCCCCTGATGTGCATAAACAGTGGAAACCTCCCACAATTTATCCCATTTTGGAGACTTCATTCCTGAAGGAATTTATCTAGAAGCATCCGGCTTTTCAGAGGTGCACAAAACTGTGGCCAACCTTGCCTTTATGCACACCTAAAAAGACGGACACCGTCGGATCATAGGCCAGATGGAGTCCACAGTGTCTCCAAATGCCTACTTATTGGGCATCTCCTATTGGAAGTTCTGTCTGAATCACGTATTTCAGAGATTTCCATAGATTTCCATAGAAACCCCGATGTGAGCGCAGGATAAATGTGCACCGAGCCTTACTGTGATATGTGGGAGGCAGAATAAACAAATCAACAGCAGGTGAATAATTGGTTTTATTTATTTTTTTCGCTGTTTCTCATAAGTGATTAGGCGACTTTATTCTTTGGGTCCGTGCGATTACAGTGATGCCAGATTTATAGCATTTTTATGTTTGGCTGGTGTCACATACTAAAAGATGCATTTTCTTGCTAAATAAAGTTTTTGCATTGATATATTTTGAGAGCTATAATTTTTGTATATTTGTGCTGACAGAGTCATCTGAGAGCTTATTTTTGCAAGACAAGTTGACTTTTTTATTGTTACCATTTTCAGGCACATAACATTTCTTGATCGCTTTCTATTCTGATTTTTGGGAGGCAGGATGAACAAAAAATAGCAACTCAGAGATTGTTTTTTGTATTTTTTTTCTATACTGTTCACTGTGAGGTGAAGTGATAAGGCAGCTTTATCTTCATGTCAGTATGATTACAGCGATACTACATTTGTATAATTTTTTAAATGTTTTTCACTTCTACACAATGAAAAGAAGAGAGCTATAACTTTTTAATTTTTCCACTGATGGAGCTGTGTGGTGGTTTGTAATTTGTGGGACAAGATGACATTTTCATCGATACCGTATTTTATTTACATTGATCTTGCGTTTTATTACACTTTTCTTCCAGTGATATGATTAAAAAGCATAGTTTTTCCCATGATTTGTTTTACAGCATTCACTGTAGGGGTTAACTAGTGTAACAGTTTTATAGATAGGGTCGTTCTGGACACACTGCAACGGCATTGCAATGCATGAGACCTGTGTGATTACACAGGCAGATTGTCTGTTACACCCTGCCTACGGCTGGGTCTACAACCACCATACCTGGCACACCAGGAGATCATTGTTTGACCTCCCAGTCCCATGAGAACCATTAGCTCCCCATGATCGCTCTTGATCATGGCATCTAAGGGGTTAATCAGCCATGGGCGGTGCTGGCACTGTCCCTGCCTGTTGCTGCAGGAGCTTGGCTGTCAGCTGCATTACCTGCACATTCATGCTGTGCTTGGTCAAAGTCAGATTGATGAAATATTTGCGCCTTGCACAAAATATGTTCCCTACACTTTCCATTTAAGGTATATTGTCTCCACATTTTCTTGCCTATGAAATGATGTCACCACTTTTTGCCTTTATGAACTGTAACCTCCATATCATCCACTGTTATGAACTATAATCACCACACTGTCCTTCCCTGTGAACTATAACCTCAACATTGTCTTCCCTTATTAACTACAGTAAAACTAACATGCTGTCCTTCCTTATGAACTATGGCATGTACACTGTCCTCCCTTAAGAACTATAACTTCCACAATGCTCTGCCTTGTGAACTATAACTGCCACACTGTCTTCCATAGAGGAACTATAACTGTCACACTGTCCTCCCTATGAACTATAGATGCCATGCAGTCCTCCTTCATTAACTATAACTGCCATGCTGTCCTTCCTTATGAACTATGATCTCCACACAATCCATACTGCATGCTGCGTCAGCTCTTTTTTTCTGCTGTTCCTATCTCCACACTGTGCTCCCTAAACTGCTCCCTCTTCACCTTATGCCCTCAAACTGTATCACCATGCTGCCAACTCTTCATACTATCTCACCACACTCAACTCCACCCACATCCCCCTTCCCATATTGTGACACCTCATCGCAATGTCCCGCTCATGCTGTCTTATCTTCACTACCCCTCCATGGATACTCCTCTCTATACAGTGCCCTTAAATTGTCCCTTTTAGGCTGTCACCTCTCCATACTGTTCCTCCTCATTAAAGTTTTCCTACTCTGCATACAGTCTCTCCTATACTTTATCATCACCCTGCTCTTACGCTAATCTATGCCCTTATGATGTCTTCCAACACTGTCCCCGCTCTATACTATGCTACCTCTCAAACTTTTCGCCCCACGCACATAGTTCCCGTATTGTGCCTTTGCACCAAGTCCTCCCTTTACCTTGTTGTCTACAATAAAAATCCCTGACATCTTTGGGTACATGGAGTACTTACTTTTCTGGCATTTCCTTTGCCTCCTCTGTGGTGCAGCAGTCACATCAGAAGCATGAGGAGATGATGTGATCGCGTCGCTGGATGACACCTCTGCCACTGCAGTGCTCATTTCTTTAGTCTGAAAGATTTGAACACAATTGAATACAGACAGCAGAGAACCAATCAAATTGCATGTCTGGGGATCAGCAAAATGCACCTCAAACAGCCACCTGAGGTGAGATGCTCATCTCACCTCCAGGCAGAAGAAGCCCTGGGGAAGTATCAAGGCATTGCACTAAATATGTATACAGGTGATAGATTCTAGATGGCATTGTGTGTCATTTTTAAAAAAAATTCTGAATTTGCTGGGCAATGGTTAGCCACTAAAGGAAATGTCAGAGAGAAGAGAAATTAGACAAACAGATAGCAGTACTGAGAGGGGGTTGGGTTTAAAGGGAATCTGTCAGCAGGTTTTTGCTACCTGATCTGAGAGCAGCATGATGTAGGCAAAGAGACCCTGAATCCAATGATGTATCACTTAGATTACTGGATTGAGCGGTTCTGACACAATCAGAGCTTTTAGATTTAGGATAAAGCAGAGCTGAAAAAGCTAACCCTGCCACACCAGGCTCTCTGTGTACATAGTCTATAGACAGTGAGCTTCTTATCACGGGAGGGGGCTGAGTCAGATGAGAACATACTAGTGCCAGCTAGTCACATCAATGTTATTCAATCACCAGGTAATAAAACTTAGAGTATAAATAAACAAAACCAAAGAAGAAACCTGAACCAGGAAAGGTTGAGGGTATGTGCACACGTCAGGATTTCTTGCAGAAATTTTCTGAAGAAAACCGGACATTTTCTGCAAGAAATCCGCATTTTTTTTGCGTTTTTTTCCCGTTTTTTCCCCCATTTTTTTAGCATTTTGCAAGCGTAATTAGCTTGCAGAATGCTAAAGTTTCCCAAGCGATCTGTAGCATTGCTTGGAAAACTGATTGACAGGTTGGTCACACTTGTCAAACATAGTGTTTGACAAGTGTGACCAACTTTTTACTATAGATGCAGCCTATGCAGCATCTATAGTAAAAGATAGAATGTTTAAAAATAATAATAAAAAAAAAAAAATGGTTATACTCACCTGCAGACAGCCGATCTCCTCAGTGGCGTCCGTTCCTATAGATGGTGTGTGCGTGCAGGACCTTCGATGAGGTCGCGGTCACGTGACCGCGACGTCATCGCGGTCATGTGACCACGACGTCATCGCAGGTCCTTCACACACACCAGCTATAGGAACCGAAGCGGCAGCGTGCACCGCTGAGAGGCGGGAAGACTCCGGGGGCCATCGAAGGTGAGTATATGACTATTTTTTATTTTAATTCTTTTTTTTTTTACCAATTATACGGTGCCCAGTCCGTGGAGGAGAGTCTCCTCTCCTCCACCCTGGGTACCGACCGCACATGATCTGCTTACTTCCCGCATGGTGTGCACAGCCCCGTGCGGGAAGTAAGCAGATCAATGCGTTCCTAGGTGTGCAGAATTCCCGCAATTCCGCAAATTTAATGAACATGTTGCTTTCTTTTCCGCGATGCGCTTTTTTTGCGGAAAAAAATGCAACATTTGCACAAGATATGCGGAATACACTGAAAATAATGGGAGGCATATGTAAGCGTTTTTTTCGCGTTTTTATCACGTTTTTATAGCGAAAAAACGTGAAAAAAATGCGAAAAATACTGAACGTGTGCACATGGCCTAAAGGACAAGAGATGGAATAAAATACCTTTATTAATAACGGTAAATAGTACTATACACAGAGAAGTGCCTGCACTAAAAATATCATGATAATGGTCAAAATTATGATTAAATAATTAAAAGAGCAGCACAACACCACAATTCTACTAAGAATCAGTACCATAAGACACAAAGGATCTTATACAATGAAATACATTGTAATAACTGCCAAACATGCACTCATTAATGTTCACAATGTAGGTAAGATCTAATGCAGTAAAGTATTCCTGTATAATTGCATTACCTACATTGTGTACATTAATGAGTGCATGCTTTGGCAGTTATTACAATGTATATCCTTGTATAAGATCCTTTGTGTCTTATGGTACTGATTCTTAGTAGAATTATCAGCCTATATCTATCATCTCTCGCTTACAGCAGTTTATAGTGACCAACTTCTTCCTATTTTTCTTTCACATGAATGTTTATTCTTTGTATGGTTTGCACTAATCACTTATGGTTACTTATGCTAGTAATCCTCATTTGACTGTTGTCAGTTTTCAGGTTTCCTGTGCTTGCGTGTTTGCTCAGTTTGCATCTCGCTAACACTGTTTGTTTCCTCAGTGTGTCCACCGTGTTTCCACGCCTCCTGGAACTACGCCTGCTACCCGCCTGTGCCGTCTGTCTCCTGTCTGGTTCTTCGCTACTTGGAGCACCTGCCTGCCCACAAGTCCGGCCGAGTCAGCTACCACGTACCCGGGGTCTAACTGGAGGTAGCACCTTGCTTCTCCTGGGCTTCCATTCTGACCCTGCTTGAGGGGTCTTATGGGAGTCCGGTGCTCGCTTAGTCACGCCCCCTTCGGAGCCCCCCGGGGAAGTGGCCCGGTGGTTCCACAATAAGTTCAATAAACGGATGTGCACTTCACCATCTGTGCCTCCGTTTCAAGTCGTTACAGTTTATGAATAGTTTTGAAGTATAAATGAACAATAGCCCACAGCCTGACGAGTGTCACATTGTTGAATTCAATATTTTAACCCCTACCTCATTCTGTTCTCCGAATACATATCAAAAACCTACTGACAGGTTCCCTTTAACAGAGTTTAAGAGTATCAGAGTGGAGATCCCAGGTTGTAGCAGTAGTCTAGGCAGGATATGATAAGGGCATGACTTCTATGGGAGAGAGTCATGGGATTGCTCTGTCATGTACAATGCTCACTTCTCTGTTATGCATAGTAGTTGCTCATTGGAATGGAGGAAAATGTGTTGTACAATCACCTAATGCAATGGTGTGATAATGTGTTACCCCTGACAATAATGTAATAAAACTGCTGACATGGATGAACAACATAATAAAAAATTGCTTAAGTAGCGTAAAAACTTGATGTAATTAAAATGAAATTCTCACCAGGTTTTTGCTATGTAGTCTGAAAGCAACATGAAGTAGTGGAAAAAATCCTTATTTCAGGAATGTGTCACTAACTGGGCTTCTGTTTCAATACAATCAGTGGTTTATCAGCTGGAGATTATCACTACAGGACAACTGGCCACGTGCATCCTAGTCCAGCCACGCCCCCAGCACTGATTAGCAGCTCTCTGTCGTCACTATACAATGTACACAGAAAGCTGTGGTGTGGGCGGAGTTATATACAGATCAACAACTGAGCTCTGCTAGATCTTCTGCAGAAAACACTGTGATTCTATCATAACTGTTGCACCCAATAAACTAAGTGATACATTGCTGGAATCGGTGTCTCTGTCCCAACCTCATGCTATATATATAATGCCCTGTAAACAAAATTGTGTATAGTAATTTTTGATGAGTCCCTTTCGATACATCATCTACCCAAATTTTATTAGACCTATTTATCAGTTAAATGTGGACGTGTGAACTTGGGATAGGTTCTCGGAAAGCTCCAGCAGAAAATATCTGCAATAAATTTGGATCTAGAAGCTCTAAGCTTAACGTTATTGATTTATAGAGGGGAATTGTTATTTCCACAAACTTTTTAAGCGTTTTACATCTGGATTTGTGAAGAATAGATTTCCTGTTCTATTATGATTTAAACTGCAAAATTCATTTAGAAAGGTGATGAAGAGTGAACTGTGAGTGGGTGATGTTCCCCTGGAAAGTATGCATTGTGCTGAGGTATAGCATAATAATTACTAATTCCAGCTGCAGAGGAACGTGGACAATTCCAATAACTGAAAATAAAAGGAGTAATATTTCCTTGCTAAATATTGGAAATGCAGCCAAAAAAACTATCAAACATTCCAATGTGTTTATTTTACCTACCGTAATCTAACATTGTTTTATCCCACTATTAATGCTCTAATGCTATAATAAAACAGTATGTAAATTCGTGATGGTGATATATCTATTAAATAAATGGTAATATAATTTCTCAATTATGTAAATAATATCTCTATGATCACAGTATGCTAATGATAGACTATTGGAGGTTCTAAATGACAGCTCGCCAAGCCACTGGCAGACACAAACAGAAAAGGGCTCCTGGTAGAACAGTATATGGGCCCTTTGCAGTCCAATAGCTCATCATAATGAGCAATTCAACCTGTTTTGGAGGTGGAAACGGTCCCCCTTACCCCTTGGGTAGAGATGGGCGAACTCAAACAGTAATGTTCAGCATCCGTACGAACACCTACTGTACGGGCACGGACACCGAACACCGACTTCACCAGGAAGTCCGTGTTACTGTTTGGGTTCGGCTGCCCGAACACCAGGTGTTTGTCATGCATATGCATGACAGCACGGCAATCACCTCTTCTGATCGGCAGTGAAATCATCCCCGCCTGTCAGAGAACCGCAGTTCCCACGCTGTCAAAAGACAGTGTGAGTGCTCAGCTGTGGGGATTGCCTAACAAACATGCAATCCCTGCATGTGTTCAGGCTGTCTAGCAGCCTCAAATCATGCAGCTGCGGAGACAATAACAAAATCTACGAGCACACCCAAGATACTCGGAGAACACCCAAGCATGCTCAAAAAACTCGAGTAGCAAGCACACTCGCTGTAACGCTCGTGCCCAGACTGGTTGGCACGGGCGTGCGGGGGTGTGGACCCACTGGACCACAGACCAGACTTCCCTGGAATGGGCATAACTAAGTAGCTTCCTAGGTATTCGCTGGAGCCTCCGATGGTGAGGTCAGACTTGTGCAGTAGGTAGCTACCAGGTACCACTCCACGGTAAAGTCTGACTGTGGATGCTGATGGGCAGACTGGCTTGACAGAGATACAGGCAGCCAGACGGGCATGGCTGGCAGACAGGCGGACACGGCTGGCACTCTGGCAGACAGGCGGACAGGGCTGATACTCTGGTAGGAACTGGTATACAGGCGGGTGTATGGAAAAAGGTAAGAACCTGTTCAGACTGGAGGGTATATGGAAACAGGTAGAAACCTGTTCAGACTGGTGAATATAAAGAAACAGGTAGAGACCTGTACGGCAAGTTGCTGAACAGAGGTAGAGCAAGAGCGGATGCAAAGCAGAACCACAGGAGGCGGAGTAAGAGCAGAGAAGGAGAAGGCAGAGCTAAGACCAGAGAAGGAGAAGGCAGAGTTAAGAGCAGAGAAGGAGAAGGCGGAGCTAAGGACGGAGCCGCTGGGGGTGGAGGAAAGAACGAAGCCACTGGAGGCAGAGTCAGAGGGTGCAGAGCTATAGGTTGTGGCGAGCAAAGCTGAGAGGCACAGAACCACAGGTTGTGGCAGAACTGAGCAGAGAAGCACAGAGCCACAGGTAGTGGCGAACAGAGCAGAGAGATGCAGAGCCACTGACAGTGGCAAGCAGAGCAGAGAGGTAATGCAGAGGTAGACACAGCAGAGTGAGAATGGTAAACAAACAAGGAACAGGAACGGACATAGACCAGAGTTCAGACACAGAAGTAGCGGAACACAGATTCAGACCAGGGTACAACGCCCCACTGGGTGGCGTACACAGAGACACAAACAGAACACAGATAAAGGCCTTCGTATTGCAGCCTCAGAGACAGGAAACAGACACGACCTGGCCGCTCAGTAGCAAATGCTAACTGAGGGAAATAGTTTGCTCAGGCATCCTCCAATGCGTGAGGATGCCTTAAGTATCAGAGGCCTCTAGGCCATTGGCCAGGGACACCTTAGGGAGGTGCACACAGTCTCAATAAGAATCTGGAGTGGCTGGCGCCGCCCCCCTATGCACACAGCCAGGAAGTGTACATGCAGCGCCCCAGAGTCCTGGTCGTTGCAGTACTGTGGCTTCGCCACTAAGGGGAGCCATGGTGCGTTCGATGGCACTGAAGGAGTTCCTCTGATCAGGTATCACAGACACCAATATGTTTCACAGCAGGGCCTCCGGGGGGAGCTAAGGGTGCTATTCATTAGGCCACTCCCCACCATAGTGGGTAAACTGGGGGTCAGGCAGGAAGTTAGTGAGAACGCTGACTGGATTGAACGAAGCAACACCTAGTGAGAGAGGGTGTTGTGGAGGAAGAGACAGTAGGGTCTCTGCCAGGGGTGGGATCCTGGCAGAGGCTTGGCATTGGAAAGAACGTAACGGGACCGTGCCTGCTCAGCATAGCGGCGGTGCCCAAGAAAGGACTAGAAGCGAGATAGATTGTGCTGAGTGAGAAACGAGATCAAGCAGACGGAGAATACCAGCAGGGGTTTTGTTGAAAGAGGCAGCACCTTGCTGAGGCGCATTACCGGTGGCCGGAACGCCGAGGGAGTGGAATAATATACAGCTTTAAGCCATACTCCAAACAGCGGCAGGACAGTCAGTCTCAGGCGGGCTGTCTACCACATATCACCTATGAAGTCTTGGGGGGCAATTGCGGGAGAGGGGCGTCACTAGGGTCCCGGAAGAACTCCAGGCCTACCTGACAAACGGGTGCCGTTCTAACCTGAATAACAGGGAGGGATGGAATGAGAGAGGAACATCTAATCGAGTTGTGAGGGAACTTAAGAAACAGACACAACAGTTGTGGGGTAATTTCCGTGAGCACAGCAGGGAAGGACTACAACACACAGCGCTAAGAAGGAAGGCACTGATTTCCACCTGTGAAGAGAACTCTGGAGGTGCCATTGGACCGGCCGGACTTGCGCAGCCTGGTGAACCGTATTCTGGACTGAGGACTCAGAGATCTCCAGTAAAGAGGTAAAGAGACTGCAACCTGGTGTCCTCGTTATTTACCGTGACCTGCACCCCACAACTGCACCGCTACACCACCATTAACACCACCTACTTCACCGGACGTCCCCCACTGACGGACAGGGCCACGGACCGGGTCTAGCCACCGTGACAACCCCAGGACTGAGACCTAGAGGCCCGGCTCCGGGTACCCCTCGGCCCTGCGGCGGTGTGGGGGCGCCGCATACACAGAGTAAGCGGCCATGGAGCACATGGCATGGAACCGGCAGCAGACAGATCTCACAGCATGGCACTGGGTGAGTGAGTTGATGTAAAAGGCAGGTGGGGAATGAAAGGCCATGCAGTGATGCCGTCAGGGTTGTTACACTCACTCATCACTAGTCCCTAAATGTTGCTGATAGATTACATTTAGAGTATGCTTTTCCTTTTTTGTGTGATTTTGTTAAATAATCAACCTGTTAGGTCTTTGCCATCACTTACCAAAAGTGATCTGCGCCCATCATAGCCCAAAGGTTGACCAAAGAGGCCAGGCAGACAGTTGTTAGACAATAGGAGGTTAATCTTTTCTGACATGTGTTTTATTCCATACATAAACCTATGAAACTATGAAGCTGTAGCCAGGGCTGTACATAGAAATCATGGGCCTAATAGCAAGAGTTGTAATTGGGCTCCCCCAACAACAAAAAATAATTCACATTCGGCAGGGTCACAGAACAGCATATCTCACAACTTTGCAATTTTCCTCCTACTGAAGTCCTACATCCCCTTTCATTGCACCCATAAAGTATGATGCAAACAAAATTGCCACACAAACACTGTATGACACTCCCACAGTGACCACCTCCACAGTACCCTCCACATGCTTAGTATAATGACCCTACTGATGCTCCCTCTTTCATCAATACTTTGAACTGTATTGGCATCCGGGATGCTGAGTTGAACTGGTGATGACAGGTGGCGCTGGCCGCCTGGCTCACAGCTCCATAGTAGCCGCGTGGCCTGCCACCATTGGTAGTATGATACTGGCTGTAGCAGGAACCAGAAAAGCTAAACCTCACCTTCTTATTGTAGCTGTGCCCCTCAATGTTTGGGCAGAATTTAGCAGGGGTCACAACAGCTTTTTTATATGAACAGCACTCAGACTTCTGTTATTCATTTGGGCGGTGCTTATTACTGATTTTTTTCACTGACAGAATTTTTCACTGACAGAATCTGTCTCTAAAATAGAAATCACGGCATGCTGGGTTATCACTCTGAAATCAGAAGACACTCACTGGTTTAAATCTCTGGATGCATAGAAAACATTGGACTGCACTTGGATGACATCCGTGTACTCACAATGGAGAATTTGGAGAAATTTTGTTCTCCTTCTTCTCATCCCCAAGAGAATCATATCACAGTACGCGGACACTTGGATAAAACTCTGAGCAGACTTTGATTGGAGGTTCATTAACATAATCAACCCGAGTCTCTTGAATGAAATATCTACGGTCCTGTGACCCTGACTTTTGGGAGGTTTTGCACACAAGTGTTTTTTGGATTTATGCTACTGCAGTGTTTGATCTGTTATTTCTTTCAGCCAAAGCCAGCAGCAGATTCATAGACAAGAAGAAGTGTAAAGTTGGCCATACACAATAGATAGCTGTTGTCCAAATGATCATTACAGCTATCCTTCCCAAGGCCGAGCACTTCGGTGTTTTTATGAAATAACCACTACTAGAATCACCTGACTGCATCTCACCACAGGACAAAAGGATTCGCCACTGAAATTGAAGAGGCTGCATCCTTCTCTCCCCGAATATCATCTGTCAGGGAAGAGTGGGGCAATCACCATACATATTAGGTAAGGTGCAGACAACCGTTTTTTCTCCATCAGCAAAAATTGTACTGATCACGCTAATCGCACTCTGATCAGAGTGGGATCCGATTTTCTTGGAGGCGGAGAGAAAAAGAAAAGTTTCTTCACCTTCCCTATTATGTTAGTACGTGGACTGTCATCGGATATGTCATCGGAGCGTGATCCAATTTCTTTCACAGACCCATAGACATGAATGGGCAAGTGCCTTCCTATTCTGGGAGGCAAATTTTTTCTCAGATCATAGAATAACATGGATGGGTCATCTCATCAATGTTTGATCAGCCGAGGTCCAACACCCGACATCCCTGCCAAACAGCTGTTATCGGTGTTGGCGGCGGTAGCTACCGGCCGGAGTTACTTATATGCCAAGATGCTCTGTATTCAGGTATTGGCCGAAGCTTGGTACTACACATCCGCCTCCTATTCAAATCAATAGAAGGCATGTGTGTAGTACACTGCGGAGGAGCAGCTCGGTAACCGAGTACTTCCGGCTGGTGCCTGCTGCCGCCAGCACCAATAACAGCTTATCAGTGGCGGTGTCAGACCCCTGCTAATCAGACATTAATGACTTATCCTCAGGATAGGTCAATGTAAAAGTAGTGGACAAACACTTTAAGTTTTGACTTTATATTTCCAATTTTGTTAATTTATTACTGGCTAGGGCTCTAAATAATGCATGAAAAACTGGCCCAAACATTATAGCTTTTTTTTTCTAAAAATTCTGTGTGCAAAATCACCAATATGTGGAATAAAAAATTAGTGGACTATGGTTTATGCATTTTTGTTACGACTCAGTGGCTATAAAATTTAGCAAAACTGCAAAGTGTGAACTTGATCTTGTTCTTTGACCTTTTTTGGTATAAACAAGAGCCTTGTCAAGCTAACCACATCCCTCTATCAATCTATCAACAATAAAAGAGGGAGGCAGCAAGTATTAAGTCTGTTCATATAAGCATGTGCTAGTGTGTGCAAAAGCTGTGCAATGCCAAAGATAACTGCAGCAGATAAAATCATACAATGTTTTTACACAATAATATTTCTTACTATAATATTTCTTTGCTGAGAAAACTGAAAACATTTTTAAATAATTGGTCTTTTTCCACCCCTGAACTCTGGCAATAGACTACAATATTCCTGCCATGTACAAAAATAAGCAGAATTGCATCATAAATCTTGTACGACCATTGGAGCTAAATCAGGAGAAAGAATAAAGTAAAGTTGTAATTAATCACATATACAAGCACCATTGTACTGGAAGAGACTGCATTATATTCATAATCATAGAACAAAGTGAGAGATACAGTTTTCATAGATCTATAATGTTTTTTCTGGTAGATCCACTCTGTAACCCGCCCGAAAAAGTGCTAACTATATGCTAAACAGAATGGCCTCATACACCGCACCGTAAAGACAACTTGCTGTTCATTTGTTCAGTCTTTTGAAGTTGTTTTAACCACTTCAAGTTTCCTAAGACATAAAGCAGCTAAAATAATTGACCTGTCCATTTTAAAAAAAATAAACAAAAACTGATGGCTAAAACATGTCGGAAAAGACGACTAAAAAGAAAAGCAAAAAAAAGTTACCTAAGGACAAAATGACAATAAAGTGTCCAGAAACGTCTTCCATCTGAAAAACTCCACAAATGCCTAGAAGTCTAAAAGAAGTCCTGTGCACACGTTCGGACAGTGTTCATACCCTTCAGATAGTAGTTAAAACCCCATACGGATTATACTAAATTTGGCCAAACCGGCTGATACCAACAGGCTCCGCTAAAGGTACCGTCACACTAGGCGATATCGCCAGCGATCCGTGACGTTGCAGCGACCTGGATAGCGATATCGCTGTATTTGACACGCAGCAGCGATCTGGATCCCGCTGTGAAATTGCTGGTCGCTGCTAGAAGGTCTGCACTTTATTTGGTCGCTAGGTCGCCGTGTATCGCCGTGTTTGACAGCAAAAGCAAGGATACCAGCGATATTTTACACTGGTAACCAGGGTAAACATCGGGTTACTAAGCGCAGGGCCGCGCTTAGTAACCCGATGTTTACCCTGGTTACCAGCGTAAAAGTTAAAAAAACAAACAGCACATACTCACCAGCGCGTCCCCCAGCCTCTGCTTCCTGACACTGA
This sequence comes from Ranitomeya variabilis, assembly GCF_051348905.1. Taxonomy (NCBI): domain Eukaryota; kingdom Metazoa; phylum Chordata; class Amphibia; order Anura; family Dendrobatidae; genus Ranitomeya; species Ranitomeya variabilis. Next base: position 113,524,851 of record NC_135232.1, read on the forward strand.
CTGAGCGCCGGCCCTAAACTGAAAGTGAAAGCACAGCGGTGACGTCACCGCTGTGCTGTTAGGGCCGGAGCTCAGTCAGTGTCAGGAAGCAGAGGCTGGGGGACGCGCTGGTGAGTATGTACTGTTTGTTTTTTTAACTTTTACGCTGGTAACCAGGGTAAACATCGGGTTACTAAGCGCGGCCCTGCGCTTAGCAACCCGATGCTTACCCTGGTTACCCGGGGACCTCGGCATCGTTGGTCGCTGGAGAGCGGTCTGTGTGACAGCTCTCCAGCGACCAAACAGCGACGCTGCAGCGATCGGCATCGCTGTCGCTATCGCTGCAGCGTCGCTTAATGTGACGGTACCTTAACAGTCCAATGAGTTTGGGTGGCTCTGACTGATGATTGTCAGGGTAGATAAGAATCTAGCTTGTCTGATTTCAGACTTTAGATCCTTTTGTTCTCTAAGTGATAAGCTGTTGCCAGAGATGTCTTACTGCGGCTCTCATAGAGAACACAGGAACGCTCAGCAGAGTGAGCGATCATGTACAGTTAGGTCCATATATATTTGGACAGAGACAACATTTTTCTCCTCCGCCGTGTTTTACAGATGATGTGGTATACTTTGGATCATGAGCTGTACCATGCCTTTGCCATACTTTTCTCTTTCCATCATTCTGGTAGAGGTTGATCTTGGTTTCTTCTGTCCAAAGAATGTTCTTCCAGAACTGTGCTGGCTTTTTTAGATTTTTTTTTTAGCAAAGTCCAGTCTAGCCTTTCTATTCTTGATGCTTATGAGTGGCTTGCACCGTGCAGTGAACCCTCTGGATTTACTTTCATGCAGTCTTCTCTTTATGGTAGATTTGGATATTGATACGCCGACCTCCTGGAGAGTGTTGTTCACTTGGTTGGCTGTTGTGAAGGGGTTTCTCTTCACCATGGAGATTATTCTGCGATCATCCACCACTGTTGTCTTCTGTGGGCGCCCAGGTCTTTTTGCATTGATGAGTTCACCAATGCTTTCTTTCTTTCTCAGGATGTACCAAACTGTAGATTTTGCCACTCCTAATATTGTAGCAATTTCTCGGATGGGTTTTTTCTGTTTTCGCAGCTTAAGGATGGCTTGTTTCACCTGCATGGAGAGCTCCTTTGACTGCATGTTTACTTCACAGCAAAACCTTCCAAATGCAAGCACCACACCTCAAATCAACTCCAGGCCTTTTATCTGCTTAATTGAGAATGACATAACAAAGGGATTGCCCACACCTGTCCTTGAAATAGCCTTGGAGTCAATTGTCCAATTACTTTTTGTCCCTTTAAAAACAGAGTGGCACATGTTAAGGAGCTGAAACTCCTAAACCCTTCATCCAATTTTAATGTGGATACCCTCAAATGAAAGCTGAAAGTCTGAACTTCAACTGCATCTGAATTGTTTTGTTTACAATTCATTGTGGTAATGTCTATAACCAAAATTAGAAAAATGTTGTCTCTGTCCAAATATATATGGACCTAACTGTATATGGGAGAGCCAGGAAAGATAGCTGCCAGCCAAATGATCGGACAGCTGTCCATAGTGTATGAAGGCTGTAGTCAATTTCTTGTTCAGATGACATATATTCAGACAGCTGTGTACTTCTTCAGTACAATAATACATCTCCAGAACCTCCTTCAGTACAATAATACTCCACCAGAACCTCAGTCACTGCAGTAAAACATCACCAGAAGCTTTGTCAATGCAGTAATATATCACCATAACCTTAGTCAGTGCAGTAATACATCACCAGAACCTCCATCAGTGCAGTAAAATAGTAAAACATCACCAGAACCTCCATCAGTGCAGTAATTCTTCACCAGAAGCTCCATCAGTGCAGTAATATATCACCAAAAGCTCTGTCAGTGCAGTAATACATCACCAGAACCTGAGTCAATGCATATACATTACCAGAAGAATATATTTCACCTGAAGAGGCCATGCATGTACCAGGCGATACGCGTGGGGTCTTCTCCTCCACAAATTTTCTACTGCCAAAAATGGTTCCAAAGAGGAATTTTACATCTTAAGGCTGCCAGCACACTAGCAGTATTTGGTCAATATTTTACATCAGTATTTGTAAGCCAAAACCAGGAGTGGAACAATTAGAGGAAAAGTAAAATAGAAACATATGCACCAATTCTGCATTTATCACCCACTCCTGGTTTTGGCTTACAAATATTGATGTAAAATACTGACCAAATATTGCTACTGTGACGGCAGCCCAATACTCTTAATACCAGCAGGTTTGAACCCTGATAATTTTTCAATAATATTTTTTTTTTGCTAGCAAGGTTTTCTTGCTCTTAATAGGTTTTTCAATTTTTTTCCTTATGCTAACTTATGTATTTTTGTTTGGGATAATCACTTTATGGGTTAAACCTTCTGGTAGTCCACAACCAGCTGCATTTTCTTGTATTTCAGTCACAGATGCTGTTCCTTCAATACTGACTTGGTGTTGCGAATAGGGTTATTTAGCCTTCTACTGTCTTCATATTGTGCGTGTTTTTTTGCGCATCTATGAGTGCATGGGTTTAACCATTTAGTAAGAGTATATATGAATGTTCTGTTTTGTCATGAATCTTTGTTTACATTATTTTTTTCTGATGGTATTATATACTAATATACTGCCATTTGAATTTTTGTGAACTTCTGTGGAGGTAGGTTACTGCCATATCAAGGGCATAATCAGCTATTGAACCTGTTTTTGTTTTTTAAATGTTTTTATGAGTCTGTCTTGTTGCATGTGATTTGTTGTTGTTTACATTAATAAGTTCAAATTTTACATATTTTCATGGGAGTTCCCTATTTTTTAGCATGTATCTTTTTTTCTCTATTTTCTACATTACCAGAAGCTCCATCAGTGCAGTAATACATCATCAGAAGCTCCATCAGTGCAGTAATACATCACCAGAACCTCTGTTAGTGCAAGAATACATTGCCAAGTTTAGTACATCAGTCAATTGTAGTGTCAGGTCAGCCCCAAATACAATTGTAAGCAGATATCTCAAGTTTGAAAGTTTTTCTCTATCTGTGGGACAGGAAATTATTTTCAGATCATTGGGGGTCCAACTGCCATGATTCCCACTGATCCTGAGAAATGGGGATCTTAACAGCCTCAGTTAAATGGAGCACAGGCATCTGCACTACCGCTCTTTTCATTCTAATGAGAACGCAAAAGATCAGCAGAGTGCTGAGCTCGGTAATCTCTGGCACTCCTATTAAGAATGAATGGAGGGGTAGGCGGATGAATGACCTCTGCTCCAGTTTTCAGAAATGTTGGGGATTTCACCACCTATGGATAGAGAATAACTGGAAGCAACCTCATTAAGGAGCAATAAAGGGGTTGTCCGGTTTAAAACTACTAATCTGCAGTCACTATGCAGTATGTTCTCTTGGACTCAACGAAAATCTTAGTTTTGTCCCCTTCTTGTAAACCTCTAAGTATTATCCATTTAGACCATTGTTGTTTATTTATTTGTTTTTAGTTACTTGTTTTGTTGCTGTTTGATTTTAGATTATTTATTTCCAAACATATTTGGCCATTTTGAGTCCGTGGGTTCACCTGGTAATGATGCTCATCTCTGGATGCCCTCATCTCTCATCAGTGTTATGAGGAAGATGGCTATCGCGTTCACTAGTAATCATTATTTAATGTTAAGGTTTTAATATTATCTTGCACCTTCATTCACACATACGCCCCTATTATTTATTTTCCCATTCACATCTCAATTGTTGTTTTCTCACACTATACTGTATAGATATGCTACATTTTATTTGTTCATGCACATTTGTCTTTATTGCTAATTTTTTCCCACTTTCTATTAATGTACATTCGTGGTTTTCAGGCACAGTCAGATTTTGTGCTGTTTACATAATCTATCCACACCTTCTTGGCACCATTTATATTAGAGTACATGTAAAAATTCATCATGTGTTGTAATACACACGTTATCTTTTGCCTGTTAGTATATATCTCCAAAACCTTACTTTATCTTAAGATGCTTATATCGGAACCTCAGATACCCCTTTCGACCCTTATAGCCTCACATTATATTAATTTGGAAAAAGAGGCGAATTATCCACCATATGCAAAATATGAAGGAAGGAACACAGGTGTACACAGATAAACTTCTGCTTCAACGTTTCGGAAATATAATGCCTTTCTCAAGCCAAATCTGTTATAGAAATATATACAAAAAATATATATATATTGCACTGCTCAAAAAAATAAAGGGAACACTAAAATCCCACTTCCTAGATATCACTGAATGAAATATTCCAGTTGTAAATCTTTATTCATTACATAGTGGAATGTGTTGAAAACAATAAAGCCTAAAAATTATCAACGTAAATCATAACTAATATCCCACGGAGGTCTGGAGTTGGAATGATGCTCAAAATCAAAGTGGAAAATTAAGTTACAGGCTGATCCAACTTCAGTGGAAATGCCTCAAGACAAGGAAATCATGCTTAGTAGTGTGTGTGGCCTCCACGTGCCTGTATGACCTCCCTACAATGCCTGGGCATGCTCCTGATGAGGTGGCAGATGGTCTCCTGAGGGATATCCTCCCAGACCTGGACTAAAGCATCCGCCAACTCCTGAACAGTCTGTGGTGCAACGTGACGTTGGATGGTGCAAGACATGATGTCCCAGATGTGTTCAATCAGAGTCTGGGGAATGGGCGGGCCAGTCCATAGCTTCAATGCCTTCATCTTGCAGGAACTGCTGACACACTCCAGCCACATGAGGTCTGGCATTGTCCTGAATTAGGAGGAACCCAGGGCCAATCTCTCTAGCATATGGTCTCACAAGGGGTCTGAGGTTCTCATCTCAGTACCTAATGGCAGTCAGGCAACCTCTGGCGAGCACATGGAGGGCTGTGCAGCCCTCCAAAGAAATGCCACCCCACACCATTACTGACCCACTGCCAAACTGGTCATGCTGAAGGATGTTGCAGGCAGCAGATCGCGCTCCATGGCATCTCCAGACTCTGTCACATCTGTCATATGTGCTCAGTGTGAACCTGCTTTCATCTGTGAAGAGCACAGGGTGCCAGTGGCGAATTTGCCAATCCTGGTGTTCTGTGGCAAATGCCAAGCATCCAGCACGGTGTTGGGCTGTGAGCACAAACCCCATCTGTGGACGTCAGGTACTCAGACCATCCTTATGGAGTCCATTTTTAACCATTTGTGCAGACACATGCACATTTGTGGCCTGCTGGAGGTCATTTTACAGGGCTCTAGCAGTGCTCCTCCTGTTCCTCCTTGCACAAAGGCTGAGGTAGCAGTCCTGATGCTGGGTTGCTGCCCTCCTCTGGCCCCCTGCACATCTCCTGGTGTACTGGCCTGTCTCCTGGTAGCGCCTCCAGCCTCTGGACACTACGCTGACAGACACAGCAAACCTTCTTGCCACAGCTGCATTGATGTGCCATCCTGGATGAGCTGCACTACCTGAGCCACTTGTGTGGGTTGTAGAGTCCGTCTCATGCTACCACGAGTGTGAAAGAACAACCGACATTCAAAAGTGACCAAAACATCAGCCAGAAAGCATTGTTACTGAGATGTGGTCTGTGGTCCCCACCTGCAGAACCACTCCTTTATTGATTGTGTCTTGATAATTGCCAATACTTTCCATCTGTTGTCTATTCCATTTGCACAACAGCATATGAAATTAATTGTCAAACAGTGTTGCTCCCTAAGTGGACAGTTTGATTTCACAGAAGTTTGAATTACTTGGAGTTATATTCTGTTGTTTAAGTGTTCCCTCTATTTTTTTGAGCAGTGTACATAATTTTTTTTTGCCTAAAATGCAAAGGAAATGTGTCATGTTTAACTTTAGGCCTTTTAGAGATCATTTCATCTTCAACTTGTTTCACAATACCAGTAATTTTGACGGGGTGCTCAAATTCTGACATGCCATTGTAGTGCATAATGTATTTTGAATTACGGCCTGTATTATAGTCTGAAGCTGAATTCACAGTCCTGTAGGCTACAATGCAATGCAATGTCAGTGCATATGCAGATCTTCCTCTGATGCTTTGAATTCTGGTAAGTGTAGCCTTTACTTCTTGTTGGCCTAAAATATTGGCAGCAAACAATATACCTTCAGAAATAATTCAAAACTACCAATCTCATCTTCATTGAGTTCTCCATGAAAGCTGAAGAACATCTGGAAGCCCAAGGTTAGATATAATTGATATGGCCTGGGCATAAGTGATCCCAAGACTTTGAAATCACTCATCCCCAGACTGAATTTACACAACATGAATTCCCATTACTGTAAAGAACACCCGTGTCCATCAACTGCTGGAAATGTCAAACTCTTTCATCACTATTATCACTCAATAGTTGCAACAAGCTGACTCTGCAAGCTGAAATAACAGCTGAATATTTGCACTACGCATGAAATAAAATAAGTTATGGTGGCATTTTACATTTCTACAAACTTGCTTCCATGTATGATGGATATAACAAAAGAAAATGAAAAAGCCACATGGCCTCCAGAATCTTATAGTCTTTGAATGAATGGCATCACATAAGTATGTATTTATAGCATGTGTGCCTTGAAGTCAGCAAATGGAGATAAATAAGTTTTAATCCTATTGTTCCTTTAAATTTTATCCCTAATAAGTACAGTTTAACTCAGCATAGAATAATAATGTCTTGATAAAATAAATGATTAATTCTATATTGAGATGGTATTGGTTGAAGCTGAAGGCACAATACTTTTTGGTCCTTGGGCCAAATTGTCATACTGAACCAATCCCAAATGCTGCAATTTTTCTTTTTTAGAAAGGTATTGACATGAATCCATGACCAGAACCACCATCAGTGCATTAATACATAATCAGAAGTTTTATGTATTTCAGATGGATATGGAGAGTTTCTGCTCAGTTTCTGCTAAACAATATATGAACACACCCAAATGTACACTGAGTTTTTGGAGAAGAAACTCAAGCAAATCCTTATTATCAAAAAAACAAGCTTTAACATGAAGCATATTATGGATTGCTACATATGTACAAAATCAGAACCACTCTCAGTACATGAATGTAGTGCCAGAACCACCATCAGTATATGAATACATGACTAGGACCACTGTCAGTACTTGAATACATCACCAGAACTAATGTCAGCACATGAATACATGATCAGAACCCCTGTCAGTACAGGAATACATCAGCAAGTTTAGTGCAGTGATCAATTGCAGTTTCAGGTCAGCCCCATAAACACTTATACCATGTGAACTTCCAACTCACATTATGTCCTTAACAATGGTAAGGAGATACTTGGAGTTTCTGATAGCAATCATCCTCAGACTGCAGATCAAACAGTAGCCACAGTACTAATGAAAGGTAATCAGTATCACATAACATTTACATCTAGGTACCATATATGTGGCATCTTCTCTGATTGAAGTTGCTGCCATCTCTTTTGTCTCAAACCTTTTTGCAATAGTACAGATGCCATGATGAAATTTAATGCCTAGAGCTCATTATTGATGCCTTTAAAAAAAAGGTATGATTATAATACCCCATGACTAAAAATATCTTGCATGCTAGGCTTCTGAATAAATACACTAATTGCCAACTGCCTCTTATTATGCTTCCTGCGCAAAATGCCCCCCACTCTGACCCTCTGAGGGAGATGATAACTTCAGCTGGACAGCACACACACACACATACTGCCAGACTGGACAGCACTGCATGTCATCAGCCTGCACTGTCCATAGCATCTGGTTCCAATATCTTTTCTATCACCAATACCACCACAAAAGACGTCGAAGAAGCAGGTCCTGGTGGAGATGTGACATCTCCATAATACCCCCTCCCACACTGCCCTTTTCCATAATGTCCCCCAACACAGCCCCTCTCCATATTGTCTCCTCACACTGCTCCTATCCATAATGTTCCACATTGGGGTAGGGCCTGAAGAGCTCTGCTCTGCTGCTGTCCCAGCGTCAAAGAGTTCAAATGTATTCATGTCTGAAAAACATTGATACATTTCGAATCTTTCATACACAAGAAAAACTTGTGCTGCTTATTGAAACCTGTGAGATTTTGCAGGGTTACCACCTATAAAGCACTTTTGCACCTTGGATTTTTAAAGTACCCAGCTTGTAGCATCGATCTGTTTATTGGTGGTCATACATTTTTGGCAACTTTAAGCACCTTACACCGTGCATAGCTTCAATCCATTTACCTGCCTTATAAAACAGATACTTTGCTGGATCTCAGCTAGGAGGCAGAGAAGACTTTGGCCAAACCATTGGATCACAAGATTGGATCATTGGATTACCACAGAAGAACATAAAAGCAATCAATTACTACAAATCAAAACACGTAATGACAAGGTCAACATGGCTGCTACAGTATAACAGTTTTATAAATTGGTAATCAAATTGCTTGTAGTATGTGTGGGCAGTGCCAAGCTTCAGATGTTTGCCCAATCTCGCTTTTAAGAATATAAAATGCTTTTGTCATGACTTACATCTTACAATTTTTAATCAACTTCATTAAACAAGCTTCAATCAGAACCATAAGACTGACGTGTGGATGGAAGATTAGAGCCATTTAGAGTATGGGAAGAATAATCTTTGAAAATGTGTGCAAGTTTCTCCAACAATCTCAGACTCATTTTCCACTTGATCGCTCCATGAGTGAACTGTAAACTAACTATGACATGGGCTCATTAATTTGGCAGCAATGGCAAGATGTAGCCATTTAGCGCACCCAAAAAGCTATTGTTTAGGGCAGGGTCAGGTTAGAGGGCAACTTAAACATAGTTAAACCTCTGATGGGATAGAGACCATTAGTGTTACAAACTAACTCCTCTATTGCCAGAGCGACTGATCACAAAAATGATCCAAAATTCTCCCGATATTCGTTGAGTGGAGCAAAGTCATTTTTGTGTTAAAAACAGCTTCCATGGTCAAAAACTGCATTTAATCGGATATTTTAAACTTATCTATCAGAGATATTAACACCAAAACAAAATCTGTATGTATCCAATAATCAATGTTTTCATTAGTTTTTTTTTTTATATATTTTTGCTAATGTGGTCTTTTATTGACTAAAGATAAAAAAAAACAACATACCATTGTTTGGAAATCTGAAAATAGTTCTTACAAAAAATTACTAACACTTTAATTATAAATGATAGAAACTCATATTATACAGTATGCTGTCATTCTATTCTTCTGACAGTATTATGATTCTGGGTGTAAATTATCACTTCAGGTATCAGTAAAAATCCAAAATAAAGCAAACAAAACTATAACATTAAAATGTATAATTATGTACGGTAATAATTTTTCTTCCCGATATCTATATGAGTAGTATTCTCTCCCAATATGGCTTTTTGATGAAGTATTGACAATTTTTTAAAACTAATTATTCAATACATTGAGAGCCATCTGAATTATCACTTTGCCTGTGTATTAAATATGGTCATACGGGAATACAGTAATGACTGGTGCTACTATTGTGGTGACAAGTTATATCATTATCATAGTTGAGAATAAAGATTCCCCGAGCACTGGTCTACTGCCAATACAGTAATCCAGTGCCCTGACAATTTCCTCCTAGCTGCCAGCATGCTTGGTGCCTCTTCTGAATAGTTCACTTGGCGAAACGTTATCATTGTGGTGCAATGAAAATGCTCTGGATCTAGTAATGAGAAGAAGTGCCAGGAATACCAACAAGTTAGGAGAAGGTTCATGGGGCTTATGTCTGGAGGCTACCGACTACCAATACGGCCACTGGACTAGGGCCCTGCTTTTTTCTCAACTTTAGTCATTATTCTTATCCATTATTTATACTCCTTTACACAGTATTGCATTGATCTTCATTCATACCAAAGATGACATTTCAATGGTCCACATTTATCAAAAGTGGCACTAATTTAGCCCATGTCTATGTTAACTCTAGACTAATTTTTTGATTATTGTGAAAAATGTAACAGTATGTGTCTTTGTCAAATTTGTCACAACATGCACATCTGTTTGCTTTCACACAAATGACTCTAAATTCTGCCAGAAATGCTTAATAAATATGTCACAACAGATAAAACATTAACAAAGTGTAACACATAGCAGTAATTTCATGGTAGATTTTAGACATAATGAATTTCTATGTTGTGGTCAGAAGATTTCTGAACCATATTTAGATCCCTCAAGATGAAGATCTCAGACTAGAAATGTGGAAAGCCCAAATGTTGAACTTGTAAGTAAGTAACATGGATGCTAACGATGTTGTTGTGTGAAAACGTCAATCTACCAATATAAATTATTAATTATATATTTATCAGAGGAAAAGGACTGGTAATGTGTATAAGTTAGTATCTGACATTTTAATTGTCATCTAATTGCTTCTCGGCCATTCATACAAGGGTTAAATACTTTTTCAAAGATTTTAGCTTAGAAATATTTTTGTGGCATTTCCATGTGCTTTTTTTCCCCCAAGGTTTCAAACAAGGTCTGTGTTTACCATCCTGTCTGCAAAATTGGTTTCTATATAGAGTAAGTGTGACATGACATCAAAATATTCCCTTGAACTAGTAAGGGGGCTGCACCGCACTTTGTACTCAGACCAGACCCTCATTACCGATGTCAGGAGAAATTTACATAGTCATTATAGATGATTTCGGAAGGGAAATTGAGATCTTAAGTTTATCAAAACTATTTGGAAACCAATTCATATCTGTTGATAAAACGTATACATAGAGACCTGCTGCAAGCAGTTGTTCCAGATTGCTTAATGAGCTTGTTAGCCTTAATGGGGCCATACTATTGAGCATCAGAAGAACCTATTTATCAAAATCCAGGCTGCTGTGTTTAGTAAACTGGTATTTATTTGCCATATGGGTCTGTAGATCTATTTGAGCTGTAGAGAAAACAACCTAATTATCATTAAATTAGGAGTTATGCTAAGATATACAATTCTATTTAACAACCTTTGTAGCCCCAGGGTCGAAATACAGATTATAACATCTCATAGTGGTAAATTAGGGTTATCATTTGACCATGTTACTGCTAACGCTCTGCTGAGGCATTAGTATAGCTTCACCCTACACTTATACTGGGGATTTACTTTTGAAGAGTGCTGCTGAATGTAATGCCTCAGTAATGCTGTACAGGCTCTATACAATATCATTTTTTTTTATTATTTCTCATTAAAATAAATGTATGTGCTCTACCAGTTCTGATGAGGTCAGTAAGCCCCCATGCACATTAAATGCTAATCCTGGCAAGTTTGCACTAGAATCTTCTGCCTCGGATTGTTCACAGCATACAACCATTATTTAATCAAAAAGAAGAATGCAACTCCCTCATGGTTTTTGTCCTTGGAATCCACATTCAGAAAGAAGAACTCCCACACTGCATGCATTATGAAAGTAGAGTCTTTTCCTAAAACTTTCCCTTCTATTTACGTCCCCTTCTTCTATCATTCTCCAAACGGTTTGGTGTGGTTGATCACAACGTGTTGAAATGTAAGAGCTCTATGCTCAAGTATGGCTCTTTAAGCATGCAGCAGAAATATGCCAGAAACATAACCCCTGTTATAGATGAGTGACACCCCAGGGTCCTGGTTGTCACAGTGGCATTGCTTTCCTCAAGGGGAGAGTGATGTCACGCTTGGAAGCGAAGAAAGATGTTCTTTATCAGGTAAACATACAACATGTTCACACTCCAGGCCAGAAGGGGGGAGCTCTGATCCTGCTTATGGGTGGCTCCCCTATATATATATATTTTAGTCTGGTGGGAAAGTTAGTTAGTTAGTACCAGACAGCAGACTGGAACAGTCTGAGGCAAAAAGACGTGTGAGGGGCCGTGCAGCCAAGAGGGTGCTGCAGCTCCTGGATAGAGAGAATGCAGAGAGAAGAACACATTGTAGTGAGCGTGCAGGAGAGCGAAGCACAGGAGAGTGTCAACTGGGGAGGACAGCTGCAATTGGACTACCTCCCTGCAGAGCGCAGATTCCAGTAGCCGGACGACAGAGGTTGTGTCGGACTCTAGGAGGCACAGCAGAAACCAGCAGGACAGCTGGACTACACGTAACCTGTCTACCCTAATACCCAGGAGACACAGTGGCGCATAGAGCCCGGGTCATGATAGCGACCCTGTAAAAAGGCTCAAGCCACCTGTCATATGAGTTAGTGTCCCACCTTTAAGAAGGACAGAGAGAACAGCGAGGACTTTGAAAGATGCCACAGGCAGCAAGGGACTATACCACAGCGCTAGTAGGAAGGCTTCTAACTCCACCTGGTAAAGGGGTCTCTGAACTCGCTTCAAAGCCGGCCGGATCCTGCATGTACCCTTGATCTGGTGTCCTGGACTGTGGCTGCCTGAAGTCTTCAGGAAACCAGGTAAAGAGACTATAAACCTGTGTCCTATGTTTCTTACCGCACTACCCACCATCTTCATCTACACACTGGGAGCCCTGGGGACCCAACTTCATCTGTGGGAAGTTATACCATCTTAGCTGCCATAACATCACCCCAGAGGACCCCTTTAGCAGCGTCGGTCCCCACTGACCGAATACTACAAGTGGCGTCTCGAACACAAACTTTACCCCTTAAAGGACATTCCCTTTAACATGGGCTTCCAGGGCCACAGACCTTGTCGCCGCCACCATGATATCCCCCCTATAAGTACTGGACCCGGCACCGAGTACCCCTAGGCCCTGGCGGGCGACTCATTTTGGCATCATGAACAGGATGGACCGACCCAGTGAACTGGGTCATGTGCTCCTAAGAGACTGTGCTTAACTGTGTGACTATTGGACTGTAAATTGCCTCCAAAACTGCCGCCATTACAGCACCATGTTGCGTGCAGGAGGAAAAGGGCGCGTTGTTGTGGGCGGCACCTGGAGGATCGGTGCAAAAACCATGGCCGCCCCTCATTAATACTACTACATCCGGCGGAAGACCCGATGGATAGGCCCGACTCACTTACACACCCGACCAGGGTTTTGGGGCCCTTGGTGAAATGCCACCATATACTGAGGGTACCCCGGCCACCAGTCCTGCAGCCACCCCTGGACTCAATGACACCCTGGTGGGTCCCCTTCCAATCCCACTGACTGCGAAGCCTGAGGGAGTACGCTATCGGCTACGCTGGGACCGGGGGGACAGTGGCCTGGGTCAGATGGCAGCCCCACTTATCCCAACTTGTGGACCCCAGGCTAGCTTTCTGGAATCCATGGTGTTCACAGAGGGACCTGATAGCGCTCCAAGGGGAAATCCCCACTATAACATGGTGGGAGCACTGTAGACGTTGTGAGGAGCAGGAGAGGCAGCAATCCCTGGCCCGACAGGCAGCATATGAAGAAAGGAATATGCAGGCCAAAGCCCAGACCCCAGATACTGGACTAAAACCATTTGAGTCACCTGTTGTGACATTTGAAGGAAGCTTTTCCCAGTCAGGGAGTAGCAGCCGTCCAGAGCTACCCTGGCAAAATAAATAAACAGTTTCTGATTGCAAGTTTAAATATGACTGTGAATAGTTAAACGTTTGAAAGTTCATTTAACCTAGCCAGGTTTCCATTTAAAGAAAGTTCATTTGTTAAAGACACTGAGGCCATGGACAGTGAATGGTCCACAAACTTTCTCTGTAAATAGTTGGCACCTCTTTAGGTGCCTTCTACTGGTTTTACGTGGAATATTTAAAGAAACAGTTGCTAATGTTTACCTTAAAAATTGATTTGTTTACAGACCGAAGAAAAACCTGTTTGGCGTGGCCGAAGACAAGGTTTGGATGTTACACCTTGTAGCCTGCCCAAGCCCTATATTGGGGTTTATGATGGGGTCCCCCACATTGTTGCTGTTGTTCAAAATGTTGAGTTATTGACTTGAATATTAATTCCTAAAGATAGTATACCCCTAAAGGGTAGTCGCCATTTCATAGTATGTTGTAGTAGGTACTACTATGTTGTAGTATGTAGTATGCTTTTCATTAATTCCTCCGTGGTTTACAGCCCGGCCGGTAGCATTAGCACCACTCCGGTTTATAAACTATTTAACCCCTTGAGATGGATTGCAGCGTGGGACTTGACTGTACAACGGACAGGTATGGGATATTGCTGCTTTTTTATTTTGATTTTTTTACATTAGAACGAGGACTTCACTTGGATTGAGCATGCAATAAAGATGTTAAACCTGTGTGTTTCATTATTTCATCAAAAAACTTTATTCTTAATGTGAGTATGTATTTTTAACCCTTTCATACTATTGGATTAATAATGGATAGGTGTCTTATTGACCTCTCCATTATTAACCAGGTTTAATGTCACCTTACAATAGCAAAGTGACATTAACCCCTTATTACCCCATATGCCACTGCAACAGGGCAATGAGAGAGACTAAGTGCCGGAATAGGCGCATCTTACAGGTGCGCTTTTGCTGGGGTGGCTGTGGGAAGATTTTTTTAGCCACGAGGGGGGCAATAACCATGGTCCCCTCTAGGCTATTAATATCTGCCCTCAGTCACTGGCTTTCCCTCTCTGGCGGAGAAAATTGCGCGGGAGCCTGTTATGATCCCAATGGCTGAGGATCTCTGATATTCCGGCAAGAAAGCAAAAATATAAGTACTGCTCTAGGGAGGTGGAAACTGGGCTAACCGCATACCTGATCCTAACACAAACAACTAGAAGTAGCCGGTGAACGTGCCTACGTTGGTTCTAGACGTCTTGAGCCAGCCGGAGAACTGACTACCCCTAGAGAGGAAAAATAAGACCTCACTTGCCTCTAGAGAAATTTGAACCCCAAAGATATAGAAAGCCCCCAACAAATAATAACGGTGAGGTAAGAGGAAAGCACAAACGTAGAGATGAACTAGATTCAGCAAAGTGAGGCCCAATAGTCTAAATAGTAGAAAATAGATAGTGGACTATGCGGTTAGCAGAAAACCCTACAAAAACATCCACACTGAACATTCAAGAACCCCCACACCGACTGACGATGCGGAGGGAGAATATCAGCCCCCTAGAGCTTCCAGCGAGTCAGAAAATCAAATGTAAAGCAAGCTGGACAAAAACACTGAATAATGCAAACGATCCAAATGTACAAAACAGACTTAGTTTTTCTTGCATGAGGCAGACTGAAAGGAATCCGGAGGAGACCATATAGGTCTGGATACAACGATGCCAGGCAAGAGACTGAGTCCAGAGGAGACTCAAATAGGGAACACCCGCTGCTTAACGACACAGCTGGAGCTCAGGCCTGCAACAAGACATGCCTAACACAATACCGTTAGTGACCACCAGAGGGAGCCCAGAAACACAGTTCACAACAGTACCCCCCCCCTTGAGGAGGGGTCACCGAACCCTCACCAAGACCCCCAGGGCGATCAGGATGAGCAGCGTGAAAGGCATGAACCAAATCAGCTGCATGAACATCAGAGGCAACAACCCAGGGGTTATCCTCCTGACCATAGCCTTTCCATTTAACTAAATACTGGAGTTTCCGTCTAGAGATACGAGAATCCAGAATCTTCTCCACCACGTACTCCAACTTGCCCTCAACCAAAACCGGGGCAGGAGGCTCAACAGCAGGAACCATAGGCACCACGTACCGCCGCAACAAGGACCTATGGAACACATTATGAATAGCAAATGACGCTGGAAGGTCCAAGCGAAAAGACACCGGGTTAAGGATTTCCAAAATCTTATAAGGACCGATAAAGCGAGGCTTGAACTTAGGAGAGGAGACTTTCAAAGGAACATGCCGAGAAGACAACCAAACCAAATCCCCAACACGAAGTCGGGGACCCACACCGCGGCGGCGGTTGGCAAAACACTGGGCCCTGTCCTGTGACAATTTCAAATTGTCCACCACATGGTTCCAAATCCGCTGCAACCTATCCACCACAGAATCAACCCCAGGACAGTCAGAAGGCTCAACCTGACCCGAGGAGAAACGAGGATGAAAACCAGAGTTGCAGAAAAAGGGTGAAACCAAGGTGGCAGAACTAGCCCGATTATTAAGGGCAAACTCGGCCAGTGGCAAAAAGGTAACCCAGTCGTCCTGATCAGCAGAAACAAAACATCTCAAATAAGTCTCCAACGCCTGATTAGTTCGCTCGGTCTGGCCATTAGTCTGAGGATGAAAAGCCGACGAAAAAGACAAATCAATACCCATCTTAGCACAAAAGGATCGCCAGAATCTGGACACAAACTGGGATCCTCTGTCAGATACAATATTCTCAGGGATGCCATGCAAACGAACCACATTCTGAAAGAACAAAGGGACCAAATCAGAGGAGGAAGGCAACTTAGGCAAGGGCACCAAATGGACCATTTTAGAAAAACGATCGCACACCACCCAGATGACAGACATCTTCCGAGATACCGGAAGATCCGAAATGAAATCCATGGAAATGTGCGTCCAAGGCCTCTTTGGGATAGGCAAGGGTAAAAGCAACCCGCTGGCACGAGAACAACAAGGCTTAGCCCGAGCACAAATCCCACAAGACTGCACAAAAGAACGCACATCCCGCGACAAGGAAGGCCACCAAAAGGACCTAGCCACCAAATCTCTGGTACCGAAAATCCCAGGATGTCCCGCCAACACCGAAGAATGAACCTCAGAAATAACCCTGCTGGTCCATCCATCAGGGACAAACAATCTCTCTGGTGGACAACGATCAGGCCTATCAGCCTGAAATTTTTGCAGCCCTCGTCGCAAATCTGGGGAAATGGCAGACAAAATCACTCCCTCTCTGAGAATACCAGCCGGCTCAGAGACTCCTGGAGAGTCAGGCACAAAACTCCTAGAAAGTGCATCAGCCTTCACGTTCTTCAAACCAGGCAGGTACGAGACCACAAAGTCAAAACGGGAGAAAAACAACGACCAACGAGCCTGTCTAGGATTCAGGCGCTTGGCAGACTCGAGGTAAATCAGATTTTTATGATCAGTTAAGACCACCACACGATGTCTAGCTCCCTCGAGCCAATGTCGCCACTCCTCAAATGCCCACTTCATAGCCAACAACTCCCGATTACCAACATCGTAGTTCCGCTCAGCAGGCGAAAATTTCCTTGAAAAGAAGGCGCATGGCTTCATCACGGAGCCATCAGAACTTTTTTGCGACAAAACAGCCCCTGCACCAATCTCAGAAGCATCAACTTCAACCTGGAAGGGAAGAGAGACATCCGGCTGGCACAAGACTGGCGCTGAAGCAAACCGACGCTTCAGCTCCCGAAAGGCCTCCACGGCCGCAGGAGACCAGTTCGCAACATCAGAACCCTTCTTAGTCATATCAGTCAAAGGTTTAACCACGCTGGAGAAATTAGCGATAAAACGATGGTAAAAATTAGCAAAGCCCAAGAACTTCTGCAGGCTCTTAACAGACGTGGGCTGAGTCCAGTCGTGAATGGCACGGACCTTGACTGGGTCCATCTCCACAGTAGAAGGGAAAAAATACAACCCAAAAAAGAAACCTTCTGTACCCCAAAGATACATTTTGAGCCCTTCACAAATAGAGCATTCTCCCGCAGAACCTGAAACACCATCCTGACCTGGTTCACATGGGACTCCCAATCATCAGAAAAAACCAAAATATCATCCAGATAAATAATCATAAATTTATCCAGATATTTCCGGAAGATGTCATGCATGAAGGACTGAAACACAGAAGGAGCATTAGATAATCCGAAAGGCATCACCAGGTACTCAAAATGACCCTCGGGTGTATTAAATGCCGTTTTCCATTCATCTCCCTGCTTTATGCGCACAAGGTTATAAGCACCACGAAGATCTATCTTGGTGAACCAACTGGATCCCTTAATCTGAGCAAACAAATCAGACAACAATGGCAAAGGATACTGAAATTTAACCGTGATCTTATTCAGAAGACGATAATCAATACAAGGTCTCAGAGACCCGTCTTTCTTGCCCACAAAAAAGAATCCTGCACCAAGAGGGGACGAGGATGGGCGAATATGTCCCTTCTCCAAAGACTCCTTTATATAACTCCGCATCGCGGCATGCTCTGGCACAGATAAATTAAAGAGTCGTCCCTTAGGAAACTTACTACCAGGAATCAAATCTATAGCACAATCACAGTCCCTATGAGGAGGAAGGGCACTGGACCTGGCCTCATTAAATACATCCTGAAAGTCTGACAAAAACTCAGGGATCTCAGAAGGAGTAGAAGAAGCAATAGACACCAATGGAGAATCGCCATGAATCCCCTGACACCCCCAACTAGACACAGTCATAGCTTTCCAATCTAAAACTGGATTATGGGCCTGCAACCATGGCAGACCCAAAACGACAACATCATGCATTTTATGCAGTACCAAAAAACGAATCACCTCCTGATGTACAGGAGTCATGCACATGGTCACTTGCGTCCAATACTGAGGTTTATTCTCTGCCAAAGAGAATGCTAAGAGGAATAGGATTTTCCAAAGGCTCCAGGACAAAACCGCAGCGCTTGGCAAACGACAAATCCATCAGACTTAAAGCAGCACCAGAATCCACAAAAGCCATAACTGAGTAAGAAGATAATGAACAAATGTCACCGACAAAATAAACTTAGGCTTAAAAGTACCAATGGCGACAGGATTAACTTCCTTTTTTAAACGTTTAGAGCATGCTGAGATAACGTGTTGAATCACCACAGTAAAAACACAACCCACTTTGACGTCTATGATTTTGTCGCTCGGCTCTGGTCAAAATTCTGTCACATTGCATAGAATCAGGTGACTGTTCAGACAGCACCGCCAAAGGATTAACAGATTTGCGCTCCCGCAAATGTCGATCAATTTGAATGGCCAGAGCCATTGAGTCATTCAGACCTGTAGGGATAGGAAACCCCACCATCACATCTTTAATGGCTTCAGAAAGACCATTTCTGAAATTTGCGGCCAGTGCACACTCATTCCATTGAGTAAGCACGGACCATTTCCGAAATTTTTGGCAATATACCTCAGCTTCATCCTGACCCTGAGAGATAGCCAGCAACATTTTTTCAGCCTGATTTTCAAGATTAGGCTCCTCATAAAGCAAACCAAGCGCCAGGAAAAACGCATCAACATTCACCAATGCAGGATCTCCTGGCGCCAGAGAGAAGGCCCAATCCTGAGGGTCGCCGCGCAAGAAGGAAATAACAATCTTAGCTTGCTGAGCGGAATCACCAGAGGAACGAGGTTTCAGAGACAGAAACAATTTACAATTATTCCTGAAATTCAGGAATTTAGATCTATCTCCAAAAAACGGCTCAGGAATAGGTATTTTTGGTTCAGACATAGGACTATGGATAACAAAATCCTGAATGTTTTGCACCCTAGCAGCAAGCTGATCCACACTAGAAGTCAGAGTCTGGACATTCATATCTGCAGCAGAGTTTCAGCCACTCAGAGAAAAAGGGGATGAAAGAAGCTAGGCAAAGTGCAGCAAAAAAAAAAAAAAAAAACCTCAGAACTTCTTTTTAATCCCGCTTCTGCGATGCATTAAACATTTTCTTTTGGCCTGGCATTCTGTTATGATCCCAATGGCTGAGGATCTCTGATATTCCGGCAAGAAAGCAAAAATATAAGTACTGCTCTAGGGAGGTGGAAACTGGGCTAACCGCATACCTGATCCTAACACAAACAACTAGAAGTAGCCGGTGAACGTGCCTACGTTGGTTCTAGACGTCTCGAGCCAGCCAGAGAACTGACTATCCCTAGAGAGGAAAAATAACACCTCACTTGCCTCTAGAGAAATTTGAACCCCAAAGATATAGAAAGCCCCCAACAAATAATAACGGTGAGGCAAGAGGAAAGCACAAACGTAGAGATGAACTAGATTCAGCAAAGTGAGGCCCAATAGTCTAAATAGTAGAAAATAGATAGTGGACTATGCGGTTAGCAGAAAACCCTACAAAAACATCCACGCTGAACATTCAAGAACCCCCACACCGACTGACGATGCGGAGGGAGAATATCAGCCCCCTAGAGCTTCCAGCGAGTCAGAAAATCAAATGTAAAGCAAGCTGGACAAAAACACTGAATAATGCAAACGATCCAAATGTACAAAACAGACTTAGCTTTTCTTGCATGAGGCAGACTGAAAGGAATCCGGAGGAGACCATATAGGTCTGGATACAACGATGCCAGGCAAGAGACTGAGTCCAGAGGAGACTCAAATAGGAAACACCCGCTGCTAAACGACACAGCTGGAGCTCAGGCCTGCAACAAGACATGCCTAACACAATACCGTTAGTGACCACCAGAGGGAGCCCAGAAACACAGTTCACAACAGGAGCCAACACCAGTTTTTTCCGTGAATTAATACTTTAATTTAACACCTACAGCTCCAAAATTTTACACACACACACTACTAACATTGTTAGTGAGGGACATATAAAAATCTAACTGTTCTGTAATGGTTTACTGTATGTAAAACATGTCTTATATCCTGTTGGGTTCTGCAATGATTTTACAGGACCCGCCAATTGAATTATCGGCTATTCTGCCAACTAACTCTCTATGAAATATAAAGATATATAGATATATATATGTGTGTCAATGACATATATGTATATATATATATATACAGTATATATATATATACATATATCTACCTATACTATGTGTAGAAATTTATTTTATCTATTCTATTTTAACCTGTCAGTGTGATTTTACATTACACATCAGTGAATTACCGGCTTTTCTAAAGGACACCCGTGTGTATTTCTCGTAAGTCACACTGATGGTCAGTGTGGTGTGCGAGTTTTTCTCTCACCCATAGACTTGCATTGGCATATTTCGGGCGTAATACGGCCGAGAAAACAACAGATAATAGGAGCTGCCCCATAGATTAACATTGGTCCAAGTGCTATGCGATTTTTTATCGTATAGCACTCATCCGTGTTACGCTCTAGTGTGACTCCGGCCTAAGATAGATCCTCCAGCATAAGCGGACAGTTTACAGTTCAACAAGTATAAACTGCCAATTTCAGGCTAATTTTTTCCTGACAGGCAATGTCAGCAATAGAAGTGTTGGAAAGTTAAATTAAAATGTTTGATCCTTTTGTTCTCATTGGGGATAAACCACTGCAGGAGGACTCTGGCAACCTCTTTCTCCCTAACTTTTCTTAAAGGAAATATGTTATGTAATCCGAGAGCAGCACAATGCAGTGAAAGAGACACTGATTCCAGCGATATCTCACTTAGTTTACTGGGTTCAGCAGTTGTGACATAATTAGAGTTTTTAGATGTAGCGCATAGCAGAGCTCAAAAGCCACCCCCATGCACACCACAGCTTTCTGTGTACATTGTATAGCAAGCAGCTAATTAGTGCTGGGGAGCGGAGCTGGACTAGGATGCACATGAGCTGCAGTCCTATAGTGATAATATCCTACTGATAAAATACTCATTGTTTTGAAACCACAGCACACAGCTCAATAAATGACACATCCCCAAAAATAGTGTCTTATCCCCTGCCTCATGATGCCTTCAGATTACATTGCAAAAGCAGAATGTTAATGATCGTCCTCCAGCTATCTAAGGTCTATGGACATCTTCAGACTATAGAGCATTTCCACTGAAAACAGTTACACTTTATAAAAATAGTTTAAAAAAATGAATATTGTTTTTTCTGACATGCCTTGTGAGAATGTTGATGGGGTTCAGTCCTAAACTACAGATGATATTCTTTTTTTTAACATTGTGCAGTGTCTCAGATCAAAACCTAAAGAACAAAGTGGCTGATGTTTAAACCATAGACCAGCCCCCTACAAAGCGCTCACCATAGTGGCATGAACATTATTAACAACATACGTGAAATGTATACAATATACATATACAGGAATTCAATTTCTTTATGTCCTGAAGCATCAAGAATGCAGATCAGGGAGCATCAAAAGCTCACTGATATGTCATTGCTTTGATCTCTTGCAGCATAGACTTATAACAACCATGGAACAGCTTGTAGTTATTTTGACTTTACGTGGCTTCTTGTGTTTGAAAAATGAGCCCTGTCCATCCATTGACAGAAACAAAGACATTACGGTTCTCACAATCTCCATGGATATAATAGCGGAGGTTTTACTTTGTCTAGCTTTACTGCCGGATTCCAAAATGATGCATAATGCAAAGGGGAAGTCAACATGTACGGAGATGTAGCATTTTTTTCTGCATATTTGCGGTCTGATAATATTTGATGACATTTGTAAGGTCACCGGATCGTACATACAGATGAGAGTCTGGCACATGTGGTAATCAGATGTTATCTGCAGGTACAAACCATTTTTGTTGTAATCCAGAGCCCCCAGTGAATGGCAAAAATGCGAACAAAACTTGACACTTTCCATTTAGCCAAGAGCCTGCACTAATACAACACACAAATATGGGATCTGCCAATGGATGATGAAATTGCAACGTACAAACTCATTGCTTTGTCACTTTCCGCAATTAGCCGTGCTGCTTTGATATGTAAATGACCATGTCACAGTCCTACCCCTGGTGGTCCTCAACTAGAGACTGGTTTGTAACTGGAGAAATTGGTTTAGAATCCCCTAATCGTTGGGAGTTTGCTCTGAAGAGGTCTGGCTCCAATCATTTCACCATGTGTGTGAGGGCTCATTTTATTTCTCTGGGAAATTCACTTCTCTGGTGGTATTTTCCTTCAGGCTGCAGAAATACTCTGGGTGCAATAATAATTATAACATTATCGATACGTTCTCCTTTATGTCACTAAATTGTACGGGCGATTGTTTACTGTGCAGCACCATAAATAACTAGTAGAAAGCACATAAATCAGTAACATTTTTATTTTTCTTTCCCTGTATTGGTCTTACAATTATCACTTTTTTTATTTTAAGTGATTAAAGTGATTTTTGCATTTTTTTCCAACAAATATGACATTATTATCTTATCATTTTTAAGCCAACAGTTGATTTTTTTTTTAAGATATTGTCATTTTCTTGCTTGAAATAAAGCGATAATATATTTTTATTATGTTAAAACCTATTTCTAAAATAAAACATTTTTGCATTATTGTACAATGCTTATGTTGATCTGTGACATGCTCTAACTAAAAGGGTTGATATGAAGAACTAGAGAGTTGATAGAAAAATTGAGGTGAAGTCATTTCCGCAATCCAATATATATGACGTTTTGGTCAATAAATTAAGCCTTCTTCAAATATACTATTAAGTCAAAGTAACGTAAAGAAAATGTAACATATTGCAAAATAATAATAATAATGATAGCAAGAAAACATAAATAACGTAATACACAGATATATATATAGGTTTATATATATATATATAGGTTTAGCCAAATGTTGAAACATTAATGAACAGAGACACTGAGGTACATTGAAGGCAAAATATTAATATGGCTTATTCTGACTTCATAGATAGGCTGCGAGTGTGGGGCTCTTGTGACACCATTTCAGTGGTTGTCTGTATTAAACCAGTACTCACACAAAGAAACTTCATCAGATAGCTTGACTCGACTGCAGAGGCATGTATGAAGATTCCAGAAGAATTTTTATTCTCAAACTAAATTCTTGTATTATTCACAAAAGTATCAGCAGTAGCTGCAGCAGGTGCAGTATGTATAAAGGCAATTGTGAATCAGAGAACTACAGTGATGAACCTTAGATTATAATAGATGACAAACACTGACATGGGAGGAAGAAGTGAGGAGTAATTTACATCTCATTGGGGCTACTGGAAGAGAAATGACAAATTCCAAAAGATAAACTGATTCCATAGCAGTGTAACAGCAATACAATGGCAATGCAATAATACAATACTGTATGACTTCCAAGTTGTGGGACATGACATGGCTGATGTCACATATTCAAGTGTGTGCTAATGTGGCAAGTGTTGCTTCGACTGTGTATAAGGCCTCATTCAGATATCAATGAAATTCGGTCTGAGTCCCGACTGTAATCCACGGACTGGCGGTGGTTCTGCCGGCCAGAACAGAGCAGCCTCATATACACATATAAGGCCGCTTAGTTAGGGTCAGGAGACTCACGGCCAGTCCGTGGACTGCGGCCCGTGGTCAGACACAATTTCATTGATATCTGAATGAGCCCTTAGATGTATGATCACGTGGAAAAAGTTAGGAAATACTTATGCGCCCAGTAAGTCTAATAAGTATAAAGTAGGAAGAATATGGCATCATATACATGGATATGGATAGCCAGGATATGCCCGCACAGTGGTAGACCTAATGCATGCAGTGTCTGGTAGAATATACCAAGTAGCACAACAGAGTATGGAAGGTAGGATACATGATGTGATGAGATCAGTATACAAATATAAGGATATGTTCTTGAAGAAGGTCAGAAAAATATAGCAGCAAACTAATAATATATTGACCGCCATGGTAAGGCACTGAAACATGGTTCTGAGAGTGATGAAAAAGAAGCAGCCAGCCTATTGTGGACAACCCCTGAATAACGACAGGTGAAGAAATGAAGAAAAGATCCTCACCTCTTGGACTGGCACCACTCCTCTGTATTCAGTGCTGCAAACCCCTCTGTATTCAGTGCTGCAATCGACTGTTCAACATCTGACAGGGTTGTAACATGAGTCCTGCAGCCAGTCAGGGGTCACTGATCGACTGCAGCGCTAACATTTCATCTGAGTAGAACAAACAAGGTGAGTATCTACTTTTTTACCAACTCACTGTGTACATGAATAGTTTTTTTTTCAGTAGTGAATGCTACTGCATCTGGGGCAGAACTTTGTTTGTTGTTGGTGGGTTATTATTATTTGTTATGATCACTTTTTATTGTACATTACTTTTTATGATGTTTTTCTATGATGTGTCTCCCAAAAGGTTAAATGTGACCTTTTGGGAATTGATTTTCTTTTTACTTACCTTTATATTACCTTTTCCACAACAGTTACAGCATAAAACATGCTGAGGCTAAGATCACAAGACCGTATAAAAAATTGTCAGAGTTTCATCCAGAAAATTTGGATTTTTTTTTTTTTCAATTGTCATCTGTGTGCAATCTGTATGCAATCTATTTTTTTTTCAGCAAATGTTATTAATCATTTACAAGACCATTTATAGTTTCTGATAAAGAATTGCAATGAATCCGTAATTAAAAAAAAGGGTGCTATAGGGTGGCTCTGTATGACACTTGATTTTTTTTCTTTGTGTGCACCCATAGACTTGAATGGAAGAAACTCGCGCAGACTGTGAAAAAAATCGCTCATCTGCACTGATAACATTAGCCCGTGTGCAGCCTGTTTTTTCACAGACACCACTTGGACTAAAAATACAGTGGTGTGAACCTACGCTGACAAACATTTCCAATATTTTTAGAAATACATTTGATCCAGTGGTTCCTGCAAGCCTGTATAACTAGTCTGATAACAACCACATCTAACCACGTGATTACTGAAGCCAATCACATGGGTAGCCAGGAACGTCATCAACGCAGTAGGGTAGGCAAAAAGTGGCAGAGAGCAGTGTTGCTGGATTATATATACGCTATATTATTTTTATTATTTATTTTTCCCTTTAGGCCATTTTCTACACTTAGGCAAATTTCTCGTGATTTCTTTAATGCTTTAAGTTTATGTTATGTGCCATCAAATGTTGAGGCATGTACATCAGGTATAAAGCAATAAAGCAAAGTTAAAGCTATAGTCCATTATATGAGTCGTATAAAAAAAAAAATCTCATCTGAAAACAATTACTCACTATTTCTGTTTAACGAGTGTTTTTTTCCCCTGTCAATCCTCTAATTACTTCTTGATCCAATAATTCCTGACACACTTGCATAAACATTGTGATACAGGTGGATGTTCCACTATCTGCAACTATAATCACATAATCATGTTCTCATTCTGATGATGGGTTTGGTGTGTCAAAAAATATTCAGACTTGTAGTTCTACTGCTTCGTGACTGCATATATTTATTTTATTCTGCCTTTTTGCTATTATTATGAGATTGTCTAACTGCTTCATGATTGCATATATTTATTTTAGTCTGCCTTTTTTGCTATTACTGAGGGATTGTACACCTTAATAAACAATCCACATAAATGTCATAGAATGATATAATAGCGAAAATGTTCACATACCTGTATTTTACTTTTGGGGGGGATTTTAGTTTTTTTCATTGGTGCCGTACATGTCAACATTTTATACAGTAGGAAAATAAGTATTTGAAACAGTGCTGACTTTCCAAGTTTTCCCATCTACAAAGAATGGAGGTCTGTAATTTTTATCGTAGGTACACTTCATCTGAGAGACTCTAACAATGAAAAACAGAAAATCACATTGTATTATTTTTATATAATTAAACTAGATGGCAGCCCGATTCTAAAGAATCGGGAGTCTAGAATCCATATATACTTTATTTATTCAAATGTAAGAATAATTTGGTGGGCGGGGACCCTCGGCCTCCGATTTGGTTGGCGGGGCCCCACGGCCTCCGATTTGGTGGGCGGGGTCCCTCTGCCTCCGCTTTGGTGGGCGGGGCCGCTCGGCCTTCGATTTGGTGGGCGGGGCTCCTCGGCCTCCGATTTGGTTGGTGGGGCCCCTCGGCCTCCGATTTGGTGGGCGGGGCCCCTTATCCTCCGATTTGGTGGGCGGGGACCCTTGGCCTCCGATTTGGTGGGCGGGGCCCCTCGGCCTCCGATTTGGTGGGCGGGGCCCTTGGCCTCCGATTTGGTTGGCGGGGCCCCTCGGCCTCCGATTTGGTCGGCAGGGACCCTCGGCCTCCGATTTGGTGGGCGGGGCCCCTCGGCCTCCGATGTGGTGGGCGGGGCCCCTCGGCCTCCGATGTGGTGGTCGGGGCCCCTCGGCCTCCGCTTTGGTGGGCGGGGCCGGGCCCCTCGGCCTCCGCTTTGGTGGGCGGGGCCGCTCGGCCTTCGATTTGTTGGGTGGGGCTCCTCGGCCTCTGATTTGGTTGGCGGGGACCCTCGGCCTCCGATTTGGTGGGCGGGGACCCTCGGCCTCCGATTTGGTGGGCGGGGACCCTCGGCCTCCGATTTGGTGGGCGGGGACCCTCGGCCTTCGATTTGGTGGGCGGGGCTCCTCGGCCTCCGATTTGGTTGGTGGGGCCCCTCGGCCTCCGATTTGGTGGGCGGGGCCCCTTATCCTCCGATTTGGTGGGCGGGGACCCTCGGCCTCCGATTTGGTGGGCGGGGCCCCTCGGCCTCCGATTTGGTGGGCGGGGACCCTCGGCCTCCGATTTGGTGGGCGGGGACCCTCGGCCTCCGATTTGGTGGGCGGGGACCCTCGGCCTCCGATTTGGTGGGCGGGGACCCTCGGCCTCCGATTTGGTGGTCGGGGACCCTCGGCCTCCGATTTGGTGGGCGGGGCCCATCGGCCTCCGATGTGGTGGGCGGGGCTCCTCGGCCTCCGCTTTGGTGGGCGGGGCCGCTCGGCCTTCGATTTGGTGGGCAGGGCTCCTCAGCCTCCGATTTGGTTGGCGGGGCCCCTCGGCCTCCGATTTGGTTGGCGGGGCCCCTCGGCCTCCGATTTGGTGTGTGCTCTGCCTGGGGCCACTGTGCTCTGCCTGGGGCCCCATATGCTGCCTGGGGCCCCTGTGCTCTGCCTGGGGCCCCATATGCTGCCTGGGGCCCCTGTGCTCTGCCTGGGGCTCCTGTGCTCTGCCTGGGGCCCCATATGCTGCCTGGGGCCCCTGTGCTCTGCCTGGGGCCCCATAAGCTGCCTGGGGCCCCTGTGCTCTGCCTGGGACCACTGTGCTCTGCCTGGGGCCCCATATGCTGCCTGGGGCCCCTGTGCTCTGCCTGGGGCCACTGTGCTCTGCCTGGGGCCCCATATGCTGCCTGGGGCCACTGTGCTCTGCCTGGGGCCCCATATGCTGCCTGGGGCCCCTGTGCTCTGCCTGGGGCCCCATATGCTGCCTGAGGCCCCTGTGCTCTGCCTGGAGCCCCTGTGCTCTGCCTGGGGCCCCATGTTCTGCCTGGGGCCCCTGTGCTCTGCCTGGGGCCACTGTGCTCTGCCTGGGGCCCCATATGCTGCCTGGGGCCCCTGTGCTCTGCCTGGGGCCCCATATGCTGCCTGGGGCCCCTGTGCTCTGCCTGGGGCCCCTGTGCTCTGCCTGGGGCCCCATATGCTGCCTGGGGCCCCTGTGCTCTGCCTGGGGCCCCATGTTCTGCCTGGGGCCCCTGTGCTCTGCCTGGGGCCACTGTGCTCTGCCTGGGGCCCCATATGCTGCCTGGGGCCCCTGTGCTCTGCCTGGGGCCACTGTGCTCTGCCTGGGGCCCCATAGGCTGCCTGGGGCCCCTGTGCTCTGCCTGGGACCACTGTGCTCTGCCTGGGGCCCCATATGCTGCCTGGGGCCACTGTGCTCTGCCTGGGGCCCCATATGCTGCCTGGGGCCACTGTGCTCTGCCTGGGGCCCCATATGCTGCCTGGGGCCCCTGTGCTCTGCCTGGGGCCCCATATGCTGCCTGGGGCCCCTGTGCTCTGCCTGGGGCCCCTGTGCTCTGCCTGGGGCCCCATGTTCTGCCTGGGGCCCCTGTGCTCTGCCTGGGGCCACTGTGCTCTGCCTGGGGCCCCATATGCTGCCTGGGGCCCCTGTGCTCTGCCTGGGGCCCCATATGCTGCCTGGGGCCCCTGTGCTCTGCCTGGGGCCCCTGTGCTCTGCCTGGGGCCCCATATGCTGCCTGGGGCCCCTGTGCTCTGCCTGGGGCCCCATGTTCTGCCTGGGGCCCCTGTGCTCTGCCTGGGGCCACTGTGCTCTGCCTGGGGCCCCATATGCTGCCTGGGGCCCCTGTGCTCTGCCTGGGTGTAGGACACTGGTGACGTCACTTATCTCCGGACATTAGCTCCGGACATTAGCTCCGGACATTAGCTCCGGACATTAGCTCCGGACAAAGCCACGGAAGTTGGCACAAATTGCAGGAAGTAGTATTCTAGGCAATTATATATTAGATTGCATTGTATTGCAGGTAATAAGTATTTGATCACTGACCAACAGGCAGGAATTCTGGCTCTCTCAAACTCATTAGTTTTTCTTTAAGAAGCCCTCCTACTCTGCATTCATTACCTGTATTACTTAGAGATGGGCGGGCACCTGGATGTTCGGGTTCGGCTGAACAGTTACAAAAAGTTTGGGTTCAGGTACCAGTACCTGGACCTGGACCCAGACCTCATTCACTTCAATGTGGGGCCCAAACATCTAGTGTTTACGATGCTGTCATGTGCATGACAGTGCGGTAAACACCGCTTCTGATCGGCGGTAAAATCACCGCCGATCAGATAACCACGGTTCCCACACTGTCAAATGACAGCGCAAGCCTGCAGTTGCGATCGGAGGAATAAAGTTTACCTCTGGTCACTGGTGTCAGCTGATGGGAATACTGCTCCCATCAGCCAATGCCTGCTACTGCTAATAAAAGTGAGAGCTGGAGAAGCTGATGGAAGTATTCATCAGCTGGCACCTACGCTCTAAATAAATAATTAAAAAATTATGCCATGGGCTCCCCTGTATTTTTAATAACCAGCCAGGCAAAACTCATAGCTGGGGGCTGCAACTCTCAGCTGTCAGCTTCAGGAAGGCTGGTTATCAAGAATAGAGGGGTCCCCACTCTGTTTTTTTAATTATTTAAATAAATAATTTAAAAAACGACATGGGGTCTCCCCCATTTTTGACAAACAGCCTTGCTAAAGCAGACAGCTGGGGGCTGGTATTCTCAGACTGATAAGGGGCAATGAATATTGGCCCCACAGCCTTAAAATAGCAGCCCGCAGTCGCCAGGAAAAGGCACATCTATTAGATGTGCCAATTCTGGCACTTTGCCTGGCTCCTCCCACTTGCCCTGTAGTGGTGGCATGTGGGGTTCACATATGTGGGGTTGATGTCACATTTGTATTTTACGGTGACATCAGTCCCACAGATTAGTAAGAGGCATTAATAAGACACCTATCCATTACTAATCCTATAGTTGTATAGTAAATAAACACACACTCAGAATAAAGTCCTTTATTTGAAATAAAGAAAAATGCACTTTAACTTTTTATTTAATCAGGGATTTTTGTGTACTTACCGTAAAATCCTTTTCTCAAAGAGGCTCATTGGGGGACACAGGACCATGGGTGTATGTTGCTGCTGCTAGGAGGCTGACACTTAAGGTACCTTCACACTAAACGATGCTGCAGCGATATCGACAACGATGCCGATCGCTGCAGCATCGCTGTTTGGTCACTGGAGAGCTGTCACACAGACAGCTCTCCAGCGACCAACGATCCCGAAGTCCCCGGGTAACCAGGGTAAACATCGGGTTACTAAGCGCAGGGCCGCGCTTAGTAACCCGATGTTTACCCTGGTTACCAGTGTAAATGTAAAAAAAACAAACAGTACATACTTACATTCACGTCCCCCGGCGTCCGCTTCCCTGCACTGACTGTGATTGCCGGCCGTAAAGTACAGCACAGCAGTGACGTCACTGCTGTGCTCTGCTTTCACTTTACGGCCGGCGCTCACAGTCAGTGCGGGAAGCAGACGGCGAGGGACGTGTGACAGACAGCAGAAGGTGAGTATGTACTGTTTGTTTTTTTTACTTTTACACTGGTAACCAGGGTAAACATCGGGTTACTAAGCACGGCCCTGCGCTTAGTAACCCGATGTTTACCCTGGTTACCACTGTAAAACATCGCTGGCATCGTTGCTTTTGGTGTAAAACACGACAATACACGCCGATCTGACGACCAAATAAAGTTCTGAACTTTCAGCAACGACCAGCGATATCACAGCAGGATCCTGATCGCTGCTGCGTGTCAAACACAATGATATCGCTATCCAGGACGCTGCAACGTCACGGATCGCTATCGTTATCGCTGCAAAGTCGTTTAGTGTGAAGGTACCTTAAGTGAATGTTAGCTCCTCCTCTGCAGTATATACCTTCGTGCTGGCTCCACAAGAACCAGTTTAGTGCAAAAGAAGTAGGAGAAAACAATATTTAATATAAGGTACAACATGTGTAAAAAAGATCCAAAATATCAAACAGAGCCATCAGGCCAAAGGGTGGGAGCTGTGTCCCCCAATGAGCGTCTTGGAGAAAAGGATTATACGGTGAGTACACAAAAATCCCTGTTTCTCCTTCGCCTCATTGGGGGACACAGGACCATGGGATGTCCAAAAGCAGTCCCTGGGTGGGAAAATTGGCCCAATGGAACAAGCCACAAATACCAGTTTTCTACAGGTGTGCTACTACCGCCTGCAGACTTTTTATGCCCAGACTTGCCTCAGCTGAGGCCTTGCAAACCTGTTCAGCTGACTCCTGGTGCCGAAGGGCCCAAGAGGCGCCCACCGATCACGTTGAGTGCACTCTGATCCCTGAAGGAATAGGCTTGCCTTTGACACGATAGGATTCCTGAATCGCTGACCGAATCCACCTGGCTATCGTTGACTTTGAAGCCACGCATCCCTTCTTGTGACCTTCTGGGAGCACGAACAGTGCATCTGTCTGGTGAGAAGGTGCTGTCCTTGACACATACCTCCTGAGAGCTCTCACTAGATCCAAGGTGTGAAGGGCCTTTTCCACCTGGTGTACTGGTGCTGGACAAAACGAGGGCAAGACAATGTCCTCGTTAATGTGGATGGAGGAAACAACCTTTGGGAGAAAAGGAGGGGCTGGCCTTAGAACCACCTTGTTCTGGTGAAAAATAAGAAACGGGGCTCGGCAGGATAGAGCAGCCAACTCCGAAACCCGCCTGATAGATGTTATCGCGACAAGAAAAACAACCTTCCATGAAAGGTAAGTTAACGAGATATCCTGTAGTGGCTCGAAGGGAGATTCCTGTAGAACACCTAGGACCAGATTAAGGTCCCAGGCATCCAGGGGAGCTCTATAGGGTGGTACCACATGGGAGACCCCCTGAATGAAAGTCTTCACCTGCAGATTGGATGCAATCTTTCACTGAAATAGGACGGATAAGGCTGAGATCTGTTCTTTGAGGGAACTTGGTGCTATACCCGAGACCAGGCCAATTTGAAGAAACTCCAAAATGATAGGAATCGAAAAAATGAGAGGAGGATGATCGTGGTCTCTGCACCACACAAAAAAGATTTTCCAGGTGCGGTGATAGATGTGCGCTGAAGCGGGCTTTCGAGCGCTAATCATTGTGGTAACTAAATCCTGGGAGAACCCGGCCTGAGTCAGGACCCAGGATTCAATAGCCAAGCCGTTTAACACAGAGTCCCTGAATTTGGGTGGTAGATCGGGCCTTGGGAAAGTAGATCCGGACAATCTGGTAGCCACCAGGGGACCTCGGTGACTAGTTGCATTAGCTCTGCGCACCATGCCCGACGAGGCCAGTCCGGGGCGACCAGGATTACTGTGACCCCTTCTGATTTGACCTTCTGGATGATTTTTGGAAGCAGCGGCAATGGGGGAAACACGTACGGTAGCCGGAACTGGTTCCACGTAAGGACCAAGGTGTCCATGTTGATGGCCTTTGGGTCTTGGGATCGAGCGACGAACCCGGGGACCTTGTTGTTCAACCTGGAGGCAATCAGATCCACAGCTGGGGTTCCCTAGCGTTGAAAAATGTGCTGAAAAAACTCTGGATGGAGAGACTATTCCCCCAATGAGAGACCCTGCCAGCTGAGAAAGTCCACTGCCCAGTTCTCTATGCCTGGTATGTGAACTGCTGAGATCACTAAGTTGTTTTTCTCTGCCTAGCGAAGGACATGTTCTATTTTGCGTATGGTCGCTCTGCTGCGGGTGCCCCCCTGGTGATTTATATAAGCCACGGCCGTCGCATTATCCGACTGAATCTAGATTGGGTGGCCTGCCAGAAGATGATGGAAGTGCCGAAAAGCCCACCGAATCACCGTATCTCTAGGAGATTGGAAGATGTGACTCCCGAGGTGACCAACACCCCTGAGCCGTGTGGTGATGGAAAACCACTCCCCAACCAAGGAGACTGGTGTTGGTAGTGACCACCAGCCAATGGTCCGGGGAGAAGGGTTTCCCTTGAAGGAGGGAGGAGCTCAACATCCACCATCTGAGTGCCTGCCTGACCCGTGTGGACAGACTGCATGGGCGGTCGAGAGAAAATGGGCTCTTGTTCCAAGTTGCCAGCAGCGCATGCTGCAAGAGGCGAAGGTAAAACTGGGCAAACGGAATAGCTTTCGTTGCCGCCACCATTTTTCCTAGGACCCTCATGCCGAATCGAATGGAACAAGGAATTAGCCAACAGAGTGCCTGGACTCCCAGGCAAATGGCTAGGACCTTGTCTCGTGGGAGAATCACCAACCCTTGGGAGGTATCCAAGATCATTTCTAAGAAGGAAATCTTCTGAGCTGGGATGAGAGAAGACTTACTCAAGTTTATGAGCCACCCCAGGCTAGACAATGTATCTAAAGTGATGTGTGTTGTGAATTCCGTTCTTGGACTCCCTCCTGTGGTCATGAATGGTACTTTGGTTGGTTCTGCTCTTGGACTCCCTCTGGTGGCTTCGAGCGGAACTGCTGGTCACTGAGGTTGGCTTTATCAGCTGCTCTCGTTTATTGCTATGCTGCTTCCCTATTTAACTCCACTCAGATCGTTACTTCATGCCAGCTGTCAATGTTTCAGTATTGGTTCAGATCTCTCTTGGACTTTTCTGAGGACCTGTCTACTCCAGCAGAAGCTAAGTCTTTGCTAGTTCATTTGTTGTTACTGCTTCCTGAATATATTTCTTAGTACTGCTAATTTCTAGTCCAGCTTGCTATCATGATATTCCCTTGCTAGCTGGAAGCTCTGGGGTGCAGAGTGGCACCTCCACACCGTGAGTCGGTGTGGGGAGTCTTTTTGCTTACTCTGCGTGGTTTTTTGTAGTCTTTTGTGCTGACCGCATAGTTCCCTTTTCTATCCTCTGACTATTTAGTGAAATCTGGCCTCCTTTGCTAAAACCTGTTTCATTCCTGTGTTTGTGACTTTCCTCTTAACTCACAGTCAATATATGTGGGGGTCTGCCTTTACCTTTGGGGAATATCTCTGAGGCAAGTTAAGGCTTCTATTTCTATCTTTAGGTGTAGTTAGCTCTTAGGCTGTGAAGAGGCGTCTAGGGAGAGTTAGGTACGCTCCACGGCTATTTCTAGTGTGTGTGTGATAGGAGTAGGGTTTGCGGTCAGCAGATTTCCCACGTACCCAGAGCTAGTCCCGATTTTGAGTTTACTCATCAAGTCATTCCGGGTGCTCCTAACCACCAGGTCCATAACAGTACAGCTGGCCATAAAGTGTTAATGCATCTCAAAAGAGGGATAAGAGAAGCTCTGAACCCATTTTTTTTTCTTTGCAGTGTGTTTTGTCTCTCTTTTCCCCTTAACCTCTGGGTGGTTCAGGACTCAGGTGTAGATATGGATATTCAAGGTCTGTCCTCTTGTGTGGATCATCTCACTGCAAGGGTACAAAGCATTCAAGATTATGTAGTTCAGAATCCGATGTTAGAGCCTAGAATTCCAATTCCTGATTTGTTTTCTGGGGATAGATCTAAGTTTCTGAATTTCAAAAATAATTGTAAACTGTTTCTTGCTTTGAAACCACGCTCCTCTGGTGACCCCTTTCAGCAAGTAAAAATTATTATTTCTTTGCTGCGTGGCGACCCTCAAGACTGGGCATTCTCCCTTGCGCCAGGAGATCCTGCATTGCTTAATGTAGATGCGTTTTTTCTGGCGCTTGGATTGCTTTATGACGAACCGAATTCTGTGCATCAGGCAGAGAAAATCTTGCTAGCTTTGTGTCAGGGTCAGGATGAAGCGGAGATATATTGTCAGAAGTTTCGAAAATGGTCTGTGCTTACTCAATGGAATGAGTGTGCCCTGGCAGCAATTTTTAGAAAGGGTCTTTCTGAAGCCCTTAAGGATGTTATGGTGGGATTCCCCATGCCTGCTGGTCTGAATGAATCAATGTCCTTGGCCATCCAAATTGATCGGCGTTTGCGCGAGCGCAAAATTGTGCACAATTTGGCGGTGTCCTCTGAGCAGAGGCCTGAGCTTATGCAATGTGATAGAACTTTGACCAGAACTGAACAGCAAGAACACAGACGTCAGGATAGGCTGTGTTTTTACTGTGGTGACCCTGTTGTGAATTTGCTTTTTGCTCCCTCTAGTGGTTACTAGTTTTTTGACTCTGGTTTTTCTGTCATTCCTTTTATCCGCACCTGGGTCGTTAGTTAGGGGTGTTGCTATATAAGCTCCCTGGACCTTCAGTTCAATGCCTGGCAACGTAGTTATCAGAGCTAGTCTGCTGTGCTCTTGTCTACTGATCCTGGTTCCAGTTATATCAGCTAAGTCTGCCTTTTGCTTTTTGCTATTTGTTTTGGTTTTGTATTTTTGTCCAGCTTGTTCCAAATCTATATCCTGACCTTTGCTGGAAGCTCTAGGGGACTGGTGTTCTCCCCCCGGACCGTTAGACGGTTCGGGGGTTCTTGAATTTCCAGTGTGGATTTTGATAGGGTTTTCGTTGACCATATAAGTTACCTTTCTTTATTCTGCTATCAGTAAGCGGGCCTCTCTGTGCTAAACCTGGTTCATTTCTGTGTTTGTCATTTCCTCTTACCTCACCGTCATTATTTGTGGGGGGCTTCTATCCAGCTTTGGGGTCCCCTTCTCTGGAGGCAAGAAAGGTCTTTGTTTTCCTCTACTAGGGGTAGCTAGATTCTCCGGCTGGCGCGTGTCATCTAGAATCAACGTAGGAATGATCTCCGGCTACTTCTAGTGTTGGCGTTAGGAGTAGATACATGGTCAACCCAGTTACCACTGCCCTATGAGCTGGATTTTTGTATTCTGCAGACTTCCACGTTCCTCTGAGACCCTCGCCATTGGGGTCATAACAGTTTGCCAGGCCAGTATTAAATGTTTAATGCATTGCAGAAGAGGGATTATAAGAAAGAAGATTCTGAGTTTTTTTTTTTTTTTCTTCTTCCCCTTTACCTCAGAGTGGCTATGCTTGCTGCAGACATGAATGTCCAGACCTTGATTACAAGTGTGGACCAGCTGGCTACTCGTGTGCAGGGCATACAAGACTATGTTATCAGAAATCCTAGGTCAGAACCTAAAATACCGATTCCTGAACTGTTTTCCGGAGACAGGTTTAAGTTTAGGAATTTCGTGAATAATTGTAAATTGTTTTTGTCCCTGAGACCCTGTTCATCAGGAGATTCTGCTCAGCAAGTAAAAATTGTTATTTCGTTCTTACGGGGCGACCCTCAGGATTGGGCTTTTTCGCTGGCGCCAGGAGATCCGGCATTGGCTGATCTTGATGCGTTTTTTCTGGCGCTCGGTTTACTTTATGAGGAACCCAATCTTGAGATTCAGGCAGAAAAGGCCTTGCTGTCTATGTCTCAGGGGCAGGACGAGGCTGAAGTGTATTGCCAAAAATTTCGGAAATGGTCCGTGCTGACACATTGGAACGAGTGTGCACTGGCCGCTAATTTTAGAAATGGCCTTTCTGAAGCCATTAAGAATGTTATGGTGGGTTTTCCCATTCCCGCAGGTCTGAATGATACTATGGCACTGGCTATTCAAATTGACCGGCGGTTGCGGGAGCGCAAAACCGCAAATTCCCTCATGGTGTTGTCTGAACAGACACCTAATTCGGTGCAATGTGATAGAAAAACCGCAAATTCCCTCATGGTGTTGTCTGAACAGACACCTGATTTAATGCAATGTGATAGAATCCTGACTAGAAATGAGCGGAAAATTCATAGACGCCGGAATGGCTTGTGCTACTACTGTGGTGATTCTACACATGTTATCTCAGCATGCTCTAAACGTATAGCTAAGGTTGTTAGTCCTGTCACCGTTGGTAATTTGCAACCTAAATTTATTCTGTCTGTAACTTTGATTTGCTCACTGTCATCTTATCCTGTCATGGCGTTTGTAGATTCAGGTGCTGCCCTGAGTCTCATGGATCTCTCATTTGCTAAGCGCTGTGGATTTACTCTTGAACCATTAGAAAATCCTATTCCTCTTAGGGGTATTGATGCTACACCATTGGCAGCAAATAAACCGCAGTATTGGACTCAGGTTACCATGTGCATGACTCCTGAACACCGCGAGGTGATACGTTTCCTGGTTTTACATAAAATGCATGATTTGGTCGTTTTGGGGCTGCCATGGTTACAGACCCATAATCCAGTCCTGGACTGGAAGGCTATGTCAGTCTCAAGTTGGGGCTGTCGTGGTATTCATGAGGATTCCCTGCCTGTGTCTATTGCTTCTTCTACGCCTTCGGAAGTTCCGGAGTATTTGTCTGATTATCAGGATGTCTTCAATGAGTCTGAGTCCAGTGCACTGCCTCCTCATAGGGACTGTGACTGTGCTATAGATTTGATCCCAGGCAGTAAATTTCCTAAGGGAAGACTGTTTAATCTGTCGGTACCTGAACATACCGCTATGCGTTCATATATCAAGGAGTCTCTGGAAAAAGGACATATTCGTCCGTCTTCTTCCCCTCTTGGTGCGGGATTCTTTTTTGTGGCAAAAAAGGACGGATCTTTGAGACCTTGTATTGATTATCGGCTTTTAAATAAGATCACTGTCAAATTTCAGTATCCTTTACCGCTGTTGTCTGACTTGTTTGCCCGGATTAAGGGTGCCAAGTGGTTCACCAAGATAGACCTTCGTGGTGCGTACAACCTTGTGCGCATTAAGCAAGGTGATGAATGGAAAACCGCATTCAATACGCCCGAAGGTCATTTTGAGTACTTGGTGATGCCTTTTGGGCTCTCCAATGCGCCTTCAGTTTTTCAGTCCTTTATGCATGACATTTTCCGGAAGTATCTGGATAAATTTTTGATTGTTTATCTGGATGATATTTTGGTTTTTTCTGATAATTGGGATTCGCATGTGGAGCAGGTCAGGTTGGTCTTTAAAATTTTGCGTGAAAATTCTTTGTTTGTCAAGGGCTCAAAGTGTCTCTTTGGTGTACAGAAGGTTCCCTTTTTGGGGTTCATTTTTTCCCCTTCTGCTGTGGAGATGGACCCAGTCAAGGTCCGAGCTATTCTTGATTGGACTCAGCCCTCGTCAGTTAAGAGTCTTCAGAAGTTCTTGGGCTTCGCTAACTTCTACCGTCGTTTTATCGCTAATTTTTCTAGCATTGTGAAACCTTTGACGGATATGACCAAGAAGGGCTCCGATGTAGCTAACTGGGCTCCTGCTGCCGTGGAGGCTTTCCAGGAGTTGAAACGCCGGTTTACTTCGGCGCCTGTTTTGTGCCAGCCTGACGTCTCACTTCCCTTTCAGGTTGAGGTGGATGCTTTGGAGATTGGGGCAGGGGCCGTTTTGTCGCAGAGAGGCCCTGGTTGCTCTGTTATGAAACCTTGTGCCTTTTTCTCTAGGAAGTTTTCGCCTGCCGAGCGAAATTATGATGTGGGCAATCGGGAGTTGTTGGCCATGAAATGGGCATTTGAGGAGTGGCGTCATTGGCTCGAGGGTGCTAAGCATCGTGTGGTGGTCTTGACTGATCACAAAAATCTGATGTATCTCGAGTCTGCTAAACGCCTTAATCCGAGACAGGCCCGCTGGTCATTGTTTTTCTCCCGCTTTGATTTTGTTGTCTCGTATTTACCAGGTTCAAAGAATGTGAAGGCCGATGCTCTTTCTAGGAGCTTTGTGCCTGATGCTCCTGGAGTCGCTGATCCTGTTGGTATTCTTAAAGATGGAGTTATCTTGTCAGCTATTTCTCCGGATCTGCGACGTGTGTTGCAGAGATTTCAGGCTGATAGGCCTGAGTCTTGTCCACCTGACAGACTGTTTGTCCCGGATAAGTGGACCAGCAGAGTCATTTCCGAGGTTCATTCCTCGGTGTTGGCAGGTCACCCGGGAATTTTTGGCACCAGAGATCTGGTGGCCAGGTCCTTTTGGTGGCCTTCCTTGTCAAGGGATGTGCGGTCATTTGTGCAGTCCTGTGGGACTTGTGCTCGAGCTAAGCCTTGCTGTTCTCGTGCCAGCGGTTTGCTCTTGCCCTTGCCTGTCCCGAAGAGACCTTGGACACATATCTCCATGGATTTCATTTCTGATCTTCCGCTATCTCAGGGCATGTCCGTTATCTGGGTGATATGTGATCGCTTCTCCAAGATGGTCCATTTGGTTCCTTTGCCTAAGCTGCCTTCCTCTTCCGATCTGGTTCCTGTGTTTTTCCAGAACGTGGTTCGTTTGCACGGCATCCCTGAGAATATTGTGTCAGACAGAGGATCCCAGTTCGTTTCCAGGTTCTGGCGATCCTTTTGTAGTAGGATGGGCATTGATTTGTCGTTTTCGTCTGCTTTCCATCCTCAGACTAATGGACAGACGGAGCGAACCAATCAGACTTTGGAGGCTTATTTGAGGTGTTTTGTCTCTGCTGATCAGGACGATTGGGTGACATTCTTGCCGTTGGCTGAGTTTGCCCTTAATAATCGGGCTAGTTCCGCCACCTTGGTTTCGCCTTTTTTCTGCAACTCTGGTTTCCATCCTCGCTTTTCTTCGGGTCATGTGGAGCCTTCTGACTGTCCTGGGGTGGATTCTGTGGTGGATAGGTTGCAGCAGATCTGGAATCATGTGGTGGACAACTTGAAGTTGTCACAGGAGAAGGCTCAGCGCTTTGCCAACCGCCGCCGCGGTGTGGGTCCCCGACTACGCGTTGGGGATTTGGTGTGGCTTTCTTCCCGCTTTGTTCCTATGAAGGTCTCCTCTCCCAAATTTAAACCTCGTTTTATTGGGCCTTACAAGATATTGGAAATCCTTAATCCTGTATCTTTTCGTCTGGATCTTCCTGTGTCGTTTGCTATTCACAATGTATTTCATAGGTCCTTGTTGCGGCGGTACATTGTGCCTGTAGTTCCTTCTGCTGAGCCTCCTGCTCCGGTGTTGGTTGAGGGCGAGTTGGAGTACGTGGTGGAGAAGATCTTGGATTCTCGCCTCTCCAGGCGGAGGCTTCAGTACCTGGTCAAGTGGAAGGGCTATGGTCAGGAGGATAATTCCTGGGTGGTCGCCTCTGATGTTCATGCGGCCGATTTAGTTCGTGCCTTTCATGCCGCTCATCCTGATCGCCCTGGTGGTCGTGGTGAGGGTTCGGTGACCCCTCACTAAGGGGGGGGTACTGTTGTGAATTTGCTTTTTGCTCCCTCTAGTGGTTACTAGTTTTTTGACTCTGGTTTTTCTGTCATTCCTTTTATCCGCACCTGGGTCGTTAGTTAGGGGTGTTGCTATATAAGCTCCCTGGACCTTCAGTTCAATGCCTGGCAACGTAGTTATCAGAGCTAGTCTGCTGTGCTCTTGTCTACTGATCCTGGTTCCAGTTATATCAGCTAAGTCTGCCTTTTGCTTTTTGCTATTTGTTTTGGTTTTGTATTTTTGTCCAGCTTGTTCCAAATCTATATCCTGACCTTTGCTGGAAGCTCTAGGGGACTGGTGTTCTCCCCCCGGACCGTTAGACGGTTCGGGGGTTCTTGAATTTCCAGTGTGGATTTTGATAGGGTTTTTGTTGACCATATAAGTTACCTTTCTTTATTCTGCTATCAGTAAGCGGGCCTCTCTGTGCTAAACCTGGTTCATTTCTGTGTTTGTCATTTCCTCTTACCTCACCGTCATTATTTGTGGGGGGCTTCTATCCAGCTTTGGGGTCCCCTTCTCTGGAGGCAAGAAAGGTCTTTGTTTTCCTCTACTAGGGGTAGCTAGATTCTCCGGCTGGCGCGTGTCATCTAGAATCAACGTAGGAATGATCTCCGGCTACTTCTAGTGTTGGCGTTAGGAGTAGATACATGGTCAACCCAGTTACCACTGCCCTATGAGCTGGATTTTTGTATTCTGCAGACTTCCACGTTCCTCTGAGACCCTCGCCATTGGGGTCATAACATGACCCCACTCATGCTATCTCTGATTGTCCTAAGCGCACCAAGCGGTTCGCTAGGTCTGTCACCATTGGTACTGTACAGCCTAAATTTCTTTTGTCTGTTACTCTGATTTGCTCTTTGTCATCCTACTCGGTTATGGCATTTGTGGATTCAGGCGCGGCCCTGAATTTGATGGACTTGGAGTTTGCCAGGCGCTGTGGTTTTTTCTTGGAGCCTTTGCAGCATCCTATTCCATTAAGGGGAATTGATGCCACGCCGTTGGCCAAGAATAAACCTCTGTACTGGACTCAGTTGACCATGTGCATGGCTCCTGCACATCAGGAAGATATTCGCTTTTTGGTGTTGCATAATTTGCATGATGTGGTCGTGTTGGGTTTGCCATGGCTACAGGTTCATAATCCAGTATTGGATTGGAAATCAATGTCTGTGTCTAGTTGGGGTTATCAAGGGGTACATGGCGATGTTCCGTTGGTGTCAATTTATGCTTCCACTCCTTCTGAAGTCCCTGAGTTTCTGTCGGATTACCAGGATGTATTTGATGAGCCCAAATCCAGTGTCCTACCCCCTCATAGGGATTGTGATTGTGCTATCAATTTGATTCCTGGTAGTAAGTTTCCTAAGGGCCGACTTTTTAATTTATCTGTGCCAGAGCACGCCGCTATGCGGAGTTATATAAAGGAGTCCTTGGAGAAAGGGCATATTCGCCCGTCTTCATCACCGTTACATAGTTACATAGTTATTAAGGTTGAAGGAAGACTTAAAGTCCATCTAGTTCAACCCATAGCCTAGCATGCCCTAACATGTTGATCCAGGGGAAGGCAAAAAAAACCCATGTGGTTAGAGTAAGCTCCATCATGGGGAAAAAAATTCCTTCCCGACCCCACATACGGCAATCAGACTAGTTCCCTGGGTCAACGCCTTATCAAGGAATCTAATATATATACCCTGTAATATTATACTTTTCCAGAAAGGTATCCAGTCCCCTCTTAAATTGAAGCAATGAGTCACTCATTACAACATCATACGGCAGAGAGTTCCATAGTCTCACTGCTCTTACAGTAAAGAATCCGCGTCTGTTATTATGCTTAAACCTTTTTTCCTCCAGATGTAGAGGATGCCCCCTTGTCCCTGTCACCGGTCTATGATTAAAAAGATCAGCAGAAAGGTCTTTGTACTGTAGCCTCATGTATTTATACATTAACATAAGATCACCCCTTAGTCTTCGTTTTTCCAAACTAAATAGCCCCAAGTGTAATAACCTATCTTGGTATGGCAGACCCCCCAGTCCTCTAATAACCTTGGTTGCTCTTCTCTGCACCCGCTCCAGTTCAGCTATGTCTTTCTTATACACCGGAGACCAGAACTGTGCACAGTATTCTAAGTGTGGGAGCAGGGTTCTTTTTTGTGGCCAAGAAGGATGGTTCTCTGAGACCCTGTATAGATTACCGCCTTCTCAATAAAATCACGGTCAAATTTCAGTACCCTTTGCCTCTGCTGTCTGATTTGTTTGCTCGGATTAAGGGGGCTAGTTGGTTCACAAAGATAGATCTTCAAGGGGTGTATAACCTTGTGCGTATTAAACAGGGCGATGAATGGAAAACAGCATTTAATACGCCCGAGGGCCATTTTGAGTACCTGGTAATGCCATTCGGGCTTTCAAATGCTCCATCTGTGTTTCAGTCCTTTATGCATGACATCTTCCGAAAGTATCTGGATAGATTCATGATTGTATATTTGGATGATATTTTGGTCTTTTCGGATGATTGGGAGTCTCATGTGAAACAGGTCAGAATGGTATTCCAGGTCCTTCGTGCTAATTCCTTGTTTGTGAAGGGGTCTAAATGTCTCTTCGGAGTTCAGAAGGTTTCCTTTTTGGGCTTCATTTTTTCCCCTTCTACTATCGAGATGGATCCTGTTAAAGTTCAGGCCATTTATGATAGGACTCAACCTACATCTGTGAAGAGCCTCCAGAAATTCCTGGGCTTTGCTAATTTTTACCGTCGCTTCATCGCTAATTTTTCTAGTGTGGTTAAACCTTTGACTGATTTGACAAAGAAAGGTGCTGATGTGGTGAATTGGTCCTCTGCGGCCGTTGAGGCTTTTCAGGAGCTGAAACGTCATTTTTCTTCTGCCCCTGTGTTGCGTCAGCCTGATGTTTCGCTCCCTTTTCAGGTCGAGGTTGATGCTTCTGAGATTGGAGCAGGGGCTGTTTTGTCTCAAAGAAGTTCTGATGGCTCTGTGATGAAGCCATGTGCCTTCTTTTCTAGAAAGTTTTCGCCTGCTGAACGTAATTATGATGTTGGCAATTGGGAGCTGCTAGCTATGAAGTGGGCATTCGAGGAGTGGCGACATTGGCTTGAGGGAGCCAAGCACCGTGTGGTGGTCTTGACGGATCACAAAAATCTGACTTATCTCGAGTCTGCCAAGCGGTTGAATCCTAGACAGGCTCGATGGTCACTGTTTTTCTCCCGTTTCGATTTTGTGGTCTCATACCTTCCAGGTTCTAAGAATGTGAAGGCGGATGCCCTTTCTAGGAGTTTTGTGCCTGATTCTCCGGGAGTCCCTGAGCCGGCTGGTATTCTCAAAGAGGGGGTAATTCTGTCTGCCATCTCCCCTGATTTGCGGCGGGTGCTGCAGGAGTTTCAGGCTGATAGACCTGACCATTGTCCAGCGGAGAAATTGTTTGTCCCTGATAGATGGACTAGCAGAGTTATTTCTGAGGTTCATTGCTTGGTGTTGGCTGGTCATCCTGGGATTTTTGGTACCAGAGATTTGGTGGCTAGGTCCTTTTGGTGGCCTTCCTTGTCACAGGATGTGCGTTCTTTTGTGCAGTCCTGTGGGACTTGTGCTCGGGCTAAGCCCTGCTGTTCTCGTGCCAGTGGGTTGCTTTTGCCCTTGCCAGTCCCGAAAAGGCCTTGGACGCATGTTTCCATGGATTTTATTTCAGATCTTCCTGTCTCTCAAAGGATGTCTGTCATCTGGGTGGTTTGTGATCCCTTTTCTAAGATGGTCCATT
Source organism: Ranitomeya variabilis (assembly GCF_051348905.1). Classification (NCBI taxonomy): domain Eukaryota; kingdom Metazoa; phylum Chordata; class Amphibia; order Anura; family Dendrobatidae; genus Ranitomeya; species Ranitomeya variabilis. Next base: position 113,568,648 of record NC_135232.1, read on the forward strand.
TGGTACCCTTGCCAAATTACCTTCTTCCTCTGATTTGGTGCCATTATTTTTTCAACATGTGGTTCGTTTGCATGGCATTCCGGAGAACATTGTGTCGGACAGAGGTTCCCAGTTTGTCTCTAGGTTTTGGCGGTCCTTTTGTGCTAAGATGGGCATTGATTTGTCTTTTTCTTCGGCTTTCCATCCTCAAACAAATGGCCAAACCGAACGAACCAACCAGACTTTGGAAACCTATCTGAGATGCTTTGTTTCTGCTGATCAGGATGATTGGGTGACCTTCTTGCCATTGGCTGAGTTCGCCCTTAATAATCGGGCTAGTTCGGCTACTTTGGTTTCGCCTTTTTTTTGCAATTCTGGTTTTCATCCTCGTTTTTCTTCGGGGCAGGTTGAGCCTTCTGACTGTCCTGGTGTGGATTCTGTGGTGGACAGGTTGCAGCAAATTTGGACTCACGTAGTGGACAAGTCCCAGGAGAAGGCTCAACGTTTCGCTAACCGCTGTCGTTGTGTTAGTCCCCGACTTCGTGTTGGGGATTTGGTTTGGTTGTCTTCTCGTTATGTTCTTATGAAGGTTTCTTCTCCTAAGTTTAAGCCTCGTTTCATTGGTCCTTATAAGATTTCTGAAATTCTCAACCCTGTGTCATTTCGTTTGGTCCTTCCAGCTTCTTTTGCCATCCATAATGTGTTCCATAGGTTGTTGTTGCGGAGGTACGTGGTGCCTATGGTTCCCTCCGTTGATCCTCCTGCCCTGGTGTTGGTTGAGGGGGAGTTGGAGTATGTGGTGGAAAAAATTTTGGATTCTCGTATTTCGAGACGGAAGCTTCAGTACCTGGTTAAGTGGCAGGGCTATGGTCAGGAGGATAATTCCTGGGTTGTTGCCTCCGATGTCCATGCTGCCGATTTAGTTCGTGCCTTTCATTTGGCTCGTCCTGATCGGCCTGGGGGTCCTGGTGAGGGTTCGGTGACCCCTCCTCAAGGGGGGGTACTGTTGTGAATTCCGTTCTCGGACTCCCTCCTGTGGTCATGAATGGTACTTTGGTTGGTTCTGCTCTTGGACTCCCTCTGGTGGCTTCGAGTGGAACTGCTGGTCACTGAGGTTGGCTTTATCAGCTGCTCTCGTTTATTGCTATGCTGCTTCCCTATTTAACTCCACTCAGATCGTTACTTCATGCCAGCTGTCAATGTTTCAGTATTGGTTCAGATCTCTCTTGGACTTCTCTGAGGACCTGTCTACTCCAGCAGAAGCTAAGTCTTTGCTAGTTCATTTGTTGTTACTGCTTCCTGAATATATTTCTTAGTACTGCTAATTTCTAGTCCAGCTTGCTATCATGATATTCCCTTGCTAGCTGGAAGCTCTGGGGTGCAGAGTGGCACCTCCACACCGTGAGTCGGTGTGGGGAGTCTTTTTGCTTACTCTGCGTGGTTTTTTGTAGTCTTTTGTGCTGACCGCATAGTTCCCTTTTCTATCCTCTGACTATTTAGTGAAATCTGGCCTCCTTTGCTAAAACCTGTTTCATTCCTGTGTTTGTGACTTTCCTCTTAACTCACAGTCAATATATGTGGGGGTCTGCCTTTACCTTTGGGGAATTTCTCTGAGGCAAGGTAAGGCTTCTATTTCTATCTTTAGGTGTAGTTAGCTCTTAGGCTGTGAAGAGGCGTCTAGGGAGAGTTAGGTACGCTCCACGGCTATTTCTAGTGTGTGTGTGATAGGAGTAGGGTTTGCGGTCAGCAGAGTTCCCACGTACCCAGAGCTAGTCCCGATTTTGAGTTTACTCATCAAGTCATTCCGGGTGCTCCTAACCACCAGCTCCATAACAGATGTGGATGCATTCCTCGCAGGCCTGAAACGACGATCCCTTGATCAGGAGATCATCTAAGTATGGCAAGATGACCATGATGGCCGCCAAGACCTTTGTAAACACCCTGGGATCGGTGGCTAGCCTGAAGGGCAGGGCTGTAAACTGGAAGTGTAAGCCACGGACAGCAAAACGTAGGAACCTTTGATGCGAAGGAAAAATGGGAATATGAAGGTAGGCATCTTGGATCTCGATAGACGCCAAGAACTCTCCCCTTTCCATCGAAGAGATGACGGAACGGAGGGACTCCATCCCGAAATGTCTGATTTTGACAAATCTGTTTAAGAGCTTTAGATCCAGAATGGGCCTTACAGTTCCGTCCTTTTTTAGGACCATGAACAGGTTCCAGTAGAACCCCTGGAATCTTTTGTTTTCCGGCACAGGAATGATAACCCCATTGTGCTGGAGAGACTCGATGTCCTGAAAAAAGGGTCAGATGTGTGTCTCTGCTTTGGGGGTATGAGAAAGAAAAAAAACTATTTGGGGGAGTGAGCAAAACTCTATTCTGTGTCCAGAGGACACCAGATCTCTGATCCATGCGTCGTGAATGACAGAGAGCCAGACGTTGCAAAAACAGAGCAGGCAACCACCTACTTTGCTGATGTCGACTGGAAAAGCCTTGAGTCATTTGGTTGAAAATCTGTGGGACCTGGATTCCTTAGATTTGGACTGGTTGGGAAGGTTCTTCCATAATGTGTTGCTTTTGTAAGAGACTTGACCATCTCTGTTCCCCTGAGTGGAGCGGCCCGAGCCAGAGGGATTGGTTGAGGTGGCCCACGCAGGGCTGCGAGAGGGCCTGAAAACGCATCTGTTTCTAGCGACGAAAAGGTCGCCTAACCTTCTGTTGGGAGAGAAAGTTAGTTTTTCTGCCTGTGTTGTATGAGATAAGCTGGTCTAGCTTCTCACCGAATAACAGGCCGCTTTGGTAAGGCAGAGAGGTTAGGGACTTTTTTGATGTATAGTCTGCTCGCTATGTCCTGAGCCACAAAGCTCTCCTAATAGAAACAGCATTCGTGGCTGCAAGCGCTGTACAGTTAGCCGTGTCCAGGGATGCATTGACTAGTGTTGAGCATTCCGATACCGCAAGTATCGGGTATCGGCCGATATTTGCTGTATCGGAATTCCGATACCGAGATCCGATACTTTTGTGATATCGGGAATCGGTATCGGGATCGATATTAATGTGTAAAATAAAGAATAATAATAAAAAATATTGATATACTCACCTCTCCGACGCAGCCTGGACCTTACCGATGTAACCGGCAGCTTCCGTTCCTAAGAATGAGCGCTTGAAAGACCTTAGATGACGTCGCGGCCTGTGATTGGTCGCGTGAGGGGTCACGTGACCGCCACGTGACCAATCACAAGCCGCGACGTCATCGGAAGCTGCCGGTTACATCGGTAAGGTCCAGGCTGCGTCGGAGAGGTGAGTATATCAATATTTTTTATTTTTATTCTTTATTTTACACATTAATATGGATCCCAGGGCCTGAAGGAGAGTTTCCTCTCCTTCAGACCCTGGGAACCATACAGGATACCTTCCGATACTTGGTGTCCCATTTACTTGTATTGGTATTGGGTATCGGTATCGGCGATATCTGATACTTTTCGGGTATCGGCCGATACTATCCGATACCGATACTTTCAAGTATCGGACGGTATCACTCAACACTAGCATTGACCAAATAGTCCCCAGCTAAGGATATTTGGTTAGCAAGCTCAGCGACCTCTGGTGGAAGGTCAGTACCCTGCAAGGCTCTGCTCAGAGAGTCTGCCCAGGATACCATGGCCTTAGCTACCCATGTTGCCGTGAAGGAGGGGGAGAGTGCTGAGCCCGAAGCCTCGAAGACTGAGCGAGCGAGGCTCTCTATTAGGCGGTCTGTTGTATCCTTAATGGAAGATCCGTTAGGTAAGGACAGCAGGGTTTTGGAGGCCAAACGTGATATGAATGGATCCACTGTGGGAGATTCTGCCCAGTTTTTGCGAAGATACGAAGCAAAAGGGTATCTTGCTTCAATCGCTTTCTGGCCTATCAAATGCTTGTCTGGCCACTCCCTATGCCGCTGCACTATGTCCTCGAACTCGGAATGACTGCCGAATGTCCTATGGGGGCGTTTGGCCCTTTTAAATGACACTTTGTGGCTCGTAGTAAGCGTGGGTTCCTCATCAATCTGCAAGGTCTGATTGACAGCCATCAACTGACTCCTGATAACTAGGTGCATCTAGACTGAAGAGCCCATCAGAATCATAGTCCGAGTTCTGCTTGCTACCAACCTCTGGTGAGGGGGAGCGAGAATCAGACCTCATGGGTACTGAGGTGCCAGAGGGTCTGGGAGATGCAGTATGGGATTATTTTCTGGCTGCCTGTGCATGCTTTGAGTGAGAGCGGCCCCTGCAGGCCGACGGATCCAGTGGGATGAAATATTTCTCTGAGACAGGCGAGCTGTCCCTATCTCTGCCGGGGGCCTGAAGGGACTCAATTGCTCTAGCCAGTGATGCCATGGATTGCGACAGAGATGAGGCCTATTCAGGAGGGCCAGGTACATTGGGATCAGTCGCAGCGGAGGTCGAGAGAGATCTGCTGCTTGTCGGGGGTTCCCCTGTTCAAATTCAAAAGAGGCGCCTCTCTGAGAAGCGCCACCAGGTGAATGGAGCCACCAGATATACGCACGCTTGGGGCGGGCCTGCCGGAAGAATGCGTGCTAGGGGGGCAGAGCCTATTAGAGGCCGAAGCTGGGGAGTAAAGTTTAGAACACCAGCGCGACGCGAGGCGCGAATGCATGAATGCGAAGCCGCAGATAGGAACGATGCAGGAGCCCTCCCAGCCCCCCTACTTCATATACTTACTGCGTGAAGATCCAGGTTAGAGGGGAGGGGGGCTCTAATATGGACGGCGCAGGTACCCTCAATCCATCCTCCCTTGTAAGAGATGAGGAGAGGGACCGTCTGCCTCCTTCCATCACCGCAGTAAAAAACATTGGTGATGCCGTGGCGGCTGTATGGACTAAATCTGTGCCTCTGTGCAGCCTAGGGTTTCACTACCTTAGGGGGGACAGGGCTGTGTCCGTCAATTTGTCCCACGTTGCAGGAGAGGATACGTGGAGGCAACACTCCACGTGCTCACCTGTTGTTGGTTTGGGGAGATCGGTCCCTTTCAATAGGGTCCGTCACCCCGATCTCATCTTCGTAGGAAGGGGAAAAAAAAGAGATGGTCTGAAAAAGCAGACCAGTGTGCCTCCTACAGACACTAAACATGAACTGGTTCTTGTGGAGACAGCATGAGGGTATATACTCCAGAGGAGGAGCTAACTTTTTTTCGTATTCACTTAGTGTCAGACTCCTAGCTGCAGCAGCATACACCCATGGTCCTGTGTCCCCCAATGAGGCGAAGGAGAAAATAACAAATACAATTATACTCATCTAATGTCCATTCCATTGAATACCTCGTCTTCTGTAATAAAGCAAAAATAAAAAATTATGGATAGAACACATACGTGACTCACAGACGTCTGAACGAGGTCTTAGTAAGAAGGCATTCCACAGATCTGCAAACTAGAAGCAATTTCTCCTAAGTGACTGTACCTCATCACAATAATAATAATAATAACATTTGTTTATATAGCACCATCATATTCTGCCACGCTTTTCAATTCAGAGGATCATATACAACAGTCATAAGTAACATAGTTAAAGATAATACAATAATTAAAGCAAATATAATGACGATCCTGCTCATAAGAGCTTACAATCTACAATGAGGTGGGGGAGACACAAAGTACAGGGGCTTATTTACAATGATGGTCCAGCCAACTTGTGGAAATGGGGGATAGATAAAGGCTACACGAGTTAGTCACCAGCCAATCAATATTTGTAGTGCTTTTTGGGGGCGGTGGAGTTTGATGGAGAATTATGTTCAGAGAAATAGTGAATGGGCTATATAAAAGGACTTTGATTAGGGATTGTGATAGGCCATCATAAACAGATGTGTTTTTAGGGAGTGCCTGTGAAAGTTGTTGTTAGTCCTAATTTCTTGTGGTAGAGCATTCCAGAGAATTGGTGCAACTCGAGAGAAGTCTTGAAGTCAGGAGTGAGATGTACAGATTAGTGTAGATGTTTGTCAAAAGTCTAACAACAAGAATGCAAATATAAAATGTGCCAAACAAAAAGTTCCTTCAGTGAAAATAATTCTCTTTTTCTGTTTACTTAATTTAGTTTTACATATCCAACAACAAACGTTCCTTCCAAATTTGTAATTTCATCAAAATATAAAACAAATGTTTAGAGGGCAAAAAAAATTCCTCTGACCTCCCAGCCTCTGTGTGATGCATGCACGTTCACAGAAAAAAAAATTACTAAAATGTATGTATAAATTTCAAGTAGGCGAACATTTCAGTTTTACACGTTACAATCAGGGAACAATAAGGCTGCTTTATTTCAAACATATTACTGATTTTGCCCTCCTCCCCCCCAGAATACCACAAACGCAGCAGTCACAGGACGTTTGGATTAGCCCAACATAGGTTTGTTTAAAGCAGAATCAGTGCATGAGATGAGATAGAGAAATGTTAAATGTCTTCATCTCTTCTCAAGACTTTGAAGGTTGAGTTACAACACACAGACCTGACTCATGGTAACTAATTACAACAGACTCGGCCTCTTGTGTTTTTCACGATTTAATACAAATATATCCCATGTCTGAGTGTGCTTTCCATCACTTTTGCTGTGTGATAAAACCTACTGTTCAAAGAAAATAAATAATTTATGTAGATCACTTACATATACAGCAATATATAACCTTACGAATGTACACTAAGGCTACGTGCACACAACGTCCTTTTCAGGCAGATTCCGCTTGGGAAAGAAAAGCCGCAAAAGCACCAAATAGATTTAACATGGTGCACAAAACAACACTGCCTTGCATATGTTCTGGAATGCCACATTCATATGTTCAGTATTGGCCAGAATTTTACCTCAGTTTTTGTAAGGTAAAACCAGGAGTGGGTGATAAATACAGAAGTGGTGACGTGTTTCTATTATACTTTCCCTCTGATTGTTCCACTCTTGGTTTTGCATTCCAAATACTGAGGTAAAATACTGACCAAATACTCAACATGTGAACGTGGCCAATGTTATGTTCCCCCAATGAGTATTTGTTGAGTTTTTTATTTTTTTGCAGCATTTGTGCACCTATTATGTAAGGCCATGTGCACATGTTGAGTATTTGGTGAGTTTTTTACCTCAGTAAACTAAAACCAGGAGTGGGTAAAAAATGCTGAAGTGGTGATGGTGACGTCTTTCTATTATACTTTTCCTCTGATTGTTCCACTTCTGGTTTTGGCTTACAAATAATGAAGTAAAAAAATTACCAAATACTCAAGGTATGTACGTGGCCTAAGGCTGGTTTCACATTTGCGTTTGTTGCCGCAGCGTTTGTACCGCATATAAACGCATGCGTCGTGTTTTCCTATATTTAACATTAAAAACGCATGCGTTTTTTTGGATCGCGTTTTGCCGCTTTTGACGACGCATGCGTCGTCTCGTCGTTTGCAGCTTGGCGCGGAAATGCAACATGTAGTAATGTCTAGAGGCATCTATTTGCCACCAGGAAACGCATGCGGTCGATTGCGCAAGGATTGCGACCAAAAAACGCATTGCTGTCTATGTAAACGCATGCATTTTTTAGCACATGCGTTTGGTTGCGTTTTTGAACGCATGCGTTTCAATTGAGAAAAACATGTCTAGACACTGATAAGTCACCCCCCACCATCAAGGTGATAAAAGGGAGGGTGTGGACAGTTGCAGGTCACTTCTCAGCAGACAGCCAAGCAGAGCAGACGGACCACAGTGGACTGCCAAGCAGAGCAGACGGCCCACAGCGGACAGCCAAGCAGAGCAGACGGACCACAGCACCTTGGAGCAAACAAGCCTCAGAACAATGTGAGTATATCCTAGCCAATGCCTTTATTTTCTATTTTCTGTCTCTACATGTCCTAATTTCTGCAATTTCTTTCTTTCTACATGTATCAGAATGTCTTCTTCGGATTCTTCTTCTGGTGAGGAGTTTCGGCCAGGACAGTCGGAAGTGGAGCATGTCAGTGAGGTGAGTACTTGCCTCGTCAGATTGGTAAGTATTCACTGTCACATCGACACATGTGACAATTAAAATTTTTCTTTTAGAGCTCTTCTACTGTGGCAGAGACAGGGCAGGAGCAGCGGGGTCAAGGTCCGGTGGCAAGACGGCAGCGGGTACGTATACAAGGCTGACTGTCCTCAGTGTAATATTCTTGAATCTTCCTGGCATGGCCTTCCGTACCGCCACCTCCACGATGCAGCAGGACCCTGGAATGGCCTTCCGTACCGCCACCTCCACGATGCAGCAGGACCCTGGCATGGCCTTCCGCTCTACAAGCGCTATGGACTCTGGCATGGCTGCATGCTCTACGAGCGCTATGGACTCTGGCAGGCATGACTGCACGCTCTACGAGCGCTATGGACTCTGGCATGGCTGTCATGTTCCCAATGGCAGGGAATTTAACAAATAACATGGGCAAAAACAGGACGAGCTCTAGGGTGATGGAACCTGAGCTGACCGCGATCCTGAACCTCAACACTCAACTAACAGTAGCCGGGGAGCGTTCCTGGGGGGACTCTAGACACCTCGCGCCAGCCGGAGATCTAGCTTCCCCTATCAGAAGAATCACAGACCTATCTTGCCTCCAGAGAAATATTCCCACAGAAATAGCAGCCCCCCACATATAATGACGGTGAAATGAGAGGAAGGCACAAACGTAGTTATGAAAATAGATTCAGCAAAATGAGGCCCGCTTTAAGCTAGATAGCAGAGGATACAAAAGGTGCACTGCGCGGTCAGCTTAAAAACCCTTCAAAATACCATCCTGAAATTACTTGAACTCATGTGCCAACTCATGGTACATGAGTGGTAATTTCAGCCCACCAGAGCAACCAGTAGCAGAGAATTACATATCTGCAAGCTGGACTAAAAACATGAAAGCAAACATGAAACAGGGAAATCAGAACTTAGCTTGTCTTGAAGGCTTTAGGAGCAGGTAACAGAGACACACTGATACATTGATAGCCGGCAAGGGAATGACAGGAAAGCCAGGTTAAATAGGAAACACCCAGCCTCTGATGGACAGGTGGAAACCAGAGACCGCAACCCACCAAAGTCACCCAGTACCAGTTGTAACCACCAGAGGGAGCCCAAAAACAGAATCCACAACAGTACCCCCCCCTTGAGGAGGGGTCACCGAACCCTCACGAGAACCCCCAGGGCGATCAGGATGAGCTCTATGGAAGGCGCGGACCAAATCAGTCGCATGAACATCAGAGGCGACCACCCAGGAATTATCCTCCTGACCATAACCCTTCCACTTAACCAAATACTGGAGTTTACGTCTGGAAACACGAGAATCCAAGATCTTCTCAACAACATACTCCAATTCTCCCTCCACCAGCACCGGAGCAGGAGGCTCAACCGAAGGAACAACGGGCACCTCATATCTCCGCAATAACGACCGATGGAACACATTATGAATAGCAAACGATGCTGGGAGAGCCAAACGAAAAGATACAGGGTTAAGAATCTCCAAGATCTTATAAGGACCGATGAACCGAGGCTTGAACTTAGGAGAAGAGACCTTCATAGGGACAAAACGAGAAGACAACCACACCAAGTCCCCAACACGAAGTCGGGGACCCACGCAGCGACGGCGATTAGCAAACTGCTGAGCCTTCTCCTGAGACAACTTCAAATTGTCCACCACCTGATTCCAAATCTGATGTAGCCTGTCCACCACCACGTCCACTCCAGGACTATCTGAAGGCTCCACCTGACCAGAGGAAAAACGAGGATGAAACCCCGAATTACAAAAGAAAGGAGAAACCAAAGTAGCAGAACTAGCCCGATTATTAAGGGCAAATTCGGCCAGTGGCAAAAAGGCAACCCAGTCATCTTGATCAGCAGAAACAAAACACCTTAAATAAGTTTCCAAGGTCTGATTAGTTCGCTCCGTCTGGCCATTCGTCTGAGGATGGAATGCAGACGAGAAAGACAAATTAATGCCCATCTTAGCACAAAACGTCCGCCAAAATCTAGACACAAACTGGGATCCCCTGTCAGAAACGATATTCTCCGGAATCCCATGCAAACGAACCACGTTCTGAAAAAACAAAGGAACCAACTCAGAGGAGGAAGGCAACTTAGGCAAGGGTACCAAATGAACCATCTTAGAAAAGCGGTCACACACAACCCAGATAACGGACATTTTCTGTGAGACAGGGAGATCTGAAATAAAATCCATGGAAATGTGCGTCCAAGGCCTCTTCGGGATAGGCAAGGGTAACAACAACCCACTGGCCCGAGAACAGCAAGGCTTAGCCCGAGCACACACTTCACAAGACTGCACAAAGGTGCGCACATCCCTTGACAAGGAAGGCCACCAAAAAGACCTGGCCACCAAATGTCTAGTACCAAATATTCCAGGATGACCAGCCAACACAGAAGAATGGACCTCGGAGATGACTCTACTGGTCCAATCATCCAGAACAAACAGTCTTTCTGGTGGACAACGATCAGGTTTATCCGCCTGAAACTCCTGCAATGCACGTCGCAAGTCTGGGGAGACGGCGGACAATATTACCCCATCCCTAAGGATACCAGTAGGCCCAGAGTCTCCAGGAGAGTCAGGCACAAAACTCCTGGAAAGAGCATCCGCCTTCAAATTCTTTGAACCTGGCAGGTATGAAACCACAAAATTGAAACGAGAAAAAAATAACGACCAACGAGCCTGTCTAGGATTCAGACGCCTGGCAGACTCAAGGTAAATCAGATTTTTGTGGTCAGTCAAGACCACCACACGATGTCTAGCACCCTCAAGCCAATGACGCCACTCCTCAAATGCCCACTTCATGGCCAAAATCTCCCGATTACCCACATCATAATTGCGCTCGGCGGGTGAGAATTTTCTAGAAAAGAATGCACATGGCTTCATCACCGAGCCATCGGAACTTCTCTGTGACAAAACCGCCCCCGCTCCAATCTCAGAAGCATCAACCTCAACCTGAAAAGGAAGTGAAACATCTGGTTGACACAACACAGGAGCAGAAGAAAACCGGCGCTTAAGTTCCTGAAAGGCCTCCACAGCCGTAGGAGACCAATTAGCAACATCAGCACCCTTTTTAGTCAAATCAGTCAAAGGTTTAACAACACTGGAAAAATTAGTAATGAACCGACGATAGAAATTAGCAAAACCCAAAAACTTCTGAAGACTCTTAACAGATGTAGGTTGTGTCCAGTCACAAATCGCCTGAACCTTGACGGGATCCATCTCAATAGTAGAAGGAGAAAAAATGTACCCCAAAAAAGAAATCTTCTGGACTCCGAAGAGACATTTTGAGCCCTTCACAAACAGAGAATTGGCCCGCAGGACTTGAAACACCTTCCTGACCTGTAGAACATGAGACTCCCAGTCATCAGAAAACACCAAAATATCATCCAAATACACAATCATAAACTTATCCAGATATTCACGGAAAATATTGTGCATAAAGGACTGAAAGACTGAAGGAGCATTAGAAAGTCCAAAAGGCATTAGCAAATACTCAAAATGGCCCTCAGGCGTATTAAATGCGGTTTTCCACTCATCACCCTGCTTTATCCGCACAAGATTATACGCACCGTGAAGATCTATCTTAGTGAACCACCTAGCCCCCTTAATGCGAGCAAACAAATCAGTCAATAATGGCAATGGATACTGATATTTGACTGTAATCTTATTCAGAAGGCGATAATCTATACAAGGCCTCAGGGAACCATCTTTTTTAGCCACGAAAAAAAAAACCTGCTCCCAGAGGGGACGAAGATGGACGAATATGTCCCTTTTCCAAGGACTCCTTAATATAATTCCGCATAGCAGTATGCTCTGGCACTGACAGATTAAATAAACGACCCTTAGGGAACTTACTGCCAGGAATTAATTCTATAGCACAGTCACAATCCCTATGAGGAGGGAGCGAATTGAGCTTAGGCTCCTCAAAAACATCCCGATAGTCAGACAAAAACGCAGGGACCTCAGAAGGAGTAGATGAAGCGATTGAAATCAGAGGTGCATCATCATGAACCCCCTGACATCCCCAGCTTAACACAGACTGTCATGATCTCAATGGCAAGAGATCATAGCATAAGCATATATAGGAACTAGCTCTTGGAAGATGGGAACTGAGCTGACCATGAACTAAACCTAACACACAACTAGCAGTGGCCGGGTAGCATGCCTACGTTGATTCTAGATGCCCATCACCAGCCGGAGGACTAAATAATGCTAGCAGAGGAAAATATTAGTCCTAGCTCACCTCTAGAGAAATACCCCAAAAGGAGACAGAGGCCCCCCACATGTATTGGCGGTGAATTAAGATGAAATAACAAACGTAGGATGAAAATAGGTTTAGCAAATTTGAGGTCCACTTACTACATAGCAGAAGACAGAAAGGACACTTTCATGGTCAGCTGAAAACCCTAATCAAAAACACCATCCAGAAATTACTTTAAAACTCTGTCATTAACTCATAACACCAGAGTGGCAATTCCTGTTCACAAGAGCTTTCCAGACACAGTAACAAAACTACAGCTGTGAACTGGAACCAAAATGCAAAAACAAACATGGACAAAAGTCCAACTTATCTAGTAGTTGTCTAGGAGCAGGAACAAGCACAGAGAGGCTTCTGATAACATTGTTGACCGGCAAGCAACTAACAGAGCAGCAAGGTTATATAGCGACTCCCACATCTTGATGGGAACAGGTGAACAGAGAAGATGAAGACACCAGTTCAATTCCACCAGTAACCACCGGGGGAGCCCAGAATCCAAATTCACAACAGTACCCCCCCCTCAAGGAGGGGGCACCGAACCCTCACCAGAACCACCAGGGCGATCAGGATGGGCCCTATAAAAGGCACGAACCGGATCGGAGGCATGAACATCAGATGCATTCACCCAAGAATTATCCTCCTGGCCGTATCCCTTCCACTTGACCAGATACTGGAGTCTCCGTCTGGAAACACGAGAGTCCAAGATTTTCTCCACAACGTACTCCAACTCACCCTCAACCAACACCGGAGCAGGAGGCTCAACGGAAGGCACAACCGGTACCTCATACCTGCGCAATAATGACCGATGAAAAACGTTATGAATAGAAAAGGATGCAGGGAGGTCCAAACGGAAGGAAACAGGGTTAAGAATCTCCAATATCTTATACGGGCCGATAAACCGAGGCTTAAACTTAGGAGAAGAGACCCTCATAGGGACAAAACGAGAAGACAACCACACCAAATCCCCAACAGAAAGCCGAGGACCAACACGACGGTGGCGGTTGGCAAAAAGCTGAGTCTTCTCCTGGGACAACCTCAAATTGTCCACCACCTGCCCCCAGATCTGATGCAATCTCTCCACCACAGCATCCACTCCAGGACAATCCGAAGATTCCACCTGACCAGAGGAAAATCGAGGATGAAACCCCGAATTACAGAAAAACGGGGACACCAAAGTGGCAGAGCTGGCCCGATTATTGAGAGCGAACTCCGCCAATGGCAAAAAAGCAACCCAATCATCCTGGTCAGCAGACACAAAACACCTCAGATATGTCTCCAGGGTCTGATTAATCCGCTCGGTCTGGCCATTCGTCTGAGGATGGAAAGCGGACGAAAAAGATAAATCTATGCCCATCCTAGCACAGAATGCCCGCCAAAATCTAGAGACGAATTGGGTCCCTCTGTCAGAAACGATATTCTCAGGAATACCATGCAAACGAACAACATTTTGAAAAAACAGAGGAACCAACTCGGAAGAAGAAGGTAACTTGGGCAGAGGAACCAAATGGACCATCTTAGAAAAACGGTCACACACCACCCAGATGACAGACATCTTCTGAGAAACAGGCAGATCTGAAATAAAATCCATCGAGATGTGCGTCCAAGGCCTCTTAGGAATAGGCAAGGGCAACAATAATCCACTAGCCCGAGAACAACAAGGCTTGGCCCGAGCACAAACGTCACAAGACTGCACAAAGCCTCGCACATCTCGTGACAGGGAAGGCCACCAGAAGGACCTTGCCACCAAATCCCTGGTACCAAAAATGCCAGGATGACCTGCCAACGCAGAAGAATGAACCTCAGAGATGACTCTACTGGTCCAATCATCAGGAACAAACAGTTTATCAGGTGGGCAACGATCAGGTCTCTCCGCCTGAAACTCCTGCAAGGCCCGCCGCAGGTCTGGAGAAACGGCTGACAATACCACTCCATCCTTAAGGATACCTGTGGGCTCAGAGTTACCAGGCGAGTCAGGCTCAAAACTCCTAGAAAGGGCATCCGCCTTAACATTCTTAGAACCCGGTAGGTATGACACCACAAAATTAAACCGAGAGAAAAATAATGACCAGCGCGCCTGTCTAGGATTCAGGCGCCTGGCGGTCTCAAGATAAATCAAATTTTTGTGGTCAGTCAATACCACCACCTGATGTCTGGCCCCCTCAAGCCAATGGCGCCACTCCTCAAAAGCCCACTTCATGGCCAAAAGCTCCCGATTCCCAACATCATAATTCCGCTCAGCGGGCGAAAATTTACGGGAAAAGAAGGCACAAGGCCTCATCACGGAGCAGTCAGAACTTTTCTGCGACAACACTGCCCCAGCTCCGATCTCAGAAGCGTCGACCTCAACCTGAAAAGGTAGAGCAACATCAGGCTGACGCAACACAGGGGCAGAGGAAAAACGGCGCTTAAGCTCCCGAAAGGCCTCCACAGCATCAGGGGACCAATCAGCAACATCAGCACCCTTCTTAGTCAAATCGGTCAATGGCTTAGCAATATCCGAAAAACCAGCAATAAATCGACGATAAAAGTTAGCAAAGCCCAAAAATTTCTGAAGACTCTTAAGAGAAGAGGGCTGCGTCCAATCACAAATAGCTTGTACCTTGACAGGATCCATTTCAATGGAAGAGGGGGAAAAAATATATCCCAAAAAGGAAATCCTCTGTACCCCAAAAACACACTTAGAACCCTTCACACACAAAGAATTAGACCGCAAAACCTGAAAAACCCTCCTGACTTGCTGGACATGAGAGTCCCAGTCATCCGAAAAAATCAGAATATCATCCAGATACACAATCATAAATTTATCCAAATAATCGCGAAAAATATCATGCATAAAGGACTGGAAAACTGACGGAGCATTAGAAAGACCAAAAGGCATCACTAAATACTCAAAGTGGCCCTCGGGCGTATTAAATGCGGTTTTCCACTCATCCCCCTGCCTGATTCGCACCAAATTATACGCCCCACGAAGGTCAATCTTAGAGAACCACTTGGCCCCCTTTATGCGAGCAAACAAATCAGTCAGCAACGGCAATGGGTATTGATATTTAACAGTGATTTTATTCAAAAGCCGATAATCAATACATGGTCTCAAAGAGCCGTCTTTTTTTGACACAAAGAAAAAACCGGCTCCTAAGGGAGATGACGATGGACGAATATGTCCCTTTTCCAAGGACTCCTTTATATATTCTCGCATAGCAGCATGTTCAGGCACAGACAGATTAAATAAACGACCCTTTGGGTATTTACTACCCGGGATTAAATCTATGGCACAATCGCACTCTCGGTGCGGAGGTAACGAACCAAGCTTGGATTCTTCAAAGACGTCACGATAGTCAGACAGGAACTCAGGAATTTCAGAGGGAATGGATGATGAAATGGAAACCACAGGTACATCCCCATGAGCCCCCTTACATCCCCAGCTCAACACAGACATAGCTCTCCAGTCGAGGACTGGGTTGTGAGATTGCAGCCAAGGCAATCCTAGCACCAAATCATCATGTAGATTATACAGCACCAGAAAGCGAATAATCTCCTGGTGATCCGGATTAATACGCATAGTTACTTGTGTCCAGTATTGTGGTTTATTATTAGCCAATGGGGTGGAGTCAATCCCCTTCAGAGAAATAGAAGTCTCCAAAGGCTCTAAATCATACCCACAGCGTTTGGCAAAGGACCAATCCATAAGACTCAAAGCGGCGCCAGAGTCGACATAGGCGTCCGTGGTAATAGATGACAAAGAGCAAATCAGGGTCACAGATAGAATAAATTTAGACGGTAAGGTGCAAATGGAAACAGATTTACCAAGCTTTTTAGTGCGCTTAGAGCATGCTGATATAACATGAGTAGAATCACCACAATAGAAACACAACCCATTTTTCCGTCTAAAATTCTGCCGCTCGCTTCGGGACAGAATTCTATCACACTGCATACTCTCTGGCGACTTCTCAGTGGACACCGCCAGATGGTGCACTGGTTTGCGCTCCCGCAAACGCCTATCGATCTGAATAGCCATTGTCATGGACTCATTCAGACCCGCAGGCACAGGGAACCCCACCATAACATCCTTAATGGCATCAGAGAGACCCTCTCTGAAAGTCGCCGCCAGGGCGCACTCATTCCACTGAGTAAGCACAGACCATTTACGGAATCTTTGGCAGTAAATTTCCGCTTCATCTTGCCCCTGAGATAGGGACATCAAAGTTTTTTCTGCCTGAAGCTCCAAATGAGGTTCGTCATAAAGCAACCCCAAGGCCAGAAAAAACGCATCCACATTGAGCAACGCAGGATCCCCTGGTGTCAATGAAAAAGCCCAGTCTTGAGGGTCGCCCCGGAGCAAGGAAATCACAATCCTGACCTGCTGTGCAGGGTCTCCGGCAGAGCGAAATTTCAGAGACAAAAATAATTTGCAATTATTTCGAAAATTCTGAAACCCGGATCTATTCCCCGAGAAAAATTCCGGCAAAGGAATTCTCGGCTCAGATACAGGTGCATGACAAACAAAATCTTGCAAATTTTGTACCTTCGTGGCGAGATTATTCAAACCTGCAGCTACACTCTGAAGATCCATTACAAACAGGTGGACACAGAGCCATTCAAGGGTTAAGAGGAGGTAAGAAGCAGCTAGACAGCAATTAAGGGCTAGGCAGCAAAACTCTGAGGGGGGGAAAAAAAAAAAAAAAAAAAATTTCCCTTCAACACTTCTTTTTCTCCTGCTTCAGCCCAAACAATTAACACTTTGCGGGCCGGTCAAACTGTCATGATCTCAATGGCAAGAGATCATAGCATAAGCATATATAGGAACTAGCTCTTGGAAGATGGGAACTGAGCTGACCATGAACTAAACCTAACACACAACTAGCAGTGGCCGGGTAGCATGCCTACGTTGATTCTAGATGCCCATCACCAGCCGGAGGACTAAATAATGCTAGCAGAGGAAAATATTAGTCCTAGCTCACCTCTAGAGAAATACCCCAAAAGGAGACAGAGGCCCCCCACATGTATTGGCGGTGAATTAAGATGAAATAACAAACGTAGGATGAAAATAGGTTTAGCAAATTTGAGGTCCACTTACTACATAGCAGAAGACAGAAAGGACACTTTCATGGTCAGCTGAAAACCCTAATCAAAAACACCATCCAGAAATTACTTTAAAACTCTGTCATTAACTCATAACACCAGAGTGGCAATTCCTGTTCACAAGAGCTTTCCAGACACAGTAACAAAACTACAGCTGTGAACTGGAACCAAAATGCAAAAACAAACATGGACAAAAGTCCAACTTATCTAGTAGTTGTCTAGGAGCAGGAACAAGCACAGAGAGGCTTCTGATAACATTGTTGACCGGCAAGCAACTAACAGAGCAGCAAGGTTATATAGCGACTCCCACATCTTGATGGGAACAGGTGAACAGAGAAGATGAAGACACCAGTTCAATTCCACCAGTAACCACCGGGGGAGCCCAGAATCCAAATTCACAACAACAGACATTGTTTTCCAATCCAGGACTGGATTATGAGTTTGTAACCATGGCAGACCAAGCACTAGTACATCATGTAAATTATACAGTACAAGGAAGCGAATCACCTCCTGATGAACGGGAGTCATGCGCATGGTCACTTGTGTCCAGTACTGCGGTTTATTCATAGCCAATGGTGTAGAGTCAATTCCCTTCAAAGGAATAGGAACTTCCAGAGGCTCCAGACTAAAACCGCAGCGTTTGGCAAATGACCAATCCATAAGACTCAGGGCAGCGCCCGAATCCACATAGGCATCGACGGAAATGGATGACAGTGAACAAATCAGAGTTACAGACAAAATGAACTTAGACTGCAGAGTACTAATGGCAAAAGATTTATAAACCTTTTTTGTGCGTTTAGAGCATGCTGATATAACATGAGCTGAATCACCACAATAAAAACACAATCCATTTTTCTGCCTATAATTTTGCCGTTCACTTCTGGACTGAATTCTATCACATTGCATAGTCTCAGGTGCCCGTTCAGAAGACACCGCCAACTGGTGCACAGGTTTGCGCTCCCGTAAACGCCGATCAATCTGAATGGCCATAGCCATAGACTCATTCAGACCTGTAGGCGCAGGGAACCCCACCATAATATCCTTAATGGCCTCAGAAAGACCATCTCTGAAGTTTGTAGCCAGGGCGCACTCATTCCACTGAGTAAGCACCGACCATTTCCGAAATTTTTGACAATATACTTCCGCTTCATCTTGCCCCTGAGAGAGGGCTAATAAAGCCTTTTCAGCCTGAATCTCCAGATTAGGTTCCTCATAGAGCAATCCCAGTGCCAGAAAAAACGCATCCACACTGAGCAATGCAGGATCCCCTGGTGCCAATGCAAATGCCCAATTCTGAGGGTCGCCCCGCAGGAAAGATATTACAATCTTGACCTGCTGAGCAGGGTCTCCAGAGGAGCGAGATTTCAAAGAAAGAAACAATTTGCAATTGTTCCTGAAATTCAGGAAGGTAGATCTATCTCCAGAAAAAAAACTCTGGAATAGGAATTCTAGGTTCAGACATAGGAGTGTGAACAACAAAATCCTGTATGTTTTGAACTTTTGCAGCAAGATTATTCAGGCTGGAAGCCAAACTCTGGACATCCATGTTAAACAGCTAAGGTCAGAGCCATACAAGGGTTAAGAGGAGGTAAGAAGCAGCTAGACAGCAATTAAGGGCTAGGCAGCAAAACTCTGTCTAACAGAGACACACTGATACATTGATAGCCGGCAAGGGAATGACAGGAAAGCCAGGTTAAATAGGAAACACCCAGCCTCTGATGGACAGGTGGAAACCAGAGACCGCAACCCACCAAAGTCACCCAGTACCAGTTGTAACCACCAGAGGGAGCCCAAAAACAGAATCCACAACACATGGCTGCACGCTTTACGAGCGCTATTGTCATGTCGGATGCTGTTCATACTAGGGGGTTCGACAGACAGCGGTAATTCTGCTTTTGTCCACTATGCGCTCAGTGGCGTCAGCTAGATTTTGTCTAGCTGGTCCGGGGTTAATTTAGCTGGTGCTCAGATTGGAAGCTGGGCCAAGCCCACTGCCTTTAAATAGTTCTTCTGAACATTGGGTGTCGCCGATTATAGCTTCTGTCTAGTGATTGGTTATCTCGGTCTGGAGTGGTGAGCTAGGAGTTGGAGTATCATATCTGGTGGTGTATTTCCCTTTGTCTTATTTACTCCTTCCTATATTTGTATTTGTTTTGCCCTGTGCATTTATAGTGTATTCCTGAGTGACTGCGGCTTGGTTCATATTTTCAGTTATCCTTGTATGTGCCAACTGTGGGTATTGGTGTAAGATCTCTTCACTGGGTGGTGGGTGGTGGTTTCAGCCTAGGGTTGAAACAGGAGATAGGGTGAGGGTGGAGGCCTTGACATGCACACCATCAGTGTAAACTCTAGGAGAGGGTCGGTCAGGATTTCCCTAGTCTGAGGGAAATTGCAGGGGCCCGGGTTATTAGCTCTTGCCCACCTAGGCTTCCCGTGACAGCTATGGACTCTGGCATGGCTGCATGCTCTACGAGTGCTATGGACTCTGGCATGGCTGCACGCTCTAAGAGCGTTATGGACTCTGGCATGGCTGCACACTCTACGAGCGCTATGGACTCTGGCATCGCTGCACGCTCTACGAGCGCTATGGACTCTGCCATGGCTGCATGCTCTACGAGCACTATGGACTCTGGCATGGCTGCACGATCTATGAGCACTATGGACTCTGACACAGTGCAGCCAGACCCTGACAGGTCACCCGCCACCACGCCACGCCATATGAGCCCACCAAGACCTCCCACAACCAGGCAAACCCAAAAAAACAACAGAAAAAAAAAACAGAGGACTCTTAGCATTCCTCCCCCTTCACCTCCCAATGTGTCTGTAATGTCAGGTTTGTCTCACCCTTCCAGTGAGTCTCAAGCCTCTCATGTGTCAAGCCCCATCCCCGAACTTCCAGACCCTTCTAGTTTCATTGCCCCTTCTCCTGCCACCTCTGCGTCATCCACGGTTAGCCAGGCCTCAGTTCTTCACACACCCCGTTTACATCACTCTACCCCAAGCCATAGCAGTAAAAAATAATTTTTTGAGTAGTTAACAAAATAAAAAAAGTTTGATTTGCCACAATTGTGTTTGGTTTATTGTGTCTTCCGCCACCGGCAACACACACCATGCGCCAAGAAACTTCGCCACACACTTACTTTTTGGGCCACATCATATCTCCACTAGTTAAAAATAAAAAGACTGCAGCTTTGTGTGTCTTTAGTGTACAGATATGAGGTGGCCCAAAAAATATTACATGTATCTCCATAATCTCTTTTTGTCTGTGCCTAGTGTGGCAGTCTGAAGAGAAAATGGTGGCAATACAGTGCAGACCTCTACTGAACAGGTCAGGTGTCAAAAAACTCATTAGTTATGACACCTGACCTGGTGAGTAGAGAACTGCCTTGTATAACCACCATTTTCTCTTCTTTATACAGTACTTAATCTATTACACACAAATTGAGGGACAATGGTGGTCACACACTACATATCTATGCTCACATGTACAGGTGACAGAAATAGTGAATTCATGACCCTGTATATGTTTGTCATGTATTCATTATTTCTGACAACTGACTTGATGAGTATAGATAGTGTGACAGTGATTGTCTCTTCAGTTTGTGTCCAATGGATACAGGAGAAGAGAATCATGACGCAATGACGTCAACAAGCTTACCAATAAAGCAACATGGCTGCCATTACTAGCAGTATGTGGCCAGTGTTTTATATCAGTATTTGTAAGCCAAAACAAGGAGTGGAACAATTAGAGGTAAATTATGATATTAACATAATAACTAGCACCTCTGCTTTTATCACCCTCTCCTGGTTTTGGATTACAAAAACTGATATTAAATACAGATCAAATACTGCCAGTTTTAGGACAGCCTTGGTTTGTAGAGGAAAAAGATAGGAGACACGGTCAACACAACCAAAACTAAAGTTTATTAATGAGAAATATTATTATCATTGTAGAAAATTACTGGTACAGATGTAATTACAACAGGACATTTACACAACATTGTCCTGCCATGACACACGTCCAATATCTGAATCAAAAAAGCAGCAAATTGGTCCCGCATGTGACCAACGGCTGCAGTTGACCGCAGTGGGTGATGCTGGAAATCGGGCAGTGGGTGTGCAACTGGTTCATCCAGTTCAATGTTGGGTTGCTCCTTAACCATTATATAATTGTGCAGAACCACACAGGCTTTGACCACCTCGTCGACTGTTTCCACTTTTAGATTTATGGCTGATGCAAGAATGCGCCATTTAGCGACCAGAATGCCAAAGGTACACTCTACAGTTCTTCGGGCCCTGGTCAGTCTGTAGTTAAAGATCCTTCTAGTGTGGTTCAAGTCCCGACTGGAATAGGGCTTCAGGAGGTTTTCACACATCTGAAAGGCCTCATCCCCAACCATAACAAATGGCATCGGTGGACCTTGAGTGTTGGGGAGAGGTTGTGGCGGGGAAAATTGAAATTGTTGCCATACACACGGCGGCCAATATCTGAGTTCTTGAAAGTCTGGGAATCGTTGCCACGTTCAAAAGCTCCAAAGTCCACGGCGATGAAGCGACAGTTCGCATCAGCTATTGCCATGAGCACAACAGAAAAATATTTTTTGTAATTGAAGTACTCCGATCCTGTTCTGGCTGGTTTGATAATGCGAATGTGCTTTCCATCCACTGCTCCTAAACAGTTGGGGAAATCACACACACTCCAGAATTTCTCCGCAATTTCTAGCCACATGTCGACGGTGGGTAGGGGTATAAACTCATCCCGGAGTACATTCCACAAAGCCTGGCTGGTGACCACAACTATTCCGGACAGCGTGGATATTCCAAGCCGGTATTGGAAGTGGAGGGATGATAAACTCTCTCCGGTGGCCAGAAATCTGGAAGAAAAACAAACACAAAAAACAATACAATCTATTCTTTTTATGGTGTGGTTACACTAAAGAAAGAAAGGAAAATACCCAAAAAATACATGTCAGAAAACACAAAATTTGGACTGTCATTGGTGTAGATTTTGAACGTACCTTAATGTAACCAGCAGACGTTCCTCGGGTGGAATCGCTCTACGGAGCTGGGTGTCCTGTCGCCGTATGGCTCCTTGGACACGAGAAAGCAAATCCCGGAACGAGTCTTGCGACATTCGTGTGTATTCCTGGAATTTCTCCGGGTTGGCATTAAGCTTGGCATAGAGCATGCGGTAGGCTCCACGGCTCTCACGTAGTTCGATAATGGGGTGCCTCCAAAAACGCCTACGTTGTCTCCTTCTCCATCTTTGGCGATTTCTGTCTTGCTCCCAAGCAAAAGCATAGGCAAGAAACAGTTTGAAGCTGAAATCCAGGTTGAAATAAAAGCTCTCCATGCGAAGATCCATCATGACACAGGATACAGTAGTAAACTATTAAAATTTCAGTAGCCCTAGGGTCTATATATAGAGATTCCATAATACACGCCCTCTGTAGTCCCATTGGCGTTGTCTGGTTATCTAGATTTTTCTCTTGTGAAATTTCTCATCATGCGCACCAAAAACGCAAACGCAGGAAAAAACGCATGTAAACGCGTACAAACGCGTCTTTTTTTTAACCGCATGCGTCAACGCATGCGTAAAAAAAACACAGCGTTTGTACGCATTTACATGCGTTTTTTCCATCACTTGCGGATGCGTTTTAAACGCTGCGGATTTAGACGCAAATGTGAAACTAGCCTAAATCAGGTTAGTTGAGTTTTAATTCACTCCATTTTTAGTGTATTTTCCATGACTCACACCCACTTTGTTCGGACTGTGAGATATACAGCAAGACTATCCAGCATCCAAAACTCACAAAAACTCATTGTGGGAAAGTAGCATTATCTCACTTCTTTAACCCCTTAGTGACGGAGCTAAGCAATCACCAGGCCAAATTTTTGAAATTTGACCAGTGTCCCTTTATGTGGTAATAACTCTGGAACGCTTCAATGGATCCTGCTTATTCAGAGATTGTAATTTCGTGACCAGGGCCGTTTCTTCAACAGGGCGGGCAGGGCGGCCACACGGGGCGCCGTGGGGCCGGGGGGCGCAGGAGAGGCCTCGGGCCCCGGTGGTCCCCTGCCCGCTGCTGCTGCTGTTTAAGGGCTGTCAGGGGCGCGGATGCCGCGCTCAGTGCTGAGCGCGGGCGCGCCCTGCCCGAACTCAGCTGCAAATCTGACAGCTGAGCGGTCAGATCATCGCCTCGCGTCGCCGCGCCCCCCCCCCCGCACCGCACATAATGGTTGCGGCCACCTCGGCGCCGCCACTCACCTCCGCTCCGCGCTGGATGAACAGCGAGAATGAACAGCCAGGATGAGGCAGCTCGGCCACTCCCACACTGATAGTATTATTTTCGGTGCCGGGGGGGGGGGGGGGGGGAGAAATTTCCTACTCTCGCCCTGTGTCATTTTTGGGCTAGAAACTGCCCTGTTCGTGACATATTGTACTTCATGATAGTGGTAAAAATTTTGTCAATATGATTTCAGTATATTTGTTAAAATATTGAATATTTGACAAAAAATGTGAAAATGTTGCAATTTTAAAACTTGAATTTTTTTATGCCTTGCTAAAATTGCTACATTTTCACCAAATTTCCAATATTTTCACAAATAAACGCAAATCATATCGAACAAATGTTACCACTATCATGAAGTGCAACTTGTCAGGAGAAAACAATATCAGTATCAGGGGATCCGATGAAAAAAAAATTAGGCCCGGTCATTAACCTTCAGGTGGCTTGGTCCTTAAGGGGTTAACAGCTCTGTCACCATACATTGTACACAGAAAGCTGAGGTGTGGACAGGGAGTAACATTCTGACTCTTGAATAGAGAAAACTGTGACTATCACAACTGCTGCACCCAATAAACTAAGTGAATAGTGATACATCGCTGGAATAAGGGTCTCAGACCTTTCATCATGCTGTTCTCAGATTACAGTGTTGGATGTTCTATCGTTAGTTCCTAGTCACATGGAAAACACTTGTCATAGACTTCACTGCAAGGTGCATGCAATATACTACTTGTGTGCGTCTTACAGCGAAATCAAAGATCTAAAATAGTTGAGTGACACCAAGTCACAGACAAGTTACGCATGTGTTTTTTTCAGGTGACTTTTTAGAGAACTTTTGCGTGACACATGTCACTGAGTAGCCCTAGCCTAAAGGGGTTAACCATTATGATACTGATTACCTACCTTATGACGTCACCGCTGTGCTGTGCTTTACGGCCGGCACTGACACAGTCAGTGCGGGAAGCTGACGGCGAGGGACGTGACAGACACCGGAATGTAAGTATGTAGTGTTTTGGTTTTTTTTACATTTACAATGGTAAACAGGGTAAACATCGGGTTACTAAGCGAGGCCCTGCGCTTAGTAACCCGATGTTTACCCTGGTTACCCGGGGACTTCGGCATCGTTGGTCGCTGGAGAGCTGTCTGTGTGACAGCTCCCCAGCGACCACACAACGACTTACCAACGATCACGGCCAGGTCGTATCGCTGGTCGTGATCGTTGGTAAATCGTTTAATGTAACGGTACCTTAAGGAATAGTTGTTACACTTGGAACAGAACAGAGCTAATATACAGCTCTGGCAAAAATTAAGAGACCACTGCAAAATGTTCAGTTTGTCTGATTTTTCTCTTCATAGGTATATTTTTAAGTAAAATGTAAATTGTTCTTTTATTCTATAAACGACTGACAGCATGTCTCCAAAGTTCCTAGCAATAAATTTTGTATTTATTTTCTGAAAATGAGAAATGGTCAAAATAACAAAAAAATGCATTGCTTGCAGACCTCAAATAATGCAAAAAAAAAAAACAAGTTCATAATCATTTAGAAACAACAATACTAATGTTTTAACTCAGGAAGAGTTCAGAAATCAATATTTTGTGGAATAACCATGATTTTTAATCACAGCTTTCATGCGTCTTGGCATGCTTTCCACTAGTCTTTCACACTGCTTTTGGCGCAAAAATGTAAGCAGTTCTTCTTTGTTTGATGGCTTGTGACTATCCATCATCCTCTTGATTACATTCCAGAAGTTTTCAATGGGGTTCAGGTCTGGAGATTGGGCTGCCCATGACAGGGTTTTGATGTGGTGGTATCTTAATTTTTGCCAGAGCTGTAGATCCACACACTGTTTACATTCTGTCACTGACGCAGCTGTTAATGGCCGAACAATGGTGGTGTCAGGTGTCGGACTCTCACTGATCTGATATTGAATTAGTCACGATCACAAATAACATTTACATTCAGGTAACTGATGGATGTCATTGTCTCTGGAGTCATTCTCTTTCTTTTCTTCACTTTGTCCAAACGCCATGATGAGTTTTCTCATCCACAGCTCGTCACTGCAGACTTCCATCTTTTTCGGTCTTCAGCAGCACATCCCCACGCGATGCCCTTAAAGATAGCTGTGTCATTATAATGCTCCAAAATAATCTGCCCTACACTGAGCCCCTGAGTAAATAATTGGCCCTCACTATATTCCCTGCACAAAATATGACCCCCACACTGTCCCTCTAATGGTACATGCTCTCCACATTGCCCTCTCCTTTCCATACTGGGCTCCCTCTTCACACTGTTTCTCCCCTATAGGGCCCAGGGTCTATACTGTACACCCTCATCACATTCCCCCCCTTGGCATACTGTCCCCTCCTGGCTGTGACCTTACACTGTCCCCGCACGCTACGCCCCCCCTAGTCAGTCTCTATTCTGTGCCCACTCACTTTTCTCCCCATACTGTCTCCTCAGACTATTCCCCTCCCTCCTCATGCTGTTTCCTCTCACATCCCAATTGTTCACCATATTGCCTCCTCATATATTTACCCCGCATTCTCTATACTGCCTACTCACATATACCGCTGACTTCCATTACTGTGTCTGCATACATTCTGTCACTCTCACTCCCCATACTGTCAACATACATTTTTCCAATCACTACTCACACTGTGTCTGCATACATTCACCCTTCACTCCCCATACTGTCTGCACTCAGCCCCCACTCACCATACTGTGTGTGAACCCATCTCCATACTGTTTCTTCATACATGCCCTACATTCCCGCTTACTGTTTCCTCCTACATGCCCCCATCCCCACACACTGTTTCCTCATACATGTTCCGCATCCCCATACTGTTTCCTCATATATGCCCCATTCCACCATACTGTTTCCAAAAATTGAAAGGAACGGATATCACTCACCGGTTAAAAAAATTATTTTGGAATGGACGACAGCCATTTTGCGCTTCAGTGGCACTTCCACTGGTCTACTGGTCACCGACGCCGATGTTTTAAATTATTGGAATAAAAAAGTTTTTTTAACCGGTGAGTGCCATCTGTTCCTTTCAATTTTTGTATCCATTGTGGCTATTTTCTTTGAAGTGGCACCTTGGCTCAAGGAGCACTAACTGCTGTATATATGCAACACCCCATGTAACCGGTTGTTGCAGTGATCTTGCCTTCCTTTTGGGGAGGGTGATGTCATGCTTGGAGGCAAGAAAGAGTCATTCTATCAGGTAAGGCAATCACATTCAACACATCTGAATCTAGGCCAGGAGGGGGAGTTCAGGACCCGGATTCAGGGGAGCTTCCTTAGACTTTATGTATCTTGGTCTGGAGGAGGACTCAGTCAGTCTGTGGGAGTCTGGGAGAGGAAAGTAGAAGAATGTCTGGAGCAGATGTAGGGGCCGAGCAGCCATGAGGGAGCTGCTACCTCAGGAAAGAGGGAGAATCTGAAGGAGAGTTGAATAGTGGAGGAGCTTAGAGGGAAGAAGCACAGAGGAGGAAAAGGCTCAAAAGGGGAACAGCGGAATGACACCTGTTATGATCCGGTGACCTTGGAGCCGCATGAAAACTGTCTCTGGAGTCGGTGGAACCTGCCCTGCCGCAAATCCTGAACTAACACCGCAACTAGAAGTAGCCGTGGGGTGTGCCTAACAAACCCTAGACACCTCGACACAGCCGGAGGAATAAATACCCCTATAGATGGAAATAGGAATGCTATCTTGCCTCAGATCAGACCCCCAAAGGATAGGCAGCCCCCCACGAATAATGACTGTGAGTAGGAGAAGAATAGACACACGCAGGTAGAAAACAGGATTTAGCAAAAGAGGCCACTCTAGCTAAATAGGAAAGGATAGGACAGATTACTAGGCGGTCAGTATTAAAACCCTTCCAAAAATATCCACAACAGATAATACAAAAAGTTCCACAATCTAACTAAAGACATGGAATGTATATCTGCCACTCCAGAGAATCCAGCAAGACTGAGAAAATACTGACACAATCTAAGCTGGACAAGAAAACACAAAGAATAGCACTGAATTGTGAAGCACACAGAATGTGTGCCACAGGAAAAAAAACAACCAGACACTTATCTTTTGCTGATTTGGCAGAATGACAGGAGGAACCAGGCAGAGGTTCAACACCTCCCAACAACAATTGACAACTGGCAAGGACTAATGAATCCTGCACACCTAAATACCCCAGTCAGAACTGCAATCAGCAGACACACCTGACCAGGACTGCAACCCAGGGACAACTGCATTACCACCTACTACCACCGGAGGGAACCCAAAAGCAGAATTCACAACAGTACCCTCCCCTTGAGGAGGGGTCACCGAACCCTCACCAGCGCCCCCAGGCCGATCAGGACGAGCCAGATGAAAGGCACGGACCAGATCAGCAGCATGGACATCAGAAGCAAAAACCCAAGAATTATCCTCCTGGCCATAACCCTTCCATTTGACAAGGTACTGAAGCCTCCGCCTCGAAAAACGAGAATCCAAAATCTTCTCAACCACATACTCCAACTCCCCATCAACCAAAACAGGGGCCGGAGGATCAACAGAGAGAAAAACGGGCACCACATATTTCCACAATAAAGATCTATGGAAGACATTATGGATAGCAAAAGAGGCCGGAAGCGCCAATCGAAAAGACACCGGATTAATAATCTCAGAAATCCTATAAGGACCAATAAACCGAGGCTTAAACTTAGGGGAAGAGACCTTCATAGGAACATGATGGGAAGACAACCAAACCAAATCCCCAACCCGAAGCCGGGAACCAACACACCGACGACGGTTAGCAAAACGTTGAGCCTCCTCCTGAGACAACACCAAATTGTCCACCACATGAGCCCAAATCTGCTGCAACCTGTCAACCACAGAATCCACACCAGGACAGTCAGAAGGCTCAACCTGCCCAGAAGAAAAACGAGGATGAAAACCAAAATTACAAAAAAAGGCGAAATCAAAGTAGCTGAACTAGCCCGATTATTAAGGGCAAACTCGGCCAATGGCAAAAAGGCCACCCAATCATCCTGATCGGCAGACACAAAGCATCTCAAATAAGTCTCCAAAGTCTGATTAGTTCGCTCGGTCTGGCCATTTGTCTGAGGATGAAATGCAGAAGAAAAAGACAAATCAATGCCCAGCCTAGCACAAAAGGCCCACCAAAACCTAGAAACAAACTGGGAACCTCTGTCGGACACAATATTCTCCGGAATACCATGCAAACTAACCACATGCTGAAAAAACAACGGAACCAACTCTGAAGAGGAAGGCAATTTAGGCAAAGGCACCAAATGAACCATCTTAGAAAACCGGTCACAAACAACCCAGATAACCGACATCCTCTGGGAAACCGGAAGATCAGAAATAAATCCATAGAAATATGCGTCCAGGGCCTCTCAGGGACCGGCAATGGCAAAAGTAACCCACTAGCACGGGAACAACAAGGCTTGGCCCGCGCACAAGTCCCACAGGACTGCACAAAAGAACGCACATCACGTGACAACGAAGGCCACCAAAAGGACCTACCAACCAAATCTCTGGTACCAAAAATACCAGGATGACCAGAAAACACAGAACAGTGAACCTCAGAAATCACTCTACTAGTCCATCTGTCAGGAACAAACAATTTCCCCACAGGACAGCGGTCAGGTCTATCAGCCTGAAATTCCTGAAGAACCCGCCGTAAATCAGGGGAAATGGCAGAAAGGACCACCCCTTCTTTCAGAATGCTGACCGGTTCAAGGACCTCAGGAGAATCAGGCAAAAAACTCCTAGAAAGGGCATCAGCCTTAATATTCTTAGAACCCGGAAGATACGAAACCACAAAATCAAAATGGGAAAAAAACAAGGACCATCGAGCCTCTCTAGGACTCAGCCGTTTGGCAGACTCGAGGTAAATCAAATTCTTATGATCGGTCAGGACCACAATACGGTGCTTAGCTCCCTCAAGACAATGTCGCCACTCCTCAAATGCCCACTTCATAGCCAACAACTCACGATTGCCGACATCATAATTGCGTTCAGCAGGCGAAAACTTGCGGGAGAAGAAGGCACACGGTTTCATCAAGGAACTGTTATGATCCTAGTGGCAAGGATCGCAGGTCGGACTAGCTAAGTAACTGAACAGACTACTAGCTCTGGGGAAGTGGTAACTAGATTGACCGCAACCTGATCCTATCCGCAAACAACTATAGGCAGCCGTGGAACGTTACCTAAAAATCCTAGACGTCTCGTCACGGCCTGAGAAACTGACTATTCCTGGAGGGAAAGGAAGTCCTCACTTGCCTCAGTGGAATGACCCCAAAGATATAGAATAGCCCCCCACAAATATTAACGGTGAGTTAAGGGGAAAGCACAAACGCAGAGATGAAATCAGATTTAGCAAATGAGGCCCGTTAATACTAGATAGCAGAAAATAGGAAGAAAACTGTGCGGTCAATAAAAAACCCTATTCAAAATATCCACGCAGAGATTGCTCGAGCCCCCGCACCAACTAACGGTGCGGGGGAAGCAACTCCGTACCCCAGAGCTTACCAGCAAAAAGAAATCACATGTTAGCAAGCTGGACTAGACTCATCATACACAGAAATCATATTGCAGGCAGATGAGCAAAAAATATTCAAACAGAACTTAGCTTATCCTGAAGAGGCAGAAAACGAGATAATCAGGAGTAATCAGAATAGCACTGAATACATTGACAGCCGGCAACAAGTGGAAGTGAAGCAGAGCTAAATAGGAGCCTCCCTGGTGAATAACAAGGCAGCTGATCCAGCAGACCCGCAGGATAATAAACCAAACCACCGGGGGAGCCAAAAAACCAAAGTCACACAATACCATCTGTGACCACAAGAGGGAGCCTGAAAACGGAGTTCACAACAGTACCCCCCCCTTGAGGAGGGGTCACCGAACCCTCATCAAAACCCCCAGGGCGATCAGGGTGAGCCACATGGAAGGCACGAACCAAATCGGCCGCATGAACATCAGAGGCGACAACCCAGGAATTATCCTCCTGACCATAGCCTTTTCACTTAACCAAATACTGAAGCCTCCGTCTAGAAATACGAGAATCCAAGATCTTCTCCACCACGTATTCCAATTCTCCCTCAACCAGCACAGGGGCAGGAGGCTCAACCGAAGGAACCACAGGCACCACATACCTCCGCAACAACGACCGATGGAACACATTATGAATAGAAAACTATGCCAGGAGGTCCAAACGAAATGACACAGGGTTAAGGACTTCCAAAATCTTATAAGGACCGATAAACCGAGGCTTAAACTTAGGAGAGGACACCTTCATAGGAACAAAGCGAGAAGACAACCACACCAAATCCCCAACGCGAAGTCGGGGACCCACACAGCGACGGCGGTTGGCAAAGCGCTGAGCCTTCTCTTGTGACAGCTTCAAATTGTCCACCACATGATTCCAAATCTGATGCAACCTATCCACCACAACATCCACTCCAGGACAGTCAGAAGACTCCACCTGACCCGAGGAAAAACGAGGATGAAACCCTGAATTACAAAAAAAAGGCGAAACCAAAGTAGCAGAACTAGCCCGATTATTAAGGGCAAACTCGGCCAATGGCAAAAAAGTCACCCAGTCGTCCTGATCAGCAGAAACAAAACATCTTAAATAGGTTTCCAAAGTCTGATTAGTGCGCTCGGTTTGGCCATTCGTCTGAGGATGGAAGGCCGACGAAAAAGACAAATTAATGCCCATCTTAGCACAAAAGGTCCGCCAAAATCTAGACACAAACTGGGATCCTCTGTCGGAAACAATATTTTCAGGGATCCCGTGCAAACGAACCACATTTTGAAAAAACAGAGGAACCAACTCGGAGGAGGAAGGCAACTTAGGCAAGGGCACCAAATGGACCATTTTAGAAAAACGATCACACACCACCCAAATGACCGACATTCTCTGAGAGACAGGGAGATCTGAAATAAAATCCATGGAAATGTGCGTCCAAGGCCTCTTCGGGACAGGCAAAGGCAACAACAAGCCACTGGCACGAGAACAGCAAGGCTTAGCCCGAGCACAAATTCCACAAGACTGCACAAAGGAACGCACATCCCGCGACAAGGAAGGCCACCAGAAGGACCTAGCCACCAAATCTCTGGTACCAAAAATCCCAGGATGGCCTGCCAACACCGAAGAATGAACCTCGGAAATAACTCTGCTGGTCCATCTATCCGGGACAAACAGTCTCTCCGGTGGACAACGGTCAGGTCTATCCACCTGAAACTCCTGCAGCACTCGTCGCAAATCTGGGGAGATGGCAGACAAAATCACCCCTTCTCTGAGGATACCAGCTGGCTCTGAATCACCAGGAGAGTCAGGCACAAAACTCCTAGAAAGAGCATCAGCCTTCACATTCTTCGAACCAGGCAGGTATGAGACCACAAAATCAAAACGAGAGAAAAACAACGACCAACGAGCCTGTCTAGGATTCAGCCGCTTGGCCGACTTGAGATAAATCAAATTCTTGTGATCAGTCAAGACCACCACACGATGCTTAGCTCCCTCGAGCCAATGTCGCCACTCCTCAAATGCCCACTTCATAGCCAACAACTCCCGATTATCAACATCATAATTCCGCTCGGCAGGCGAAAACTTTCTTGAAAAGAAAGCACATGGCTTCATCACAGAGCCATCAGAGCTTCTCTGTGACAAAACAGCCCCCGCTCCAATCTCAGAAGCATCAACCTCGGCCTGGAAAGGAAGGGAGACGTCTGGCTGACATAAGACCGGAGCTGAAGAAAACCGGCGCTTCAGATCCCGAAAGGCCTCCACAGCCACAGGAGACCAATTAGTAACATCAGAACCCTTCTTGGTCAAATCCGTCAATGGCTTAACAACACCAGAAAAATTAGCGATGAAGCGACGGTAAAAATTAGCAAAACCCAAGAACTTCTGAAGACTCTTAACAGATGTAGACTGAGTCCAGTCATGAATAGCCTGAACCTTGACTGGGTCCATCTCAATAGCAGAAGGAGAAAAAATGAAACCCAAAAAAGAGACCTTCTGGACTCTAAAAAGACATTTTGAGCCCTTCACAAATAAAGCATTGGCACGCAGGACCTGAAACACCATCCTGACCTGCTTAACATGGGACTCCCAATCATCCGAAAAAACCAGAATATCATCCAGATACACAATCATAAATTTATCCAGATATTCGCGGAAGATGTCGTGCATAAAGGACTGAAAGACAGAAGGAGCGTTAGAAAGTCCAAAAGGCATCACCAAGTACTCAAAATGGCCTTCGGGCGTATCAAATGCAGTTTTCCATTCATCACCCTGCTTAATACGCACAAGGTTATACGCACCACGAAGATCTATCTTGGTGAACCAACTAGACCTCCTAATGCGAGCAAACAGATCAGATAACAAAGGCAAAGGATACTGAAATTTGACCGTGATTTTGTTTAGAAGGTGATAATCAATACAAGGTCTCAAGGAACCATCCTTCTTAGCCACAAAAAAGAACCCCGCACCAAGAGGGGAGGAGGAGGGGCGAATAAGTCCTTTCTCCAAAGACTCCTTTATATAACTCCGCATAGCAGCATGCTCCGGCACTGACAAATTGAAAAGTCGTCCCTTAGGAAACTTACTACCAGGAATCAAATTTATAGCACAATCACAATCCCTATGAGGAGGTAGAGAACTGAGTTTGGGCTCATCAAATACATCCTGGTAATCTGACAAAAACGCAGGGACCTCAGAAGGAGTGGATGAAGCAATTGACACCACAGGAGCGTCGCCATGAATTCCCTGACAACCCCAACTTGACACAGACATTGCTTTCCAATCCAGGACTGGATTATGAGTCTGCAACCATGGCAGGCCCAACACGACAACATCATGCAAATTATGCAATACAAGAAAGCGAATCACCTCCTGATGAACAGGACTCATGCACATGGTCACTTGTGCCCAGTACTGAGGTTTATTCGTAGCCAATGGTGTAGCATCTATTCCCCTTAGTGGAATAGGGAATTTTAAAGGCTCCAAAACAAAACCACAGCGCCTGGCAAATGACAAATCCATCAGACTCAGGGCAAAACCTGAATCCACAAAAGCCATAACCGGGTAAGATGACAGGGAACAAATCAGGGTAACAGACAAAATAAACTTAGGCTGTAAAGTACCGATGGTGACAGATTTATCAATCTTTTTTGTGCGCTTAGAGCATTCTGAGATAACATGAGCTGAGTCACCACAGTAAAAGCACAACCCATTTTGCCGTCTATAATTTTGCCGTTCACTTCTGGTCAGAATTCTATCACATTGCATAGACTCAGGTGTCTGTTCAGAAGACACCGCCAAATGGTGCGCAGGTTTGCGCTCCCGCAAACGCCGATCAATCTGAATGGCCAGAGTCATTGACTCATTCAGACCTGCAGGCGTAGGGAACCCCACCATGACATTCTTAATGGCTTCAGAAAGACCTTTTCTGAAATTTGCAGCCAGGGCACACTCATTCCATTGAGTAAGCACCGACCATTTCCGAAATTTCTGGCAGTACACCTCTGCTTCATCTTGCCCCTGAGAGAGGGCCAACAACGCTTTTTCAGCCTGGTTCTCAAGATTAGGTTCCTCATAGAGCAATCCAAGGGCCAGAAAAAACGCATCCACACTGAGCAATGCAGGATCCCCTGGAGCCAATGCGAAAGCCCAATCTTGAGGATCGCCATGCAAGAAAGAAATAATAATCTTAACTTGCTGAACAGAATCCCCAGAGGAACGAGGTTTCAAAGAAAGAAACAACTTGCAATTGTTCTTAAAATTCAGGAACCTAGATCTATCTCCAGAAAACAACTCCGGAATAGGTATTCTAGGCTCTGACATAGGACTGTGCACAACAAAATCCTGAATACTTTGTACCCTTGCAGCAAGATGATCCACACTGGAGGCTAAACTCTGGATATCCATATCAGCAGCTGAACTCAGAGCCACACCAAGATTAAGAGGAGGAGAGAAGCCAGACACACAGCAGCTAGACACACGGCAGCAAAAAAAAAAAAAATATCTCCAAGCATCTTTTCTCCTGCTTCTGCCATGCAATTAACACTTTATTGTCCGGCTGTACTGTTATGATCCTAGTGGCAAGGATCGCAGGTCGGACTAGCTAAGTAACTGAACAGACTACTAGCTCTGGGGAAGTGGTAACTAGATTGACCGCAACCTGATCCTATCCGCAAACAACTATAGGCAGCCGTGGAACGTTACCTAAAAATCCTAGACGTCTCGTCACGGCCTGAGAAACTGACTATTCCTGGAGGGAAAGTAAGTCCTCACTTGCCTCAGTGGAATGACCCCAAAGATATAGAATAGCCCCCCACAAATATTAACGGTGAGTTAAGGGGAAAGCACAAACGCAGAGATGAAATCAGATTTAGCAAATGAGGCCCGCTAATACTAGATAGCAGAAAATAGGAAGGAAACTGTGCGGTCAATAAAAAACCCTATTCAAAATATCCATGCAGAGATTGCTCGAGCCCCCGCACCAACTAACGGTGCGGGGGAAGCAACTCCGTACCCCAGAGCTTACCAGCAAAAAGAAATCACATGTTAGCAAGCTGGACTAGACTCATCATACACAGAAATCATATTGCAGGCAGATGAGCAAAAAATATTCAAACAGAACTTAGCTTATCCTGAAGAGGCAGAAAACGAGATAATCAGGAGTAATCAGAATAGCACTGAATACATTGACAGCCGGCAACAAGTGGA
The DNA here is from genome assembly GCF_051348905.1 of Ranitomeya variabilis. Classification (NCBI taxonomy): domain Eukaryota; kingdom Metazoa; phylum Chordata; class Amphibia; order Anura; family Dendrobatidae; genus Ranitomeya; species Ranitomeya variabilis. The sequence continues at coordinate 113,604,000 of NC_135232.1, forward strand.
AGTGAAGCAGAGCTAAATAGGAGCCTCCCAGGTGAATAACGAGGCAGCTGATCCAGCAGACCCGCAGGATAATAAACCAAACCACCGGGGGAGCCAAAAAACCAAAGTCACACAATACCATCTGTGACCGCAAGAGGGAGCCTGAAAACGGAGTTCACAACAAGAACCAACAGAATCCCTCTGAGACAAAACAGCCCCTGCCCCAATCTCAGAAGCATCAATCTCAACCTGAAACGGAAGAGAAACATCTGGTTGGCGCAACACCGGAGCAGAAGTAAATCTGCGTTTAAGCTCCTGAAAGGCAGAGACAGCCGCAGAGGACCAATTCGCCACATCAGCGCCTTTTTTCGTCAAATCAGTCAAGGGTTTAACCACGCTGGAGAAGTTAGCAATGAACCAGCGATAAAAATTTGCAAAACCCAAAAATTTCTGAAGGCTCTTCACAGATGTGGGTTGAATCCAATCATGAATGGCCTGAACCTTAACCGGATCCATCTCCATAGATGAGGGAGAAAAAATAAAGCCCAAAAAAGAAACCTTCTGCTCCCCAAAGAGACACTTAGACCCCTTCACAAACAAAGCATTGTCACGAAGGATCTGAAATACCATCCTGACCTGTTCCACATGAGACTTCCAATCATCGGAAAAAATCAAAATATCGTCCAAATATACAATCAAGAATTTATCAATATAAGTCCGGAAGATATCATGCATGAAGGATTGAAAAACAGATGGAGCGTTAGTGAGCCCGAATGGCATCACAAGGTATTCAAAATGGCCTTCAGGCATATTAAACGCAGTTTTCCATTCATCACCCTGCTTAATACGAACAAGATTATATGCCCCCCGAAGGTCAATCTTCGTAAACCAACTAGCCCCCTTAATCCTAGCAAACAAATCAGAAAGCAAAGGTAAAGGGTATTGAAACTTGACCGTGATCTTATTCAAGACGCGATAATCAATACAAGGTCTCAAGGAGCCATCCTTCTTAGCAACAAAAAAAACCCTGCTCCCAACGGTGAAGAAGATGGCCGAATATGCCCTTTCTCCAAAGACTCCTTAACATAACTCCGCATGGCGGTATGTTCAGGCACAGACAGGTTGAAAAGTCGGCCCTTAGGAAACTTACTGCCTGGAATCAAGTCAATCGCACAATCACGGTCCCTGTGCGGTGGAAGGGAACTGGACTTGGGCTCATCGAATACATCCTGAAAATCAGACAAAAACTCTGGAATTTCAGAAGAGGAAGAAGAGGAGATTGACATCAAAGGAACATCATTATGAACCCCCTGACAACCCCAACTAGTCACAGACATAGATTTCCAATCCAACACAGGATTATGTACCTGCAACCACGGGAAACCCAGCACGATAACATCATGCAAATTATGCAACACCAGAAATCGACAATCTTCCTGATGGGCTGGCGCCATGTGCATGGTCACCTGTGTCCAAAACTGGGGCTTATTTTTAGCCAACGGTGTAGCATCAATCCCCCTTAACCCCTTCCCGACCTGTGACACAGCGTATGCGTCATGAAAGTCGGTGCCAATCCGACCTGTGACGCATATGCTGTGTCACAGAATGATCGCATCCCTGCAGATCGGGTGAAGGGGTTAACTCCCATTTTACCCGATCTGCAGAGACAGGGGGAGTGGTACTTCAGCCCAGGGGGGGGTGGCTTCACCCCCACCGTGGCTACGATCGCTCTGATTGGCTGTTGAAAGTGAAACTGCCAATCAGAGCAATTTGTAATATTTCACCTATGAACATGGTGAAATATTACAATGCAGCCATGGCCGATGCTGCAATAACATCTGCCATGGCTGAAGACCCCGATCTGCCCCCACCCCACCCCACCGATCACCTCCCCAGTCATCCTTTTTGCCCCGATCTCCGTTCCGCTCCCCTCCTCCCTCCTGTCGGCTCCGCCGGTCCTCCTGTCTGCTCCCCAGGTCCTCCGATCCCCCCCCGTGTTCCAATCCCACCCCCCCATACTTACCTAGCTCCGATGTCCCTCCCGGTGTCCGGCCGTCTTCTTCATGGGCGCCGCCATCTTGGAAAATGGCGGGCGCATGCGCAGTGCGCCTGCCGAAACTGCCAGCCGGCAGATTCGTTCCTGCACATTTTGGTCGCTGTGATAAGTTCTATCACAGCGATCAAAAAAAAAAAAATTGTAAATAAATCCCCCCTTTATCACCCCCATAATAAAATATAGAAAATATAATTATTTTTGTTTTTCCATTAGGGTTAGGGTTAGGGGTAGGGTTAGGGGTAGGGTTAGGGGTAGGGTTGCACTTAGGGTTGCACTTAGGGTTGCACTTAGGGCTAGGGTTGCACTTAGGGTTGCACTTAGGGCTAGGGTTGCACTTAGGGTTGCACTTAGGGTTGCACTTAGGGCTAGGGTTGCACTTAGGGTTGCACTTAGGGCTAGGGTTGCACTTAGGGTTGCACTTAGGGTTGCACTTAGGGTTGCACTTAGGGCTAGGGTTGCACTTAGGGCTAGGGTTGCAGTTAGGGCTAGGGTTGCACTTAGGGTTGCACTTAGGGTTGCACTTAGGGCTAGGGTTGCACTTAGGGTTGCACTTAGGGTTGCACTTAGGGCTAGGGTTGCACTTAGGGCTAGGGTTGCACTTAGGGTTGCACTTAGGGTTGCACTTAGTGTTGCACTTAGGGCTAGGGTTGCACTTAGGGTTGCACTTAGGGTTAGGGTTGCACTTAGGGTTGCACTTAGGGCTAGGGTTGCACTTAGGGCTAGGGTTGCACTTAGGGTTGCACTTATGGTTGCACTTAGGGCTAGGGTTGCACTTAGGGCTAGGGATGCACTTAGGGCTAGGGATGCACTTAGGGCTATGGATGCACTTAGGGCTAGGGTTGCACTTAGGGCTAGGGTTGCACTTAGGGCTAGGGTTGCACTTAGGGTTAGAATTAGGGTTAGAATTAGGGTTAGGGTTGGAATTAGGGTTAGAATTAGGCTATGTGCACACAGTGCGGATTTGGCTGCGGATTCGTATCAGTTTTCCATCACGTTTACAGTACCACATAAACCTATGGAAAACCAAATCCGCTGTGCCCATGGTGCGGAAAATACAGCGCGGAAACGCTGCGTTGTATTTTCCGCAGCATGTCAATTCTTTGTGCAATTCCGCAGCGTTTTACACCTGCTCCATAATAGGAGTCCGCAAGTGAAATCCACACAAAAAACACTGGAAATCCGCGGTAAATCCGCAGGTAAAGCGCAGTGCGTTTTACCTGCAGATTTTTCAAAAACTGCGGAAAAATCCACACAAATCCGCAACGTGAGCACATAGCCTTAGGGTTAGGGTTGGAATTAGGGGTAAGACTAGGGTTAGGGGTGTGTTGGGGTTAGGGTTGTGGTTAGGGTTGGGATTAGAGTTAGGGGTGTGTTGGGGTTAGTGTTGGAGTTAGAATTGAGGGGTTTCCACTTTTTAGGCACATCAGGGGGTCTCCAAACGCGACACTGCGCCACCATTGATTCCAGCCAATCTTGCGTTGAAAAAGTAAAATGGTGCTCTCTCCCTTCCGAGCCCCGACGTGTGCCCAAACAGTGGTTTACCCCCACATATGGGGTACCAGCGTACTCAGGAGAAACTGATCAACAACTTTTGGGGTCCAATTTCTCCTGTAACCCTTGGGAAAATAAAAAATTGCGGGCTAAAAAATTATTTTTGAGGAAAGAAAAATGATTTTTTATTTTCACGGCTCTGCGTTATAAACTTCTGTGAAGCACTTGGGGGTTCAAAGTGCTCACCACACATCTAGATAAGTTCCCTTGGGGGTTTAGTTTCCAAAATGGGGTCACTTGTGGGGGGTTTCTACTGTTTAGGCACATCAGGGGCTCTGCAAACGCAACGTGACGCCCGCAGAGCATTCCATCAAAGTCTGCATTTCAAAACATCACTACTTCACTTCCAAGCCCTGGCATGTGCCCAAACAGTGGTTTACCCCCACATATGGGGTATCAGCATACTCAGGAGAAACTGGACAACAATTCTTGGGGTCAAATTTCTCCTGTTACCCTTGGGAAAATAAAAAAATCAGGGCTAAAAAATTTTTTTTGGAGGAAAGAAAACGTATTTATTATTTTCACGGCTCTGCGTTATAAACTTCTGTGAAGCACTTAGGGGTTCAAAGTGTTCACCACACATCTAGATAAGTTCCTTTGGGGGTCTAGTTTCCAAAATGGGGTCACTTATGGGGGGTTTATACTGTTTAGGCACATCAGGGGCTCTGCAAATGCAACGTGACGCCGCAGAGCATTCCATCAAAGTCTGCATTTCAAAATGTCACTACTTCCCTTCCGAACCCCGACGTGTGCCCAAACAGTGGTTTACCCCCACATATGGGGTATCAGCATACTCAGGAGAAACTGGACAACAACTATTGGGGTCAAATTTCCCCTGTTACCCTTTGGAAAATAAAAAATTCAGGGCTAAAAAAAATTTTTTGAGAAAAGAAAAATTATTTTTTATTTTCATGGCTCTGCGTTATAAACTTCTGTGAAGCAGTTGAAGGTTCAAAGTGCTCACCACACATCTAGATTAGTTCCTTGGGAGGTCTAGCTTCCAAAATGGGGTCACTTATGGGGAAGCTCCAATGTTTAGGCACACAGGGGCTCTCCAAACGCGACATGGTGTCCGCTAATGATTGGAGCTAATTTTCCATTCAAAAAGCCAAATGGCGTGCCTTCCCTTCCAAGCCCTGCCGTGCACCCAAACAGTGGTTTGCCCCCACATATGGGGTATCATCGTACTCAAGACAAACTGGACAACAACATTTGGGGTCCAATTTCTCCTGTTACCCTTGGGAAAATAAAAAATTCTGGGCTAAAAATCATTTTTGAGGAAAGAAAAATTATTTTTTATTTTCACGGCTCTGCGTTATAAACTTCTGTGAAGCACTTGTTGGTTTAAAGTGCTCACTATGCATCTAGATAAGTTCCTTGGGGGGTCTAGTTTCCAAAATGGGGTCACTTGTGGGGAAGCTCCAATGTTTAGGCACACAGGGGCTCTCCAAACGCGACATGGTGTCCGCTAACGATGGAGATAATTTTTCATTCAAAAAGTCAAATGGCGCTCCTTCCCTTCCGAGCCTTACCATGTGCCCAAACAGTGGTTTACCCCCACATGTGAGGTATCAGTGTACTCAGGAGAAATTGCCCAACACATTTTAGGATCCATTTTATCCTGTTGCCCATGTGAAAATTAAAAAATTGAGGCTAAAATAATTTTTTTGTGAAAAAAAAGTACTTTTTCATTTTTACGGATCAATTTGTGAAGCACCTGGGGGTTTAAAGTGCTCACTATGCATCTAGATAAGTTCCTTGGGGCGTCTAGTTTCCAAAATGGGGTCACTTGTGGGGGAGCTCAAATGTTTAGGCACACAGGGGCTCTCCAAACGCGACATGGTGTCCGCTAAAGATTGGAGCCAATTTTTCATTCAAAAAGTCAAATGGCGCTCCTTCCCTTCCGAGTTCTGCCGTGCGCCCAAACAGTGGTTTACCCCCACATATGAGGTATCAGCGTACTCAGAACAAATTGGACAACAACGTTTGTGGTCCAGTTTCTCCTTTTACCCTTGGGAAAATAAAAAAATTGTTGCTAAAAGATCATTTTTGTGACTAAAAAGTTAAATGTTCATTTTTTCCTTCCATGTTGCTTCTGCTGCTGTGAAACACCTGAAGGGTTAATAAACTTCTTGAATGTGGTTTTGAGCACCTTGAGGGGTGCAGTTTTTAGAATGGTGTCACTTTTGGGTATTTTCAGCCATATAGAACCCTCAAATTGACTTCAAATGTGAGGTGGTCCCTAAAAAAAATGGTTTTGTAAATTTTGTTGTAAAAATGAGAAATCACTGGTCAAATTTTAACCCTTATAACTTCCTAGCAAAAAAAAATGTTGTTTCCAAAATTGTGCTGATGTAAAGTAGACATGTGGGAAATGTTATTTATTAACTATTTTGTGTCACATAACTCTCTGGTTTAACAGAATAAAAATTCAAAATGTGAAAATTGCAAAATTTTCAAAATTTTCGCCAAATTTCCATTTTTTTCACAAATAAACGCAGAAATTATCGACCTAAATTTACGACTAACATGAAGCACAATATGTCACGAAAAAACAATCTCAGAATTGCTAGGATCCGTTGAAGCGTTCCCGAGTTATTACATCATAAAGGGACACTGGTCAGAATTGCAAAAAACGGCAAGGTCATTAAGGCCAAAATAGGCTGGGTCATGAAGGGGTTAAAGGAATAGGGTTCTGCAAAGGCTGCAAGGGAAAACCACAACGCCTGGCAAACTCAAAATCCATTAAGTTCAAGGCGGCGCCTGAATCCACAAACGCCATGACAGAAAATCATGACAATGAGCAGATCAAGGACACCGATAACAGAAATTTAGGTTGTACAGTACTGATAGTAAATGAACTAGCGATCCTTTTTGTCCGCTTAGGGCAGACTGAAATGACATGAGAAGCGTTGCCACAATAATAACACAACCTATTCTGACGTCTGAATCCTTGTCGTTCCGTTCTAAAATCCTATCACACTGCATTGGCTCAGGACTTTGCTCTAAGAACGACGCCACAGCGCGCGCAGTTTGACGCTCCCGCAAACGCCGATCAATCTGAATGGCCAGAGACATAGAATCACTCAGACCGGATGGCGTGGGAAACCCCACCATAACATTTTTAACGGATTCAGAAAGACCCTTTCTGAAAATTGCCGCCAAAGCATCATCATTCCATTTAGTCAACACAGACCATTTTCTAAATTTCTGACAATACAATTCTGCCACCTCTTGACCCTGAGACAGGGCCAACAAGGTTTTCTCCGCTTGATCCACAGAATTCGGTTCATCATATAATAATCCTAAAGCCTTAAAAAAGGAATCTACATTATGCAACGCCGGATTCCCAGATTCCAGGGAAAATGCCCAATCCTGTGGATCGCCACGCAGCAGGGAGATGACAATTTTAACCTGCTGAATGGAATCACCGGAGGATTGCGGTCTCAGAGCAAAAAACAGTTTACAATTGTTTTTAAAACCCAAAAATTTGGACCTATCACCAAAAAACAAATCAGGAGTAGGAATCTTCGGCTCTAAAGCAGGAGTCTGAACAATATAATCAGAAATATCCTGTACCCTAGCAGCAAGCTGGTCTACACGAGAAGCTAATTCCTGAACATCCATGCTGGCACAAGACTCCTCAGCCACCCATAAATAAAGAGGGAAGAGAAGACAAAACAGACTGCAGAAAAAAAAATGGCTCAACACCTTTCTTCCCTTCTTCTGAGATGCATTTAACTCATTATTGGCCAGTTGTACTGTTATGATCCGGTGACCTTGGAGCCGCATGAAAACTTTCTCTGGAGTCGGTGGAACCTGTACTGACCGCAAATCCTGAACTAACACCGCAACTAGAAGTAGCCGTGGGGTGTGCCTAACAAACCCTAGACACCTCGACACAGCCGGAGGACTAAATACCCCTATAGATGGAAATAGGAATGCTATCTTGCCTCAGAGCAGACCCCCAAAGGATAGGCAGCCCCCCACGAATAATGACTGTGAGTAGGAGAAGAATAGACACACGCAGGTAGAAAACAGGATTTAGCAAAAGAGGCCACTCTAGCTAAATAGGAAAGGATAGGACAGATTGCTAGGCGGTCAGTATTAAAACCCTTCCAAAAATATAGATAATACAAAAAGTTCCACAATCTAACTAAAGACATGGAATGTATATCTGCCACTCCAGAGAATCCAGCAAGACTGAGAAAATACTGACACAATCTAAGCTGGACAAGAAAACACAAAGAATAGCACTGAATTGTGAAGCACACAGAATGTGTGCCACAGGAAAAAAAAAACCAGACACTTATCTTTGCTGATTTGGCAGAATGACAGGAGGAACCAGGCAGAGGTTCAACACCTCCCAACAACAATTGACAACTGGCAAGGACTAATGAATCCTGCACACCTAAATACCCCAGTCAGAACTGCAATCAGCAGACACACCTGACCAGGACTGCAACCCAGGGACAACTGCATTACCACCTACTACCACCGGAGGGAACCCAAAAGCAGAATTCACAACAGACACCCTAGGAGCCAAAGCGCAGAAGCCGGGTACCGGGAGCCCGAGGTCATTTTGTTCTCCAGGACGCACGGCAGAACCGGAAGGCATAGGACTGTATGTCAATTGCCTGCATCAAGTCTGAGGTGAAGCAGTAACCTTGGAGCCTGGGTCATGATAGAGACCCTATAAACAGGCTCGAACTGCCTATCCTACAGACATCTCTCACAGGACAGGAGAGCGGTGACTTGCAATAAGCTTCAAGCAGCAGGGACATCGCCATCTAGCGCAGCACAAGTAGTAAAGGCTTACGGACCTCACCTGGGAGGGGGAACTCCTATTGCCTCCAAGCCGGCCGGACCACAGCTACCCTGCACTTGGTACCCTGGACTGAGGGCTACTACCATCAGTAAACCAGGTAAAGACTGTAAACCGGTGTCCTCATTGTTTACCATACCATCCACCACACCATCGGTGCCCTACACCTGGGAAGCCCTGGGGACCCCGCTTCACCTGTGGGAAGCGTCACCATCTTGCTGCATACCATCACCCCAAAGGACCCCTTTAAGCAGCGTCGGTTCTCACTGACTGAACACCATAGGTGGCATCACGAACAATAGACTTTATTCACTAATCCCCTTAAATACCTTCCCCTTTAATTGGGCACCCAGGGCCACAGACAGGGTCGCAGCCACCGTGACATCCCCTTTAAGACCGAACCTGGTACCGAGTAACCCGCTGCCCTGGTACGGCGACTCAACTACGCTTGCAGCATCAGTTCATGCAATTACCTGTGCACTGAGTGGGCTTCGCCTGCTGTGCGGATTAACACTTTGTTGCCACCATACTGTTTCTAATACATGCCCCCATCTGATCCTTTGCTCCTCATTTTGTGTTCTCAAATCTCCCCCCCCCAGATTAAATCCCCCATCCCCACACTAAATCTCCCCATAAAAATCAACTCCCCCCATCCTACTATTCTACACTGCTGTGAGCAGGTTACATGCAATGTGGCATCAGAACAGTGGGGAGCACATATACTGTAGCGGTAAGGATATCTGGAGTTCAGGTGAAGGATGTGTTCTTGTGTCTTGAACAGACATAACAAAAGATCAAAACCTCACAGGAAACTACAGTAAGGCTATGTGCACATGTTGCGGATTCGTGTGGTTTTTGTGTGGATTTAACCTGCATTTTTACCACCTGCGGATTCCTATTAAGGAACAGGTGTAAAACGCTGCGGAATCCGCACAAAGAATTGACATGCTGCAGAAAATACAACGCAGCGTTTCCGCGCGGTATTTTCCACAGCATGTGCTCTGCGGATTTTGTTTTCCATAGGTTTACATGGTACTGTAAAGCAGATGGAAAACTGCTGCGAATCCACAGCGTCAAATCCGCTGCGGATCCGCAGGCAAATCCGCAATGTGTTCAAGCAAGCAGCAAAAGAAATACAATAAAGGTAAATTCCTAATTTCACTGCAAAAAGCATCAAATATTCTAACATATACTCATCTGCCAAACCTAATTTATTGTGGACGCTACCAAGAAACACATTTTAATACAAGGGAATTATGGCTCAGTTGGAAAAAAACATATTTTAGAAACATATATTTATATTTGATTTTCCACAGCTCATATTTTAGTATTTTTATTATATCGGTACCTATAAAATATATAAACATGCCGAAAAACCACATCCAGGATTATGTTGGCGAGCGTAAAACAAGGAACAGTATGATGACAAGTTCAGTCATCTTCTGTGAAAATAACTTTGCAGCCAAGAATGATCAAGATACTGCACTGCTTTCCTCACAGAAGGTCTTGTAGTAAACAGTTGCAGATCTGAATATCATAGCTCCAATAACCGTGTAGTGGCCGCTGATAAGTGCTGTAGAACAGTTCTTGTTACAAGGAGTGTGGAGCTTATCTGCAGTACCCAGCTGCGGTCACCAAACAATTGATGGAGCTGTGAGGTTCAGTTCCGTAACTGTTCTCACCTTCAGAGCTGAGATTAGCTGATCTCCTGGGGTGCTGAACCCCCATAGATCTGATATTAATGACCTATCCTACCAGGTTTTTCAGAGACCCTGATTCCACTAATATGTCACTTACTTGGCTGCTTGTGGTAGTTTTGATAAAATCAGTGTTGAGTTATCACTAGAGTACTAGTAAACCTGGTGCCATGTAGTCCTCCATATTCATGAGCTCTACATAACTCCACCCCAACACTGATTGACAGCTTTTTGCCTATGCACAGTGTACACAGAAAGTTGCCAATCAGTGGTGTGGGTAAGGTTACACACAGCTGAACATTCCGAGAAATGGTAGATCTGCAGCATATAAAACTGTGATTGTATTAAAACTGCAGTAAGCAGCAAAGTAAGTGACCCAGGGGCTGGAATAAGGGTTTCTGTCTCTACATTAGGCCTGTTTCACACGTCAGTGGCTCCGCTACGTGTGGTGAGTTTTCTCACGTACCGGAGACACTGACTCACGTAGACACATTAAAATAAATGTGTCTCTGCACATGTCAGCATGTTTTCACGGACCGTGTGTCCGTTTGAAAAACACGGAGACGTGTCAGTGTTCGTGGAAGCGCACGGATCACACGGACTCATTAAAGTCAATGGGTCCGTGTAAGCACGTACCGCACAAGGATGCTGTCCGTGTGCCGCCCGTGTGCCGACTGAGGACCACACGGACCGTGCAGGAGACAGCGCTAGAGTTAAGTGCTGTCCCCAGCATCACTGTAATGAGCGGTACCACGTGACCGCTCATACAGGACAAGCTGCGGCGCTGAGAGGAAGCATCGCGGGAGCTGGGTGAGTATTTTAATGCCAGTGGGCGGGCACACAGGGGGTGGGAGGTGACCGGGAACTTTATTTTAAAAACAACAAAAATAAAAAAAACATGATTTTTCATTCCTTCTCTCCAGCGAACGCTGCTGGGGAGAAGGAATGAATGGCGGCTTCAGCACCACATGCTGGGGACAGCGCTTACTGTAGCGCTGTCTCCTGCACGGTCCGTGTGGTACTCAGTTGGCACATGGGCGGCACACGGCTGCCGCACGTGTGCCACACTGATGTGCCACGTGAGCTCACGGATACACGGACACGGATAACTCCGGTACCGATTTTTCCGGTACCGGAATTATCTGGACGTGTGAGACTGGCCTTATTCTGACTTTGATATGGGGTAGAAAAAACCTATTGACAGATTCCTTTTAATGAGGTCTGTACCCCTTTCATATAATTCCCACTAGCAAAAAAATATTGAACTAACTGCAGAGGTGATCAGTTCAACATGTGTGAATAGAACATGTAGACTACATCCGCACGCTCCTTTAGGCCGGTTTCACACGTCAGTGGCTCCGGTACGTGAGGTGACAGTTTCCTCACGTACCGGAGCCACTGACACACGTAGACCCATTAAAATCAATGCATCTGTGCAGATGTCATTGATTTTTTGCGGACCGTGTCTCTGTGTGCCAAACACGGAGACATGTCAGTGTTCGTGGGAGCGCACGTATTACACGGACCCATTAAAGTCAATGGGTCCGTGTAAAACATGGACCACACACGGACCTTCTCCGTGTGCGGTCCCTGTGGCGTGCAGGAGACAGCGCTACAGTAAGCGCTGTCCCCCCACATGGTGCTGAAGCCGCGATTCATATCTTCTGTGCAGCAGCGTTTGCTGCATAGAAGATATGAATAATAGTGTTTAAATGAAAGATCTACCTGTCCATAGCCCCCCCACCCCCTGTGCGCCCCCCCGCTGTTCAGAAAATACTCACCCTCTCCCATGTTGGCTGTCGCTCCTTCCTGGTCTGGCCGCGGCTTCTACTGTATGCGGTCACGTGGGGCCGCTCATTTACAATCATGAATAGTCGGCTCCGCCCCTATGGGAGGTGGAGCCGCCTATTCATGACTGTAAATGAGCGGCCCCACGTGACCGCATACAGTGGAAGCCGCGGCCTGACCAGGAAGGAGCGACAGCCAACGAGGGATGCGGGTGAGTATTTTCTGAACAGCGGGGGGGCGCACAGGGGGTGGGGGGCGGCGGACACATAGATCTTTAATTTAAACACTATTATTCATATCTTCTATGCAGCAAACGCTGCTGCACAGAAGATATGAATCGATGCAGGGGACAGCGCTAAACTTTAGCGCTGTCTCCTGCACGCTCCGTGTGGTACCCACTCGCCACACGGGCGGCACACGTGTGCTGCACGTATGGCCTACGTGAGCTCACGGGCACACGGACACGGATAACTCCGGTACCGATTTTTTCCGGTACCGGAATTATCTGGACGTGTGGGACAGCCTTTAGTTAACATCCAGGAAATGCAAAAATTCATAGAGTAGAAGATAAAGAGCCAAAACTCCAACTTTCCTGACATCAGGACAACAAGTAAACATTTTAGACTAGGATATTTGCTTACTTATTTTCTATAACTATATTTTTTAAACCTTTTATGTGTTTAATTTATTACAACTTTTCTCTTCTGCCATTGCGTTGAAGTCATGCTTCACTGGTTTTAGCAGATCTCATCAAACATAATAGGTATTCATAAATAATACTAGGTATTTTAAATTTAGCATTTATAATTTTTGGAAAGATTTTTACTTTTATGCCGGCATCACACACAAAAGTATAAAAAATTGGTCAGTTTTTTACCGCTGAGATATGCAGTAATGTTCATGAATAGAGTTGAGCGACTTCCATTTTTTTAAGATCGAGTCGGGTTTTGTGAAACCCGATTTTGTCCAGAGTCGAGTCGAGTGCAGTCGGCCGATTATCGCTAAAAGTCGGGGATCGACCGAAACACGAAACCCAATGCAAGTCAATGGGGAAGCATAGTCGGCAGTGAGTGGAGGCCAGGAAAACACCTACAGTGCCCATTTTAATGCCAAAAACATCCATTCTTGTTTCTGAAGCTTGTCAATCTTAATTAACTTTATAATAATAGTTGGGCATAGGGAATTGGGGGTCATTTGGCAAAAGTTGTGGGGGGAGTAGGGCTGGCTCAAGTTTTTCGTGGGCCCAGGAAATGCGGACTACGTCACGGCGGTGTTGCAGGGAAAGGTAAGTATTTCAACGTTGCAAGTGCTGTGATCCTGAGCAAGCAGGGGGGGCCCACTCGTTCGCATTGGCACTGGCACAGGTGTTTGCATGGCGGGGGCGCCTCCCACCAGCAGCGACACTTTTGCGTACTCTGAGGGGCCCTGTGCCAGTGACGTCGCCAACGAGTATGCCCCCCCACCTGATGAAGGAACCTGCACTTTCATCTGCACCTTCCTCTCTGTCCCTGTGTAAGGTGGTATAACATGCGGGAAGGGGAACCTTACTTTCAGCAGGGTCAGATTCTGGCTGTGTAGAGTATAAGGGGAATGTAGTGGTCTAGGTCAATGTACCAGCAGACTCATCTAGCAGTGGCTGGGCAATGGGCAGGATGAGGAGGAAACAGATATAGGGCCAAAGAATAAAGTAGGCTAAATGCAGTTCAAAATTGGTAACAGGACTAAACAGGCGGCATTGCTTTGTTCAGTGGAGTAGCAAACCCAAGAGCAGCAGACACTGTTTCAAGGGCCTAACCACACTAGTAGGCCAAATGCAGTTTAATATCTGATAGTATAGGGCGAAAGCCAGAATGTGGAAGCTCAGCTTTGTTCAGTTGAGGACAACACCAGGCAGGGGCAGACAGACACCTTTAGTAGGCCGGAACAGCCAATTTTTTTAAAAAACAGCAGTTAGTAAGAGGCAGAAGGTAGAAGCTCAGCTTTATTCAGTTGAGGACAACACCAGGCAGGGGCAGACCCCTTTAGTAGGCCGGAACAGCCAATTGCATTTTTAAAAATGGTAATTTGGAACTGAAGGTTGAAGCTCAGCTTTATTCAGTTGAGGACAACACCAGGCAGGGGCAGACAGACACCTTTAGTAGGCCGGAACAGCCAATTGCATTTTTAAAAATGGTAATTTGGAACTGAAGGTTGAAGCTCAGCTTTATTCAGTTGAGGACAACACCAGGCAGGGGCAGACAGACACCTTTAGTAGGCCGGAACAGCCAATGGCATTTTTAAAAATGGTAATTTGGAACTGAAGGTTGAAGCTCAGCTTTATTCAGTTGAGGACAACACCAGGCAGGGGCAGACAGACACCTTTAGTAGGCCGGAACAGCCAATGGCATTTTTAAAAATGGTAATTTGGAACAGAAGGTTGAAGCACAGCTTTGTTCAGTTGAGGACAACACCAGGCAGGGGCAGACAGACACCTTTAGTAGGCCGGAACAGCCAATTTTTTTTAAAAAACAGCAGTTAGTAAGAGGCAGAAGGTAGAAGCTCAGCTTTATTCAGTTGAGGACAACACCAGGCAGGGGCAGACCCCTTTAGTAGGCCGGAACAGCCAATTGCATTTTTAAAAATGGTAATTTGGAACTGAAGGTTGAAGCTCAGCTTTATTCAGTTGAGGACAACACCAGGCAGGGGCAGACCCCTTTAGTAGGCCGGAACAGCCAATTGCATTTTTAAAAATGGTAATTTGGAACTGAAGGTTGAAGCTCAGCTTTATTCAGTTGAGGACAACACCAGGCAGGGGCAGACAGACACCTTTAGTAGGCCGGAACAGCCAATTGCATTTTTAAAAATGGTAATTTGGAACTGAAGGTTGAAGCTCAGCTTTATTCAGTTGAGGACAACACCAGGCAGGGGCAGACAGACACCTTTAGTAGGCCGGAACAGCCAATTGCATTTTTAAAAATGGTAATTTGGAACTGAAGGTTGAAGCTCAGCTTTATTCAGTTGAGGACAACACCAGGCAGGGGCAGACAGACACCTTTAGTAGGCCGGAACAGCCAATTGCATTTTTAAAAATGGTAATTTGGAACAGAAGGTAGAAGCTCAGCTTTATTCAGTTGAGGACAACACCAGGCAGGGGCAGACAGACACCTTTAGTAGGCCGGAACAGCCAATGGCATTTTTAAAAATGGTAATTTGGAACTGAAGGTTGAAGCTCAGCTTTATTCAGTTGAGGACAACACCAGGCAGGGGCAGACAGACACCTTTAGTAGGCCGGAACAGCCAATTGCATTTTTAAAAATGGTAATTTGGAACAGAAGGTAGAAGCTCAGCTTTATTCAGTTGAGGACAACACCAGGCAGGGGCAGACAGACACCTTTAGTAGGCCGGAACAGCCAATGGCATTTTTAAAAATGGTAATTTGGAACAGAAGGTTGAAGCACAGCTTTGTTCAGTTGAGGACAACACCAGGCAGGGGCAGACAGACACCTTTAGTAGGCCGGAACAGCCAATTTTTTTTAAAAAACAGCAGTTAGTAAGAGGCAGAAGGTAGAAGCTCAGCTTTATTCAGTTGAGGACAACACCAGGCAGGGGCAGACCCCTTTAGTAGGCCGGAACAGCCAATTGCATTTTTAAAAATGGTAATTTGGAACTGAAGGTTGAAGCTCAGCTTTATTCAGTTGAGGACAACACCAGGCAGGGGCAGACCCCTTTAGTAGGCCGGAACAGCCAATTGCATTTTTAAAAATGGTAATTTGGAACTGAAGGTTGAAGCTCAGCTTTATTCAGTTGAGGACAACACCAGGCAGGGGCAGACAGACACCTTTAGTAGGCCGGAACAGCCAATTGCATTTTTAAAAATGGTAATTTGGAACTGAAGGTTGAAGCTCAGCTTTATTCAGTTGAGGACAACACCAGGCAGGGGCAGACAGACACCTTTAGTAGGCCGGAACAGCCAATTGCATTTTTAAAAATGGTAATTTGGAACTGAAGGTTGAAGCTCAGCTTTATTCAGTTGCAGCTTCTTGGCAATAATATAAAGAAGACGAGACAGGACAACACTCGTTGGATGCCATATCTGTGTTTTCACTGGAAAAAAAACTGTCATTTAACTACTTGTAGGAGAAAGTTTTTGTAGCTGGAGGCCACTTTTTGTATTGTACCAGTTTTTGGTTGTATGTTTGGAACTGAAGGTTGAAGCTCAGCTTTATTCAGTTGAGGACAACACCAGGCAGGGGCAGACAGACACCTTTAGTAGGCCGGAACAGCCAATGGCATTTTTAAAAATGGTAATTTGGAACAGAAGGTTGAAGCACAGCTTTATTCAGTTGCAGCTTCTTGGCAATAATATAAAGAAGACGAGACAGGACAACACTGGTTGGATGCCATATCTGTGTTTTCACTGGAAAAAAAACTGTCAGTTAACTACTTGTAGGAGAAAGTTTTTGTAGCTGGAGGCCACTTTTTGTATTGTACCAGTTTTTTGTTGTATGTTTGGAACTGAAGGTTGAAGCTCAGCTTTATTCAGTTGAGGACAACACCAGGCAGGGGCAGACACCTTTAGAAGGACGGAAAAGCCAATTTTTTTAAAAACAGCAGTTAATCTGAGCCAGAAGGTAGAAGCTCAGCTTTATTCAGTTGAGGCCAACTTGAATTAGGGACTGCAGACAGACTTTGCAGGCTGTCCCTTGTGTGGACCATGCATCCAATACATTAACCCATTGAGCCACAAAGGACACGTAACCTTCCGTGGCCAGGCCTACAGGTCCATGTGTCTGTTGTCAGGTATACCTTTGGACTGACAAATTGACAGAATGCAAGGACAATGCGGTCTTTAACATGCAGGTGGAGGGGTGGGATGGCTTTTCTCGCAAAATAATTGTCAACTGGGTAGCTCATAGCGTGGTATATCGTAGTTCATCCTGGCTTTATTAATATTAAATTAAATTAAAAAATAGGCTCTATGCACTTTATAATTGGTTCCAGGGGTACACGGGCAGCAGTGGTCTGGTCAGTGGAGGCCTAGTGGAAGGAGGGACCGCAGACAGGCTTCGAAGGCCTAACATAATTAAATTGGGCTGGCTGTAGGCACTTTATAATTGGTTCCAGGGGTACACGGGCAGCAGTGGTCTGGTCAGTGGAGGCCTAGTGGAAGGAGGGACCGCAGACAGGCTTCGAAGGCCTAACATAATTAAATTGGGCTGGCTGTAGGCACTTTATTATTAGTTACAGGGGTACACGGGCAGCAGTGGTCTGGTCAGTGGAGGCCTAGTGGAAGGAGGGACCGCAGACAGGCTTCGAAGGCCTAACATAATTAAATTGGGCTGGCTGTAGGCACTTTATAATTTGTTCCAGGGGTACACGGGCAGCAGTGGTCTGGTCAGTGGAGGCCTAGTGGAAGGAGGGACCGCAGACAGGCTTCGAAGGCCTAACATAATTAAATTGGGCTGGCTGTAGGCACTTTATTATTAGTTACAGGGGTACACGGGCAGCAGTGGTCTGGTCAACGGAGGCCGATTGTAATGAGTGTCTGCCAGTTAGTAGTCCAAAACAACAACTAAATGTGAATGTCTCGCATTAAAACAAAACAAAAACACTAAAGGGTGCAATCATTAGGTTCAGGGGTGGGATCCTCTGCGTTGTTTCAGACCTACTAATTTTGCGCAAAGTATTTACTGTGGTAAATAGAGGACACTGCCCCTGACTATGTTAAGTACCATCATACATGTCAACACAATGGTATTGTCAGTGGCAGGTATGGAAGGATGTCAGCGCATAGACTTAACATTGGTGGAAGTGTGAGAGATAACTGTGGAAGTGGTAGAGCAATGTTTGACCTGGGGGTGGGTGAACTCTCTTGTGGCCGGCGTTACAGGCCCAAGGCCCCTCATGTTACAACAGTGTGTCTGACGTTGGGTGCGCACCACCACCGCCAGAGACACTTTATTGTACTATGAGGAACCCAGTAGCAATGCCGTCGACCAAAAGCGAGTACACCCACCTCTTCAGACAAACAGCAGTCTCACGGGTGCTTGCGCCAAGTCGCGATACCACGGCCCCGTGTGGGGAGTTTGGCCATTTAGGGAGGTGTAAACATGTCGTATGCTGGACAATCAGCTGCAGCAAATTAGACATTAGAAAAGTAATTCACAGTAGTCCACAGGCAAGAGCTTTTCATAGGAAAGCTAGGTGTCGGCCGGGCAAGGTGGGGCAAAAGATTTCGAAATCCAGTTGTGGTTCATTTTAATGAATGTTAGATCGTCAACATTTTGGGTAGCCAGACGAGTCCTTTTTTCGGTTAATATTGAACCTGCAGCACTGAATACTCTTTCTGATAGGACACTTGCTGCCGGGCAAGCAAGCTCCTGCAATGCATATTCTGCCAATTCTGGCCAGGTGTCTAATTTTGATGCCCAGTAATCAAATGGGAATGACGGTTGAGGGAGAACATCGATAAGGGATGAAAAATAGTTAGTAACCATACTGGACAAATGTTGTCTCCTGTCACTTTCAATTGATGCAGCAGTACCTGTCCTGTCTGCGGTCATAGCAAAATCACTCCACAACCTGGTCAGAAAACCCCTCTGTCCAACGCCACTTCTGATGTGTGCACCCCTAACACTCCTAGTCTGTTGCCCCCTTGAGCTCGTGTGAGAACGATCACGTGCGCTGTGTGCTGGGAATGCCTGAAGCAAATGGTCAACAAGAGTTGATTGTTTGGTTGCTAATATTAGTTCCAAGTTCTCATGTGGCATAATATTTTGCAATTTGCCTTTATAGCGTGGATCAAGGAGGCAGGCCAACCAGTAATCGTCATCGTTCATCATTTTCGTTATGCGTGTGTCCCTTTTTAGGATACGTAAGGCATAATCCGCCATGTGGGCCAAAGTTCCAGTTGTCAAATCTCCGGTTGTGATTGGGTGAGGGGCAGTTGCAGGCAAATCTACGTCACTTGTGTCCCTCAAAAAACCAGAACCCGGCCTTGACACGCAACCAATTTCCAGTGCCCCCGGGAAAGGTTCCGCATTAAAAATATACTCATCCCCATCATCCTCCTCGTCCTCCACCTCCTCTTCGCCCGCTACCTCGTCCTGTACACTGCCCTGACCAGACAATGGCTGACTGTCATCAAGGCTTTCCTCTTCCTCTGGTGCAGACACCTGCTCCTTTATGTGCGTCAAACTTTGCATCAGCAGACGCATTAGGGGGATGCTCATGCTTATTACGGCGTTGTCTGCACTAACCAGCCGTGTGCATTCCTCAAAACACTGAAGGACTTGACACATGTCTTGTATCTTCGACCACTGCACACCTGACAACTCCATGTCTGCCATCCTACTGCCTGCCCGTGTATGTGTATCCTCCCACAAAAACATAACAGCCCGCCTCTGTTGGCACAGTCTCTGAAGCATGTGCAGTGTTGAGTTCCACCTTGTTGCAACGTCTATGATTAGGCGATGCTGGGGAAGGTTCAAAGACCGCTGATAGGTCTGCATACGGCTGGCGTGTACAGGCGAACGTCGGATATGTGAGCAAAGTCCACGCACTTTGAGGAGCAGGTCGGAGAACCCAGGATAAGTTTTCAATAAGCACTGCACCACCAGGTTTAAGGTGTGAGCCAGGCAAGGAATGTGTTTCAGTTGGGAAAGGGAGATGGCAGCCATGAAATTCCTTCCGTTATCACTAACTACCTTGCCTGCCTCAAGATCTACTGTGCCCAGCCACGACTGCGTTTCTTGTTGCAAGAACTCGGACAGAACTTCCGCGGTGTGTCTGTTGTCGCCCAAACACTTCATAGCCAATACAGCCTGCTGACGCTTGCCAGTAGCTTGCCCATAATGGGACAACTGGTGTGCAACAGTGTCATCTGCCGATGGAGTGGTTGGCCGACTGCGGTCTGTGGAAGAGCTGTAGCTTCTGCAGGAGGACGAGGAGGAGGAGGAGGAGGGGGTGCGAACGCCTACAGCCAACTGTTTCCTAGACCGTGGGCTAGGCACAACTGTCCCGAAATTGATGTCCCCTGTGGACCCTGCATCCACCACATTCACCCAGTGTGCCGTGATGGACACATAACGTCCCTGGCCATGCCTACTGGTCCATGCATCTGTAGTCAGGTGCACCTTTGTACTCACAGATTGCCTGAGTGCATGGACGATGCGCTGTTTAACATGCTGGTGCAGGGCTGGGATGGCTTTTCTGGAAAAAAAGTGTCGACTGGGTAGCTCGTATCGTGGTTCAGCGTACTCCATCAGGGCTTTGAAAGCTTCGCTTTCAACTAACCGGTAGGGCATCATCTCTAACGAGATTAGTCTAGCTATGTGGGCGTTAAAACCCTGTGTACGCGGATGCGAGGATAAGTACTTCCTTTTTCTAACCAGAGTCTCATGTAGTGTGAGCTGAACTGGAGAGATGGAGATCGTGGAACTTGCGGGTGTGCCGGTGGACATGGCAGACTGAGAGACGGTTGGAGACGGTATTGTTTCCGCCGGTGCCCTAGATGCAATATTTCCGCCTACAAAACTGGTGATTCCCTGACCCTGACTGCTTTTGGCTGGCAAAGAAACCTGTACAGATACTGCCGGTGGTGCGGAAAATGGTGGCCTTACAGTGACGGAAGGGATGTTGCGTTGATGACTAGCTTCATTGGCCGAGGGTGCTACAACCTTAAGGGACGTTTGGTAGTTAGTCCAGGCTTGAAAATGCATGGTGGTTAAGTGTCTATGCATGCAACTAGTATTGAGACTTTTCAGATTCTGACCTCTGCTTAAGCTAGTAGAACATTTTTGACAGATGACTTTGCGCTGATCAATTGGATGTTGTTTAAAAAAATGCCAGACTGCACTCTTCCTAGCATCGGATCCCTTTTCAGGGATTGCAGACTGAGCTTTAACCGGATGGCCACGCTGTGCTCCAACAGGTTTTGGCTTTGACACGCGTTTTGGGCCAGATAGGGGCCCGGCAGATGGAACCTGTTGCGATGTTGATGCCTGCTGCGGCCCCTCCTCCACCTCCGCTTCTGAACTACTGCTGCCTGCACCCTGTTCCCCCAATGGCTGCCAATCGGGGTCAACAACCGGGTCATCTATTACCTCCTCTTCGAGCTCATGTGCAACTTCGTCTGTGTCACTGTGTCGGTCTGTGGTATAGCGTTCGTGGCGGGGCAACATAGTCTCATCAGGGTCTGATTGTGGATCTGTACCCTGAGAGGGCAATGTGGTGGTCTGAGTCAAAGGAGCAGCATAGTACTCTGGCTGTGGCTGTGCATCAGTGCACTCCATGTCAGAATCTACTTGTAATGGGCATGGCCTGTTAAGTGTTTCACTTTCTAAGCCAGGGACGGTATGTGTAAAGAGCTCCATGGAGTGACCCGTTGTGTCGCCTGCTGCATCCTTCTCTCTTGTTGTAGTTTTTGCTGAGGAGGACAAGGAAGCGACTTGTCCCTGACCGTGAACATCCACAAGCGACGCGCTGCTTTTACATTTACCAGTTTCAGAAGAGGAGGCAAAAGAGCTAGAGGCTGAGTCTGCAATGTAAGCCAAAACTTGCTGTTGCTGCTCTGGCTTTAAAAGCGTTTTTCCTACTCCCAGAAAAGAGAGCGTTCGAGGCCTTGTGTAGCCAGACGACGAACCTGGCTCCACAGCTCCAGACTTAGGTGGAATATTTTTATCCCCACGACCACCTGATGCTCCACTACCACTACCATCATTACCAGCTGACAATGAACGCCCACGGCCACGACCTCTTGCACCAGACTTCCTCATTGTTTTAAAAAATTAACCAAAGTAACTTTATTTGTTGCTGTCAAACAACTTACACGGTGAGCTATAACTTCATTATGATTTCTATATCCCTTAACAGGTTGGTGAGACCACAAGGAAAATCAGGCACAATGTTACACACTCTGTTTTCTGTGGCACAAAATCACAGAGATGACACACACGCAGGACTGTCACTCAAGCACTAATGTCAATATTATTCTCCCACCTAATTTTTTATTTTTTTTTTCTCAGGGAGACTTTAGAAACCAAATAAGATAAAATGTTTTTTTCAGGGACAATTTAGAAACCAAATACTAATAAAAAAAATAAAAAAATAAAATAGCCTTTCTATGGCCCACAATTAGAGAGAGAGAGGTGGCACACCCAGGAGTCAAGACTGGCACACAAGCTGAAAGGGCAATATTACTCTCCCACTGTTTTTTTATGTATTTTTTTTTTTTCAGGGAGACTTTAGAAACCAAATAATATTAAACAAAGCAAAAAAATAAATAGGCTTTCTATGGCCCACAATTAGAGAGAGAGAGGTGGCACACCCAGGAGTCAAGACTGGCACACAAGCTGAAAGGGCAATATTACTCTCCCACTGTTTTTTTATGTATTTTTTTTTTCAGGGAGACTTTAGAAACCAAATAATATTAAAAAAAGCAAAAAAATAAATAGGCTTTCTATGGCCCACAATTAGAGAGAGAGAGGTGGCACACCCAGGAGTCAAGACTGGCACACAAGCTGAAAGGGCAATATTACTCTCCCACTGTTTTTTTATGTATTTTTTTTTTTTCAGGGAGACTTTAGAAACCAAATAATATTAAACAAAGCAAAAAAATAAATAGGCTTTCTATGGCCCACAATTAGAGAGAGAGAGGTGGCACACCCAGGAGTCAAGACTGGCACACAAGCTGAAAGGGCAATATTACTCTCCCACTGTTTTTTTATGTATTTTTTTTTTTCAGGGAGACTTTAGAAACCAAATAATATTAAACAAAGCAAAAAAATAAATAGGCTTTCTATGGCCCACAATTAGAGAGAGAGAGGTGGCACACCCAGGAGTCAAGACTGGCACACAAGCTGAAAGGGCAATATTACTCTCCCACTGTTTTTTTATGTATTTTTTTTTTTCAGGGAGACTTTAGAAACCAAATAATATTAAAAAAAGCAAAAAAATAAATAGGCTTTCTATGGCCCACAATTAGAGAGAGAGAGGTGGCACACCCAGGAGTCAAGACTGGCACACAAGCTGAAAGGGCAATATTACTCTCCCACTGTTTTTTTATGTATTTTTTTTTTTCAGGGAGACTTTAGAAACCAAATAATATTAAAAAAAGCAAAAAAATAAATAGGCTTTCTATGGCCCACAATTAGAGAGAGAGAGGTGGCACACCCAGGAGTCAAGACTGGCACACAAGCTGAAAGGGCAATATTACTCTCCCACTGTTTTTTTATGTTTTTTTTTTTTTTTCAGGGAGACTTTAGAAACCAAATAATATTAAACAAAGCAAAAAAATAAATAGGCTTTCTATGGCCCACAATTAGAGAGAGGGAGGTGGCACACCCAGGAGTCAAGACTGGCACACAAGCTGAAAGGGCAATATTACTCTCCCACTGTTGTTTTATGTATTTTTTTTTTTTCAGGGAGACTTTAGAAACCAAATAATATTAAAAAAAGCAAAAAAATAAATAGGCTTTCTATGGCCCACAATTAGAGAGAGAGAGGTGGCACACCCAGGAGTCAAGACTGGCACACAAGCTGAAAGGGCAATATTACTCTCCCACTGTTTTTTTATGTATTTTTTTTTTCAGGGAGACTTTAGAAACCAAATAATATTAAACAAAGCAAAAAAATAAATAGGCTTTCTATGGCCCACAATTAGAGAGAGAGAGGTGGCACACCCAGGAGTCAAGACTGACACACAAGCTGAAAGGGCAATATTACTCTCCCACTGTTTTTTTATGTATTTTTTTTTTTTTAGGGAGACTTTAGAAACCAAATAATATTAAACAAAGCAAAAAAATAAATAGGCTTTCTATGGCCCACAATTAGAGAGAGAGAGGTGGCACACCCAGGAGTCAAGACTGGCACACAAGCTGAAAGGGCAATATTACTCTCCCACTGTTTTTTTATGTATTTTTTTTTTTTCAGGGAGACTTTAGAAACCAAATAATATTAAACAAAGCAAAAAAATAAATAGGCTTTCTATGGCCCACAATTAGAGAGAGAGAGAGGTGGCACACCCAGGAGTCAAGACTGGCACACAAGCTGAAAGGGCAATATTACTCTCCCACTGTTTTTTTATGTATTTTTTTTTTCAGGGAGACTTTAGAAACCAAATAATATTAAACAAAGCAAAAAAATAAATAGGCTTTCTATGGCCCACAATTAGAGAGAGAGAGGTGGCACACCCAGGAGTCAAGACTGGCACACAAGCTGAAAGGGCAATATTACTCTCCCACTGTTTTTTTATGTATTTTTTTTTTTTTCAGGGAGACTTTAGAAACCAAATAATATTAAAAAAAAGCAAAAAAATAAATAGGCTTTCTATGGCCCACAATTAGAGAGAGAGAGGTGGCACACCCAGGAGTCAAGACTGGCACACAAGCTGAAAGGGCAATATTACTCTCCCACTGTTTTTTTATGTATTTTTTTTTTTTCACGGAGACTTTAGAAACCCAATAATATTAAAAAAAAACAAAAAAATAAATAGGCTTTGTATGGCCCACTGAATGAGAGATGGCACACACAGGAGTGGCACACAAGCCCTGACTGAGGCCAATATTTTTCTCCCACTGATTGATGTAGTGTTTTTGTGTTGAGGTAGATTTTAGAACACAAATCAAGGAAAAAAATAAATAGGCTTTCTATGGCCCACTCAGTGAGAGATGGCACACACAGGGATGGCACTGTAGCAGAAATGTCAATCTTAATCTTCCACAAAAAAAAAAAAAAAAAAACAGGGACTGTCCTACAATTACTATCTCCCTGCAGTAATGTAAGCCAGGTATGGCAGGCAGCAATAGGAGTGGACTGATGCACAAATTAAATAAAAAGTGTGGACAAACAAAAAAGATAGCTGTGCAGAAAGGAAGGAACAAGAGGATATGTGCTTTGAAAAAAGCAGTTGGTTTGCACAGTGGCGTACACACAGCAATACAGCTATCACGGAGCCTTCTAGGGCAGCCCAATGAGCTACAGCGCTGAGGGAAAAAAAAAAATGTAGCTTCCAGTGTCCCTGCACACCGAAGGTGGTGTTGGACAGTGGAAATCGCTACAGCACAAGCGGTTTGGTGGTTAGTGGACCCTGCCTAACGCTCTCCCTGCTTCTGACGAAGCGGCAGCAACCTCTCCCTAAGCTCAGATCAGCAGCAGTAAGATGGCGGTCGGCGGGAACGCCCCTTTATAGCCCCTGTGACGCCGCAGACAGCAAGCCAATCACTGCAATGCCCTTCTCTAAGATGGTGGGGACCAGGACCTATGTCATCACGCTGCCCACACTCTGCGTTCACCTTCATTGGCTGAGAAATGGCGCTTTTCGCGTCATTGAAACGCGACTTTGGCGCGAAAGTCGCGTACCGCATGGCCGACAAGCACAGGGGTCGGATCGGGTTTCATGAGACGCCGACTTAGCCAAAAGTCGGCGACTTTTGAAAATGAACGACCCGTTTCGCTCAACCCTATTCATGAACAATGATCCGTATGTCATCCATATGCAATGCGAGGATGCGATTTTTTCTCAAAAAAGTATCCGTGTGACATCCATATGGCATCCGTATAGCATCCGTATGGCGAGATTTTCTCGCCGGCTTGCAAAATGGACATATAATGGATTCATGGGCTGAAATATTCGTGAAAACATATATACACTCTCTATATATATATCAGTGAGACATATATATATATTTATATTTCATACAGAGCTAGATAGCCGAATAGCCAGTAATTCAATTGTCAGCTTTTGTTAAATCATTACCGAACAAGACAGGATATGAGACATGGTTTACATACAGTAAACCATTGCATATCCATTAGATTTTTATATGTCCTTCACTAATAATGTTAACAATGTGTGTGTGTAAAATTTGGGCTTTATAGGTGTTAAATTAAAGGATTAATTCACGGAAAAAACTGGAGTGGGCTCCAGCGCAATTTTCTCCACCAGAGAGGGAAAGCCAGTGACTGAGGGCAGATATTAATAGCCTAGAGAGGGTCCATGGTTATTGCCCCCCCCCCCTGGCTAAAAACATCTGCCCCCAGCCACCCCAGAAAAGGCGCATCTGTAAGATGCGCCTGTTCTGGCACTTAGCCTCTCTCTTCCCACTGCCCTGTGGCATTGGCATATGAGGTAATAAGGGGTTAATGTCATCTTGCTATTGTAAGGTGACATTAAGCCTGGTTAATAATGGAGAGGTGTCAATAAGACTCCTATCCATTATAATTCCAATAGTATGAAAGGGTTAAGAATACACACACATTCAGAATAAAGTATTTTAATGAAATAATGAAACACACAGGTTTTTAATATCTTTTTTGCACGCTCAATCCAAACGAAGCCCTCGTTTTCCTGTAAAAAATGTCAAAATAAAAAAGCAACAATATACCATACCTGTCCTCTGTACAGTCAAGTCCCACGCTGTAAATTCATCTCAAGGGGTTAAATCCATTTTACACTTGCGTATTTCTCACAAGTCACACTGATGGTCCGTGTGGTGTGCAAGTTTTTCTCACACCCATAGACTTTCTTTGGCATTTCTCGGCCAAAATATGATGGCATGCTGTGATTTTTCTCGCACGTAGAATACAGCCGAGAAAACAACGGATGATGGGAGCTGTCCCATATATTAACATTTTTATCGTATAGCACTCGTCCGTATTACGGTCTAGTGTGACTCCAGCCTTAAGAACATAACTGCCTTTTACCTAGAAATATCAAAATGATAGACATACAAGCCGCTAGCCCTCTTTGTGTGAGATAGTGAAAAGCACTAATTTGCTTTAAAATAGGCCTTTCTTGTTAGATACCCTGGCTGGAATGAAAATGGGGCTTTCATCCGAAATACCAGATTGGTCTTTTCTGGCAGCTAGATCAAGGTAGTATTCACTGTGTCGCCGTCAATCTTCTGCCTGGCATCCTGGAGGCGCATCTGCCACTTACTAGCCTCACCCATCACCATTCTATCTCTAAGTGGAGGTCTTTCTCTGTATTCATATGTGCGCTCTGTATATATATATATATATATATATATATATATATACACTCACTGGCCACTTTATTAGGTACACCTGTCCAACTTCTTGTTAACACTTAATTTCTAATCAGCCAATCACATGGCGGCAACTCAGTGCATTTAGGCATGTAGACATGGTCAAGACAATCTCCTGCAGTTCAAACCGAGCATCAGTATGGGGAAGAAAGGTGATTTGAGTGCCTTTGAACGTGCCATGGTTGTTGGTGCCAGAAGGGCTGGTCTGAGTATTTCAGAAACTGCTGATCTACTGGGATTTTCACGCACAACCATCTCTAGGGTTTACAGAGAATGGTCCGAAAAAGAAAAAAAATCCAGTGAGCGGCAGTTCTGTGGGTGGAAATGCCTTGTTGATGCCAGAGGTCAGAGGAGAATGGGCAGACTGGTTCGAGCTGATAGAAAGGCAACAGTGACTCAAATCGCCACCCGTTACAACCAAGGTAGGCCTAAGAGCATCTCTGAACGCACAGTGCGTCGAACTTTGAGGCAGATGGGCTACAGCAGCAGAAGACCACACCGGGTACCACTCCTTTCAGCTAAGAACAGGAAACTGAGGCTACAATTTGTACAAGCTCATCGAAATTGGACAGTAGAAGATTGGAAAAACGTTGTTTGGTCTGATGAGTCTCGATTTCTGCTGCGACGTTCGGATGGTAGGGTCAGAATTTGGCGTAAACAACATGAAAGCATGGATCCATCCTGCCTTGTATGGAGCATCTTTGGGATGTGCAGCCGACAAATCTGCGGCAACTGTGTGATGCCATCATGTCAATATGGACCAAAATCTCTGAGGAATGCTTCTAGCACCTTGTTGAATCTATGCCACGAAGAATTGAGGCAGTTCTGAAGGCAAAAGGGGGTCCAACCCGTTACTAGCATGGTGTACCTAATAAAGTGGCCGGTGAGTGTATATATATATATATATATATATATATATATATATATATATATATATATACAGTATATATATATATATATATATATATATATATATATATATATATATATATATATATATATATATACAGCTCTGGCAAAAATTAAGAGGCCACCATATCAAAAACCTTGTCATGGGCAGCCCATTCTCCAGACCTGAACCCCATTGAAAACCTCCGGAATGTAATCAAGAGGATGATGGATAGTCACAAGCCATAAAGCAAAGAAAAAAACTGCTTACATTTTTGCGCCAGAAGCAGTGTGAAAGACTGGTGGAAAGCATGCCAAGACGCATGAAAGCTGTGATTAAAAATCATGGTTATTCCACAAAATATTGATTTCTGAACTCTTCCTGAGTTAAAACATTAGCATTGTTGTTTCTAAATAATTATGAACTTGTTTTTTTTACATTATTTGAGGTCTGAAATCACTGTTTTTTTTTAAATTTGACCATTTCTCCTTTTCAGAAAAAAAATGCAAAATGTATTGCTTGGAACTTTGAAAACATGTTGTCAGTAGTTTATAGACTAAAAGAACAATTTACATTTTACTCAAAAATATACCTATAAAGAGAAAAATCAGACAAACTGAACATTTTGCAGTGGTCTCTTAATTTTTGCCAGAACTGTATATACTGTATATTGTAAGGTGGCAGCTGGACAGGTCATGAATAGGAGGTATGTGTCCCCGAGGTGCCAAGCCTCGGTAATGTAGGACCCAAAGAAGCAGGCTCTAGCACACATAGTGCTGAGAGGTGTTTAATTGGGCCCGGATTATGGGTTTCGGTTTTACAAGCAGCTGAAATGAAAGAGCTGGATGGGATCAGCAGCTCACTTACCTCCAGTCTGGTTCTTGGAGTGTCTGATTTAAGTCAGCTGAGGTCGTCGTCGACAGGCTTTGCATGTGGTGCTCAGACCCTGCTGGAGTCTGAGATAAAAGAACTGACATTTAAATGGCTGAGCCCGGGTGTTATATGGACTGATTATTTTCCATTTTTGTTCTGTGAGGCTGTGTGCACACATATAATGGTCCTCTGCGGATTTTTCCGCAGCGGATTTGATAAATCTGCAGGGCAAAAATGCTGCATTTTTGCTGCAGATTTATCGCGGATTTACCGTGGTTTTTCTGCGGATTTCACTGCGGTTTTCTATTGGAGCAGGTGTAAAGCCGCTGCGGAATCCGCAGAAAGAAGTGACATGCTGCGGAATGTAAACTGCTGCTTTTCCAGTCGTTTTTTTCTGCAGCATGGGCACAGTGTTTTCTGTTTCCCATAGGTTTACATTGTAATGTAATCTCATGGGAAACTGCTGTGGACTCGCAGCTGCGGATCCGCAGCAAAATCCGCAGCTTGTGCACATACCCTTATACCTTTTTGCACCTGGAATAGGTTGTTTTATTTTGTTAAACCTGACAGTTTATAAACTTATATTAAATCGCCTGTTTGTTTTGAATCAACAAACTGAATCCTGTGTGTGAACCAGCATCTACCACAAAGCCGATCTCTCACTATATACTATGCTCTGTGGATATAAATGTCTATCTGTTCTATGCTTATATATGTGTGTTTTTGATATGCGTGTATACATATGTGAGTGTGTGTGTGCAGCGC
Source organism: Ranitomeya variabilis (assembly GCF_051348905.1). Lineage (NCBI taxonomy): Eukaryota > Metazoa > Chordata > Amphibia > Anura > Dendrobatidae > Ranitomeya > Ranitomeya variabilis. Next base: position 113,633,449 of record NC_135232.1, read on the forward strand.
CCCAGAGTCCTGGTCGTTGCAGTACTGTGGCTCCGCCGCTAAGGGGGGCTATGGTACGTCTGATGGCACTGAAGGAGTTCATCTGACCAGGTATCACATACACCAATACATTTCACAGTCGGGCCTCCAGGGGGAGCTAAGGGTGCTATTTATTAGGCCACTCCTCACCACTGTGGGTAAACTGGGGGTCAGGCAGGAAGTGAGTGGAAAAAAGCTGACTGGGTTGGACCAGACAACACCTGGTGGCAGAGGGTGTTGTAGGGGAAGATTCGGTAGGGTCCCTGTCAGGTTTGGGACCCTGACAGAGGCCTGGCTACAAAAAGGAACGTCACGGGACCGTGCCTGCTCAGCATAGCGGCGGTGCCCTAAGAAAGGATCAGAAGCAAGATATATTGTGCTGAGTGAGAAACGAGATCAAAGCAAGAAGGAGAATACCAGTAGGAGTCGTGCTGTAAGACCGAGGCAACATCCTACTGAGGCGCACAACCGGCGGCCAGAACGCCGAGGAAGTATTACTATATTCAGCTTCAGGCAATACTTCAAACCAACGGCAGGACAGTCAGTCAAAGGCGGGCTGTCTCACCTAAATCACCTATGCAGTCTTGGGGGGCAACTTGTGGAGAGGGGCGACTCTAGGGTCCCGGAAGAGCTCCGAGCCTACCCGTCATACGGGTGCCGTCCTAACCGTAACATCAGGGAGGGAGGGAGGATTAGCAGAACATCATCTAATCGAGTTGTGAGGGAACTTAAGAAACAGACACAACAGTTGTGGGGACTTTCTGTAAGCACAGCAGGGAAGGACCACAACACATAGCGCTAGCCGGTAGGCACAGATTTCCACCTGCAACGAGAACTCTGGAGGTGCCATTGGACCGGCCGGACTTGCGCAGCCTGGTGAACCGTATTCCGGACTGAGGACCCAGAGATCTTCAGTAAAGAGGTAAAGAGACTGCAACCTGGTGTCCTCGTTATTTACTGCACCGCACCACCACCACCATCCACATCTATCATTTACTGTACGCCCCTCAGCAGGGTCACGGACCGGGCCTAGCCACCGTGACAACCCCAGAGCAGAGACTCAGAGGCCCGGTACCGGGTACCCCTCGGCCCTGCGGCAGTGGGGGCGCTACAAACTTGGCGTCACGAACAGGATCTACTTAAGCCTGAGGAATCGGGTCATGTGTGCCTTGGAACTGTGATTTATCGTGCTTGGACTGTGCTTTATTGAGAGAACTGTGTGCTGCTATTACTACAAGGATTGCTGCCAAAACCGCCACCATTACAGCGCTGAGGAGAGCGCAGGAGAAGAAGAGGGGTGTGGAGTAGGCGTAGACAAGCTGGAGAGCGCGAACGACAATGGCCGCCCAGTCTAAATATTTCTGTGTCCTGAGGACGTGTCCGTCAACAGCCGAGGTCCGCCTCCTGATCCTGTTTGGAGGGTGGAGACCATGGAGACGGGGCCGCCCACGAAAGAGACCGCGGGAAGAAGACGCTGGGGAGGAGATAAAGATGGCGACACCAGGAGCACCGCGTGGGGATGACCTGACTCGGCATGGAGCCGCATCACCGGACACAGCCTCGGAGACGCCATCGTTGCGGGGACTGGCCCTCACGGAACCATCGATGGGTCGACCTAACTGGCAGATGTCCGAGGAGTGTGTGGCCGCAGCCGAGGCCCGACAGATAGCACGCCGCTTGGAGGCTGATGCCCGCGTGCTCGCTCAGCTGGGCCAGCCCACGGAGGTCCGTCTATCTCCGGTGTCCCCGGCTCCTCTCAACCCGGCCGCGGCTGAAGGTACGCTGCAAACACAGGGCATGAGGATCTTGCCGGAGGCCGAACACCTGCGGTGCTTGATGACGGCGTGGCGGAGCCGGCCCCAGCCTGCAGCCCAGATTGACTTGACCAGCGTAGAAGAAACCCCGCCGTCACACTGGGGTGTAGTGGTATCCTTTAACTCCCGATGCGGAAGGGGAGTTATACAGGAGATTGGGGAGCCGTTACAGGTCCGTGTGGACCGGGAGGAAGTGGAGTCCTGCGGAGGAAGGTTCGCCCGTGACCTGGAGCCAGGTGACGCTGTGACCTACACCAGGTGGAGGAGGGAAACCGGTGAAGCTGACTGGGTAGCTCGGGGCGTCCAGCGGTGCGTCGCACTCCAGGCCGCTGCCGGAACATCAGAAGATGAACCTCCTGCTGAAAAGGCAACGGAACCTGTCCCTGCGGAGCAGCGGGGAACCCGGACCCACCATGTACCTTGGGGGCGTGCTGGTCCATCAGTGAGAAGGGCATCACGGCGAGGGATCCTGTCATTGCTGGGGCAGGAACCGCTCCTTGGATCGGCAGCGCGACCCGTTGGTCTGGTGAGGCCCGGAAGGAAACCACCTTCTGCACCACAAGAGTAAGATCTTAAAATTCTGAACATGTACATAATTCTTTAAACTGTTTGTTTCCTGATTTTGCTGCTAAACCCGTCCAGGGTTAACTCTTAAAGGGATCCCTTTGTTGACCCGGGATCCCTATTGTTTCTGCTTTTTGTTTGTTTTTCTACCTTTTGTTCCGTTACCAAGAACTACCGCAATCATGAACAGTGCATGATACAAACTGCTTGTAAATAGTTTGCACCTTATTAAAGGTGCTCCCTACTGGTTTTACTTAAAGAAGGACTCTTTGCGAAGATACCGCACCGGAGCCTTTGACGAGTACGGACTGGTAGCTTGAGAAGATGTGCTACCTCATACAGACTGGATCCCCTCTTAAAGGGGATGTTCACTTGTTGCACTTAAAGAATGGTATTGCTTTAAGACAGGTAGATGGCAATAGTGTCTTGACAAAAAGAAAATGATGATGATGCTCACGTATAAAAGTTATATGTATACAACTAGTTGATTGTAAGATGTGTTCAATAATGTTGATAGAAGAATTAGGACAGGAAGTGAACCTGTAGGGGTTAGTGCGAGTCGTCTTAGGAGCCATATAGAGATGGCTCAGTGATCTCAAACTGAAAGAAAAACATGTTCTATACTGTGTATAGTAGTGGAAGGACAGAAGGCTCGGGCTGAAGGGAGCGGTCCTGTCATAGAAAGGAGAGGCAGTAGGAGAATGTAGCACAGTTGCTCAAGCCTTATAATGTGTTATAAGAAGGTCTTTAGTGGATTTAGAGTGTACATCCTTAAAGGCAATGTTGAATTAATGTTTAAAAATTTTGCACTTAGTAGAATACCCGGTTGGGTAAGAAGAGTTATTTATAGGAAAGTTATTTAAAAGTATTTAACTATGTTTGAAAATTTCAAGTGTCCTCACCTCCCATAAAGGGAAGCTCTGTTCAAGTATGCTTATTGTTATTGCACTCACAAAAATTGTATGTCTTTTTGCTGACATGTATTGTTGTTTTCTTCCCAGTCCCGGAGTACTGGATTTAACCGGGGGGAGTGCAGCGCCCCAGAGTCCTGGTCGTTGCAGTACTGTGGCTCCGCCGCTAAGGGGGGCTATGGTACGTCTGATGGCACTGAAGGAGTTCATCTGACCAGGTATCACATACACCAATACATTTCACAGTCGGGCCTCCAGGGGGAGCTAAGGTTGCTATTTATTAGGCCACTCCTCACCACTGTGGGTAAACTGGGGGTCAGGCAGGAAGTGAGTGGAAAAAAGCTGACTGGGTTGGACCAGACAACACCTGGTGGCAGAGGGTGTTGTAGGGGAAGATTCGGTAGGGTCCCTGTCAGGTTTGGGACCCTGACAGAGGCCTGGCTACAAGAAGGAATGTCACGGGACCGTGCCTGCTCAGCATAGCGGCGGTGCACTAAGAAAGGATCAGAAGCGAGATATATTGTGCTGAGTGAGAAACGAGATCAAAGCAAGAAGGAGAATACCAGTAGGAGTCGTGCTGTAAGACCGAGGCAACATCCTACTGAGGCGCACAACCGGCGGCCGGAACGCCGAGGAAGTATTACTATATTCAGCTTCAGGCAATACTTCAAACCAACGGCAGGACAGTCAGTCAAAGGCGGGCTGTCTCACCTAAATCACCTATGCAGTCTTGGGGGGCAACTTGTGGAGAGGGGCGACTCTAGGGTCCCGGAAGAGCTCCGAGCCTACCCGTCATACGGGTGCCGTCCTAACCGTAACATCAGGGAGGGACGGAGGATTAGCAGAACATCATCTAATCGAGTTGTGAGGGAACTTAAGAAACAGACACAACAGTTGTGGGGACTTTCCGTAAGCACAGCAGGGAAGGACCACAACACATAGCGCTAGCAGGTAGGCACAGATTTCCACCTGCAACGAGAACTCTGGAGGTGCCATTGGACCGGCCGGACTTGCGCAGCCTGGTGAACCTGGATCTTCAGTAAAGAGGTAAAGAGACTGCAACCTGGTGTCCTCGTTATTTACTGCACCGCACCACCACCACCATCCACATCTATCATTTACTGTACGCCCCTCAGCAGGGTCACGGACCGGGCCTAGCCACCGTGACAACCCCAGAGCAGAGACTCAGAGGCCCGGTCCCGGGTACCCCTCGGCCCTGCGGCAGTGGGGGCGCTACATGTGTGTACGTGCTCTGTGTATACATCTGTGTGCACATATGTGCTATGTGTAGATACATACAGTATGTGTGTCTGCCATGTGTCAGTACATATGTATGTAGCATATAGTGCATGTGTCACACATACTGTGTGTGTTTTGCGTAGTACCTACATTTATAAATACTAGTAAAATGGTGCAGATTCATCGGATGATTGGACTGTTTACAAAAATGATTGTTCTCAGCAGCACATTGCCTGATGTAAACAGGAGTTGAAATGCTGATAAAATGATAGTGTTTGGGGACCGAATGATCTATTATTAGAAATCGTTCTGTCCCCATCATTCTTTGTCAGCCAGTGTAAAGAGGCCGCTAAACAAGCCCCAAATATTTTCATTACAGCCAATCACGCTCGTTTTATGGTCTGAAATAAGCTTGTGTAAATGCAACTTACATATTTCTGTGTGATTGTATAATATGTTACCATTTGGAGCCCTGCGTTTGACTTTTGCCCAGGTCCCCACTTTATCTAAAACTGACCTTGGCAACAAGGGATACTTTAGAGAATAAAACGCACTAAAAGCAAACATTAAGCACTAGAAAAGCACTAAAGAAGTTTCCAAATATATGCTGGCCTTAAGGGTTGCTTTCACTCATAAGGAGATAAAAAAAACATTTTAAAATGTCATACGGCAGGTGGCAGCCCTAATACATATTTTATATGGGGGCACAAGAACTTTCAGATACACCCATGAGCTAATTATTGGGGCCCTATAGGAAAAGTCCTAATTGAGACTGACCCCCAAAAAAACAAGTATTTGATGGAGTACGTGTAGTCATGGTTCAAAGGCACAACCAGAAGAGAGCATAACTCCCATCTTAGGCTACGTTCACATTTGCGGTCTGCGCCGCAGCGTCGGGCGCCGCAGCGTCGCCGCATGCGTCATGCGCCCCTATATTTAACATGGGGGCGCATGGACATGCGTCGCACTTGCGTTTTGCGCCGCATGCGTCGCTGCGGTGCCTGCGTCTGGGCGCAGAGGACGCAGCAAGTTGCATTTTTGCTGCGTCCAAAATCAATTAAAAAAAGGACGCATGCGGCGCAAAACGCAGCGTTGTGCATGCGTTTTGCTGCGTTTTTGTTTGCGTCGTGCGCTGCGGCGCCGACGCTGCGGCGCACAACGCAAATGTGAACGTAGCCTAAGTGCATGTATTGCTGCACATACACAATTATTGTGACCCTAATGAAATCCATTAGTGTCATCATTATTATTATTATTATTATACATTTTTATAGCGCCATTTATTCCATGGCGCTTTACATGTGAAAAGGGGGCAAATATAGACAAATACAATAAACATGAGCAAAAACAAGGCACTAACAGGTACAGAAGGGCAGAGGACCCTGGCCACGAAGGCTCACAGTCTGCAGGGGATGGGTGAGGATACACTAGGAGAGGGTAGAGCTGGTTGTGCGGCAGATACCATATGTTTCTTGATGAGTGATGGAATAATACTAGGATGATAGATTGAATGCAAACAAAGAACAAAATACTAAAACGTCTGTAATGTTGACTATCAAGTTATGAAGTTAGATTTGCACAAAAACTTCTCTATTCACACTGTGCGAATCAGGGCTGTGGAGTCGGTAAGCCTAACCTCCGACTCCAACATTTCCATGACACCGACTCAGACTCCACAACTCCGACTCCCTCATACCAGGACTGTGGAGTCGGTAAACCAAACATCCAACTCCAACTTCTCAATTTCCATGACACCGACCCAAACTCCGACTTCACCAAAATGGACTCCGACTCCACAACCCTGGTTCAAATTCTTTAGATTTTCTTTTGCCAACTTTGACCTGGCATACAGTTGTCCAAATAGACGCAAAAATGTTACCCTTCTTCTAACGTATCCGTTATAATGATATTTATCAGCTATATGTCTCTTTCCCTGATGAAGCTGGATTACAGTTGAAACCTGGCAGTGAGGAGGAGGTGAGGATGTTTTGCATACACATCGCCATTGCAGCAGTATAAGATTTGGAGAATGGTGATCTCAATTAGACGGCGAAATTGAGACTTTGGTCCACCAGTTAAATTTTAATAATTTTGTTAATTTTGGGTATGTCACATTATTCATTTTAAATAATACCCAATAAAAGTGAGGGCTTTACACGCACCTTGTAATTGTACAGCTCTTCCCTTGCACTTTCTTTTTGCCACAATGTGGATTTCAACTTCACATGAAAAACATTGACATCCATGATATTTAAAGGGCAAGGCATATTTCTTGTGAATTTTGATATGGAATATATACACCCAAAATATTAGAATGGTAGGAGTCAATCAGCCTGGTCTCTCTGTCCCATGATTCCTCTTTAATGGCACCAATAGACTATAATGCCCCCGACGCACAGTAAAATACTCCTACAGCGAATTCCACTACACAATTTTCCCCCACACTACCTCTCATTACCCCTCACAGGGACTCCAGCAAAGTATGAGGCTGCAACAGTGCTCCCAATACAGTATATCCCCACAGTACCACCAACACAGTATATTGCCTCTACAATGTTCCCCCCATAAATTGATACAGCCACAATGCCCCCTATGCAGTTTGATGCCTCCACAGTGCTCCCCCAACACAATATAATGCCGCCTACTACCTACCAAAAACAGTAAGCTGCCCCCACAGTCCCCCCAAAAAACCTACTCTCTAAGTCCCTTTCCCCCAATTTGATACTCCGGTATGTGCAGTGTGCAGACTGTGAACTGAAGCTCTATGCAGCAGGCGAGTCTAGTTTATGTTATCATAACTAGAGATGAGCGATCCTCTCAAGTTTCGGTTCAGTTTGCTGAACATCACAATGTTTGAATTGAAGTTTCATTGAAGACCTGGTGATTAAGGGAGCGGTGTAAGCCTTCTTTGCTGGGAGACCTGATATCTCATGCAACGGCTCCAATTTAATTTTTTTCCCAGCCACTCTCAGATGGCCCAAGTGGAGCGCCCCCACACCGCCGCAGGGCCTAGGGGTACCCGGAGCCGGGCCTCTGGGTCTCAGTCCTGGGGTTGTCACGGTGGCTAGACCCGGTCCGTGGCCCTGTCTGTCAGTGGGGGACGTCCGGTAGAATAAGTGATGATGATGGTGCAGTAACGGTGGTGTAGCGGTGCAGTTGTGGGGTGCAGGTCGCGGTAAATAACGAGGACACCAGGTTGCAGTCTCTTTACCTCTTTACTGGAGATCTCTCAGTCCGCAGTCCAGAATACGGTTCACCAGGCTGCGCAAGTCCGGTCGGTCCGATGGCACTTCCAGAGTTCTCCTCACAGGTGGAAATCAGTGCCCTCCTTCTTAGCGCTATGTGTTGTAGTCCTTCCCTGCTGTGCTCACGGAAAGTACCCCACAACTGTTGTGTCTGTTTCTTAAGTTCCCTCACAACTCAATTCACTGATGTTCTTCTCGTATTCCATCCCTCCCTGTTATTCAGGTTGGAACGGCACCCGTTTGTCAGGTAGGCCTGGAGTTCTTCCGGGACCCTAGAGACGCCCCTCTCCCGCAATTGCCCCCCAAGACTTCATAGGTGATATGTGGTAGACAGCCCGCCTTAAACTGACTGCCCTGCCGCTGTTTGGAGTATGGCTTGAAGCTGTATGCTATTCCACTCCCTCGGCGTTCCGGCCACCGGTAATGCGCCTCAGTAGGATGTTGCTCCGGTCCTACAGCATGACCCCTACTGGTATTCTCCTTTTTGCTTGATCTCGTTTCTCACTCAGCACAATCTATCTCGCTTCTAGTCCTTTCTTGGGCACCGCCGCTATGCTGAGCAGGCACGGTCCCGTTACGTTCTTTCTAATGCCAAGCCTCTGTCAGGATCCCACCCCTGACAGAGACCCTACTGTCTCTTCCTCCACAACACCCTCTGCCACAAGGTGTTGCTTCGTTCAATCCAGTCAGCTTTCTCTCCTAACTTCCTGCCTGACCCCCAGTTTACCCACTATGGTGGGGAGTGGCCTAATGAATAGAACCCTTAGCTCCCCCCGGAGGCCCTGCTGTGAAACATATTGGTGTCTGTGATACCTGGTCAGATGAACTCCTTCAGTGCCATCGAACGCACCATGGCTCCCCATAGTGGCGGATCCACAGTACTGCAACGACCAGGACTCTGGGGCGCTGCACTCCCCCCTGGTTAAACACAGTACTCTGGGACTGGGAAGAAAACAACAATACAGGTTAGCAAAAAGACATACAATTTTCGTTGAGTGCAAAACAATAAGTATACTTGAACAGGCTTCCCTTTATGGGAGGTGAGGACACTTTAACGTTACAAACATAATTAAATATCATAGCAACAGGCTACAATTAGCTCTCATTACCCAACCGGATATTCTACTAGATGCAAACATTATTGACCAATAATTTAACTTTGCCTTTAAGGATATACACTCTTAATCCGCTAAAGACCTTCCTATAATCACATTATAAGGTATTTTAACTTTGCATTCGCCTTCTTTGGAATCTGCAGGACCGCCTGTCCTAACGGCACCAGACCTACTGCCTCTCCTTTCTATTACAGGACCGCCCCGTTCAGCCAGGGCCTACTGCCTTTTCAACTACTATACACAGTATAGAACATAACTTTTCTTTCAGTTTGAGAACACTGAGCCGGCTCTACTTGGCTCCTATAAGGACTCACTCACTAACCCCTACGGGTTCACTTTCTGTCCTTAGTAACACATTATTAACTTTCTATGGGGACTCAGGGTTTACCTTCTATCCTCACCTTCGTTATTACTTCCTTTCTTTCAACTATGCAGGACTCTAATTCCTCCCCTACGGGCTCTCTGCATCTTTCTTTTTAAAGAACATTATCTAGGTTTCACATTTCAAACAGATTAAACACACATAACTTTTCTTTATGGAAAAACAGTTACATTTCTTCCAGAGCATCATCATATTACTGTTCTAAAACAGTATCACTTTTCAAGTTCAGGTCAAACATCCCCTTTAAGAGGGGATCAAGTTTTTCTGAGGTAGCTCGTCTTCTCAGCCTACCAGTCTTTGCTCAGCAAAGGTTCCAGAACGGTATCTTCGCAAAGAGTCTTTAAGTAAAACCAGTAGAAAGCGCCTTTAAGAAGGTGCAAACTATTTACAAGAAAGTTTGGATCATGCACTGTTCATGATTTCTCAGTTTGTAAAACTTGTGCAAAACTGGTAGGAAAAGCAAACAATAGGGATCCCGGGTCAACTAAGGGATCCATAAAGAGTTAACCCTGAGCGGGTTTAGCAGCAAACAGTTCACAAACAGTTAACGGGAAAACTATTTACATTTTCAGGTTTCCGAGGTTTACTCTTGTTCAGGTGGCCGGGGGTCCGGGCCTCCGGCTGCTGTGGCGCCGGTGCCCGTGGCCCGAACGTGAAGGTGAACTCGGCTGGCCAACTCGGTGGCTGCTACCAGGCGCACCGTTGCAATGGTGACAAGGTCGGGTGCTCCTGGGACCAGGTCCGGAGTAGTGAGTGTCGCGGCTCCAGACATACACCGCCGAACGTTCCGTGCATACCACCCGAGCGGGTTCTGGTGGCGGTTGTAGGTCACCTGATCCCCCTTTTGCAACGGTTCTCCGCCTCGGCCACAGCAGGGAGTCCTTACGTTACAGTGCGCAACAAAAACATCAGTATCCAATCCCGGCTCATGTATGAGGCCCCATCCCCTTTTTACATGGTAGGCCAACACAGTTCCCCGCCTGACCGCGTCTCGGTCATCCCATGCCGGAGGGGATTGTTGTACTTTCAATGGACCCATCAACTCGACCTCTTTCCGTCCTTCCCAATGTAGGATCAAGCACTGTCTATATTGTTCCCACGTAAGCACCGCAAGAGTGAATCCGTTCTCCCGGGATCCATCTGTCCCAACCTAGGGGTTGTCCCACCGAAGAACTACCCCGTCTGGGCTCACATCCACAGGTTCCCCCATTCTAGTCGGCAGCGGTGGCACCATCCTTCCCAGGGCATCGGGGGGTAATACCATTAACCCCGCCGAGAAGCGTCGACCCTCACTGAGATGGGGGCCGATCGTGGAAGCGGGCTCGTGGGGGGGCGCAGGGGCGCTCTCCGTACCTGCGCCTGATGTGGTTCCATCGATGCCGATCTGGTCCATTAACAAGGGTGCTGGAATCGGCCGTAGCCCGGACCGCGGCTCCTCCGATGCGGTCCCCGAACGCTGTTCCGCTCGCTGTGGTTCCTCCTCCGCTGACTCCGAGGCCAGGATTGGGGGACTCGGCTCCGCTATCTGTTCCAAAGGCTTCGGATCCGCCGGCTGTAGAGGACACGGGTCCACCTCTAGTGAACGAGGGTAAGCCGGGACTGCTCCTTCCCCGTTCCGGCACTCGCTGTTCTTCATCATGATCTGCTGATCGGTGGCAATGCATGCATCTGACTCCGCCATTTCTCCGAGGTCGGGCTTCTTCATCACCCGCTTCCCGCCGTTGCAAATCAGGAGGTTGTCCTCTGCTTTGGGGCAGGTCATCTCCTTGCAGCCAGAAGCGCAGGGGGCGGTATCCATTTCTCGCGCCATTCTGGTAGTCTCCTCCCATAGCACGCCCTCCTTCTTCTCCGAAGTAGCAATGGCGGCGGCTTTTGGCGGGAACTTCTCTTGGTCAATGGTAGCACACAGTCTTCGCAATAAAGTACAGTTCAAGCACAACAAATCACAGTTCCAAGGCACACATGACCTGATTCTTCAGGCTTAAGTAGATCCTGTTCGTGACGCCAAGTTGGAGCGCCCCCACACCGCCGCAGGGCCTAGGGGTACCCGGAGCCGGGCCTCTGGGTCTCAGTCCTGGGGTTGTCACGGTGGCTAGACCCGGTCCGTGGCCCTGTCTGTCAGTGGGGGACGTCCGGTAGAATAAGTGATGATGATGGTGCAGTAACGGTGGTGTAGCGGTGCAGTTGTGGGGTGCAGGTCGCGGTAAATAACGAGGACACCAGGTTGCAGTCTCTTTACCTCTTTACTGGAGATCTCTCAGTCCGCAGTCCAGAATACGGTTCACCAGGCTGCGCAAGTCCGGTCGGTCCGATGGCACTTCCAGAGTTCTCCTCACAGGTGGAAATCAGTGCCCTCCTTCTTAGCGCTATGTGTTGTAGTCCTTCCCTGCTGTGCTCACGGAAAGTACCCCACAACTGTTGTGTCTGTTTCTTAAGTTCCCTCACAACTCGATTCACTGATGTTCTTCTCGTATTCCATCCCTCCCTGTTATTCAGGTTGGAACGGCACCCGTTTGTCAGGTAGGCCTGGAGTTCTTCCGGGACCCTAGAGACGCCCCTCTCCCGCAATTGCCCCCCAAGACTTCATAGGTGATATGTGGTAGACAGCCCGCCTTAAACTGACTGCCCTGCCGCTGTTTGGAGTATGGCTTGAAGCTGTATGCTATTCCACTCCCTCGGCGTTCCGGCCACCGGTAATGCGCCTCAGTAGGATGTTGCTCCGGTCCTACAGCATGACCCCTACTGGTATTCTCCTTTTTGCTTGATCTCGTTTCTCACTCAGCACAATCTATCTCGCTTCTAGTCCTTTCTTGGGCACCGCCGCTATGCTGAGCAGGCACGGTCCTGTTACGTTCTTTCTAATGCCAAGCCTCTGTCAGGATCCCACCCCTGACAGAGACCCTACTGTCTCTTCCTCCACAACACCCACTGCCACAAGGTGTTGCTTCAATCCAGTCAGCTTTCTCTCCTAACTTCCTGCCTGACCCCCAGTTTACCCACTATGGTGGGGAGTGGCCTAATGAATAGAACCCTTAGCTCCCCCCGGAGGCCCTGCTGTGAAACATATTGGTGTCTGTGATACCTGGTCAGATGAACTCCTTCAGTGCCATCGAACGCACCATGGCTCCCCATAGTGGCGGATCCACAGTACTGCAACGACCAGGACTCTGGGGCGCTGCACAAGCATCAGTTTTATTAAGTACTAATGGTAGAAAAATGTAAGGAAAGTAAAACAAATTGTTTACTGATCAATTGATCCACAGTATAACATTTTATAATGTAAGCAATTTTTTTTCCAGCCACACGCAGATGGCACAAACATTAGTTTCATAGAGTACTATTGAAAGTAAGGATAGTAACACAGGTAGTTGAGTGTAAGTAAGTGCAGGCCTGCCTGTCTGAGAGCTCTACTTCTACAAGCAACACACACATGACCCAACTTGGAGTGCAAACATTTCAAAAAAATATTGTCACATACCACTAAAGTGGCATTAATTTCCACAGAGTTAAAATAGTATAATAGGCCTCTGACACACCTTCCACTGCAGGCAACCCACCAGATGGAGACCCAATTTGGAGTCTCCACATTTAAAAAATTTGTTTGTAACATCAGCAACAGTAGCAACAGCAGACACAGAAGCCATGAAAAAGGTGGCACAGATTGCAATAACGCAAGATCAATTCATAACACTAAAAACAACACCATCGCCTAGTCTGCCCAGTCTGCGACTGGGGTGTAAAAGTCATTGGAGATCCATGACTTGTTAATTTTGATGACAGTTAGGTGGTCTACACTTTCAGGAAACAGCCGGATGGCTTATCCATCAGGACTCCACCAGCAGACAGAACGCTGGCTGCCAGGCATGACAAGAAATCCAAGGCATGACAGGCATTGATATTGAGCTCAAGATATTCTCCAGTCGTTCACAACGTATCACACTTGTACTCTGTTCTGCTAGTGCACTGGCTGGTGTAAAAAATGTGTGAAATGACTCTCAGAAATTAATCAGCACTATTTCTAACCCTAAGAGTATGGGCATTATGTTGAAGATAGTGCAGCAAGAAGGTGCTCATGAGTCGGGCACTTCCATGAGGTCCATTTCCATGATGTGTTGGTGGCAGGCTAACAGTCAAGGTTAGTTGCTCCATCCCCTCCCATCATCCATGGACAACTGAGAGGGGATCCTATTCCTCTTCATCTCTTGATTATTACGTGCCCATTACCTCTTCCGTCTCCATTTGTTCCTTGGATCCTGCACCTTCACTAACAGTTTGTCTGGTACCATGAGCCCCCCTTGGTCACTGTAATCCACCCTCTCATGGCACCAGACAGTCCACAACTTAGAGATATTAATATCTCTTCCGCATCCTCCTCTGCTTCCTCTTTCTCTGGGACCACCACCTCCTCACGCAAACTATTCAAAATGTGCTCCAACATGTAGATGACCGGAATAGTGATGTTGAAGACAGCATTGTCAGAGCTAGCCATCTTAGTAGCCATTTCCAAATTGTGCAGAAGGGTGCAGAGGTCCTTCATCAGTGCCCACTCCGCAAGCGTGATTTACACCACATCCTTACTGCAAGCCATGCAAAAGGACATACTTCACAATTGCTTGTCGCTGCTTCCACAGTCGCTGCATCATGGGTAGAGTGGAATTCCACTGTGTCAGAACATTGCAAATGAAATGGTTAATCGGTAGGCTGAAAGACCTCTGTAGCAATGCAAGTCAATAACCTGTGGGGTTAGCAACCATGCTTTCTGCAGCAGCATATCCAGGCCGACATAGTGGCAGAGAAATTTCTGTATCACCCAGTTAAAGACGTGAGCCATGCAAGGCACATGTGTGAGGTTACTCGGGCATAGGGCCACCACCAGGTTTGCACCATAGTCACACACGGCCTTTCCTGGCTCCAGGTTCAATGGAGACAGCCATTGCTCTAACTCGATCTGGATAGCGGTCCACAGTTCTTGAGCTGTGTGACTGTGATCTCCAAAGCATATTCATTTTAACACTGCCTCATTGCGGTGAGCCCTGGCTGCTCAGTATGGAGGTGGGGGGATTCTCGCAGCACTGTTGGATTGCATGTCTCATTAAGGGAGAGATTGAGAGCTCAGGTGGAAGTCCTAGATGAGGTGGAGGAGCAAGAAACAGTGGAGGAAGTATTAGATTCAGAGGTTTGTCCCGCATGCCTTGGGGATTTCAAGACTTGTGGAGCAACCCCTTGACCAACTGCCCCCACAGCCACCAGAATCACCCAGTGTCCAGTCAGCGAGATATAATGCTCCTGCCCATGTTTGCTCATCCAGGTGTCAGTGGTAAAATGCACCCTGCAGACATAGATTTTTTCAGGGAATGGGTGTCGTTGTCTGCATCATGCTGGCACAGCTTTCTTAGAGAGGTAATGGTGACTGGGCAAAAGGTACTGGGGGACTGTGATGGCCATCAACTTTCAGAAACCGTTTGTATCCATGGGTGGAATGCCAGCATTTCTGTGGCTAACAGATTGGACATAGTGGAGTTCAAGCTCTTAGCTTTGGCATGTGTAGGAGGAAACATTCTTTTATGTAACCACAACTGCGGGACCGAGGGCTGGCTGCTGTGCTGAGAGAGGTTGGAGTAGGGTAAACAGGGCAAACCACAGGACTGGATGGACAGATGACAGATGGATTGAGAAAGATTTGTTGTGCTAGGAGACACAAAAACAGCAGGCATGTCCACTTCTGTAACAGCTGATGAGCTTTCACTCACCCCGACTGTAGGGGGTAAACAAGTGGAGTTTCTGCGGCCAGAGACCTGTATGAGAACACTTGGTACGGTGATGGAGAAGTAAGAAGTAGCCCATGTAGTTGATGGGACATCCGGTGATTGGCAAGGCCTACTAGTCGACATTTTAGCACAGTGAAATTCCCAGACTAAGGCCATGTGCTGGTTCATGCGTGTAGTTGTCATATTATTGCAATTTTTGCCTGCACTGAGGTGTTTTTTCACATTTGGCAGATAATGTTAGTTGGGTCATCTTTTGTGGTCTTAAAAAAGGCTCAGGCTAGGCAATCCTCAACAAAAACCCTCACTGTCGCATTGATCCAGTCCCGCCTGGACTACTGTAATGCTCTATTAATTGGCTCCCCCTCACTCGACTTTCCCCTCTCCAGTCTATCCTTAATGCAGCAGCCAGGGTCATCTACCTGGCTAATCGGTATTCAGATGCAGCCGCTCTTCGCCAGTCATTACACTGGATGCCCATTCATTATAGGATCCAATTCAAAGTACTTCTTCTCACCCACAAAGCTCTTCACAGTGGAGCACCCCCTTACATCTCCTACATTATTTCTGTCTATCGGCCTAGCCGACCCCTGCACTCTGCAAAGGACTTCTGACTAACCTCTTCACTAAAGCTACTTTCACACTAGCATCGTGCACTGCACGTCGCTATGCGTAGTTTTGCAGAAAAACGCATCCTGCAAAAGTGCTTGCAGGATGCGTTTTTTCTCTATAGACTTTTATTAGCGACGCAGTGCGACGCATTGCCACACGTCACAACCGTCGTGCGACAGTTGCATCGTGTTGCGTCGGACCGTCGCCACCAAAAAACGTTGCTTGTAACGTTTTTTAGTGCGTCGTCTGCAGCATTTCCGACCGCGCATGTGCGGCCGGAACTCCGCCCCCGCCTCCCCGCACCTCACAATGGGGCAGCGGATGCGTTGGAAAACTGCATCTGCTGCCCCCGTTGTGCGGCGCATTCACAGCTAGCGTCGGTGTGCTGCAACGTCGCATAGAGACGTGCAGTGCACGACGCTAGTGTGAAAGTAGCCTAATCTGTACCTCTCACTCCCGTCTCCAAGACTTCTCCAGCACTGCACCAATCCTCTGGAATGCTCTACCCCAAGAAATTAGGACCATCCACAATTTGCATAGTTTTAGGCGTGCCCTCAAAACATATTTGTTCAGAGTGGCCTATCATATTCCCTAATCAAGTAATTTTATGTGTATGGGCGCGTGTGTAGCCCATTCACTATCTCCATCTATCTCCCACTCCCTCAAGATGGCTGGACCATCATTGTAAATACATCATTGTAAATAAGCTTCTGTACTTTGTATCTCCCCCACCTCATTGTAGATTGTAAGCTCTCACGAGCAGGGTCGTCTTATTGTGCTTTAATTATTGTATTGTTAACGTTGTTACTTATGACTTGCGTTTGAAACTGTTAACCTGTAAAGTGCTGCGGAATATGTTGGCGCTATATAAATAAAGATTATTATTATTATTATTAACCCTTGCCACCCCTGTAAACTGCAGACTCGTGACTGGTGCTGGCCACAGCCAGAGTTGTGGCTGAGGATGCAGTGCTTGTTGTGGTTGCACCACTCTGTGTCTGTGCAGGATGCCGTAATGTAACCTCCTCATCTTCCTCCTCCTCCACCTCCTCTGCTGAGCTACTCAGCTGCATACCTCTGGGTTCACACCAAGTGAGATCTGCAATCTCATTGTCATCCTCTCTGTACTCTCTCTCCTCACCCTGAGAGTCACCGTCCTCCTCTGCATGCCCTGACACCACAGTACAGTCCATGTGCACCGCTAGTATCTGAATCTCATCAGGATCACCTCCACCCCTGTTGGTTAACTTCTGGTGATGAGAGTCTGGATTCTGCTCGGACCATACATGAAAAGATTTTAGGCATAGGTGCAGATGCTTTCCTCCTCTGGATTCTGTTAATATTTGGAGCAGACCTCTAATGCCCATGAAATAGAATGTGTGATCAGCTCTGCAGAATGGCCTATCTGTGGTTCCCCACAGTCAGTTGGAAATTTGTGATGCGTGGAGAAACACCTCTGAGGATTGTACTGTGTGTGATATTATGATGGAGGAAAAGGGGAAGAGGCTACTTGATGCAGCACTTGCCATCCACTGGAGCACATGCTCTTTCTGGCCCTCATCTACAAGGTGTACCACTATGTGGCTGCCAAAGAAAGGGAGTAGAGTAGCTCATCCAATAACAGATGTTGTCAGTAGTCTTTGGATAGGATGTGACCATGTTTGTTCAGTTGAATTTTCATCAACATTATTATTATTATTATTATTTATTGTTATAGCGCCATTTATTCCATGGCGCTTTACATGTGAGGAGGGGTATACATAATAAAAACAAGTACAATAATCTTAAACAATACAAGTCATAACTGTTACAGGAGGAGTGAGGACCCTGCCCGCGAAAGCTCACAATCTACAAGGGATGGGTGAGAATACAGTAGGTGAGGATAGAAGGATAGAGGATAGAGGATAGACATTAACACCTAACCCATGTACACATTGAACACCAAGGCCCCTTCCACCACAATCTCACTTTTTTCATGTTGTATGTACCTTTCCCCTCTTGTAACCTGCTGTTTCACAACCTTAGGCCCACAGCTGTCACTCACTTGTCGCTAATTGAGCAATCACCTTTTATTTTCTTAGTTTGCCTGAATCTAACTTAATGATTTTTAAGAGAAAATGTGTACTCCTAATTCCTCACTGCAACCCAGTTTTATCCCAAATGATTTGGATTAGCCAATTGGGCCTCCTTTCTGAACCTCAATATTAGACCTAATGATTTTTAAGAGGAAATGGGGCCTCCTTATTCCTCTCTGCAACACAGTTTTCACCCAAATGATTTTGAGTAGCAAATGGTGCCTCCAGAGTCTGCCACACCGATTTAGCACAATCAAATTATATGCTGGAATATCAATTTCATACAGGACAGGATTCTATCTAGCTAATTAACAAGTTCAGTTTCAGCAGCAGCAACAGGAACGGCCTCTCTGCGTTGTTACACTGCGAAAATGGCAACAGAAAAACAAGATGTCTGCTTTTTATATGGACAGGGACATGTGATTTCGGCAGCCAATCACAGAAGACCTTGTGTCATGACATTGTGGATTGTTTCTGCGCCCTGATTGGCTGCCGGAATGTACACACATTGTTATTACACAACAAACAAAAAAATTACACTCCGCTGTTCCACTGACCTAGACACACTCCCCTCCTCTCTTAAAACATGTCCAACCTGCTCATCATAAAGAACCACTATCCTAGACATAGTCAAAACAAAAGCATTAGTGGAAACGCGATCATTTACTGATCTGTGACCAAATTTTGCCGACTTTGAGGAAAAAAACTTGGGAAGCCAAACACAAATCTGAATGTGCTACCTTTGTGACGAATTTGAGATTGGCAAACGTTTTCCGAACAAGTTCGCTCATCTCTAGTCATGACTGCTATACTGATTATTGATACATGCATAGGCTGAATGGTGGAGCAGGTTACTAACTTTTCCTTGTTCCTTGTATTTGACACTGCATCCTGAGAATAAAGAAAAAAAAAGTTGAAATCAAGATGGGGATGGACTGTCTTGTGTGTCCCCCTCTACTCACGGGACCCATAGCGACTAAGTGTTCTGCTTCTATTAGTGGTACAAAAATTGAAAGGAACGGATGGCACTAAAAGGTCAAAAAACTTCTTTATTCCAATACTTTAAAACATCGGCGTCGGGAGGATGGGAGCAGGAGTGGAATGGACGACAGCCGTTTCGCGCTGCAGTGGCGCTTCTACTGGTCACAGTACAATACATGCTGTATACATGCTTGCAGCATCAGTTCATGCAATTACTTGTGCACTGAGTGGGCTTCCCCGCTGTGCGGATTAACACTTTGTTGGTTGTATTAGGCTAAGTTCATGCGTCATGCGCCCCTATATTTAACATGGGGGCGCATGGACATGCGTTGTGCTGCGTTTTGCGCCGCATGGCCGCAAGCGTTGGACGCAAGAAACGCATCAAGTTGCATTTTTTTTGCGTCCAACTTTCGGCCAAAAACGACGCATGCGGCGCAAAACGCAGCGTTTTAGCGTGCGTTTTGCCGCATTTTTGTTTGCGTTGTGCGCTGCGGCGCCGACGCTGCGGCGCACAACGCAAATGTGAACGTAACCTTAGTGGTACGCCACTAGTTATATCTCTTTTCTCAGCAAAGTGTGAAGAACATAGAAGAAACAAATTGAGAGTGCAAACAACACCGCAGGTTTGCCAGTTTGTATAGTAGAGTCAGAATGACAACAGCATAACAGCATACTTCGTCTTTGTACAATATTTGATGACTAGTAACATACTGCTGTTTTGGTCTCTTTGGCTGACATGGACATAAAAGCCCTCAGTGCAATATTAGAATAATTCAAAGCACTTCTATGTTCAAAGGTAACTTATTACTATTATTATTTAAGGTAGCACCCAAGTTAATTGCTTTCATTGTTTGTGACCAGGTTAGAGTGACAAAAATGTCACTGCTTGTATTCACTAAGGTATTTTGAAGCGGGCACCTAGAAGTAAACAGATGTTTTTAATGTGTGGTATTGTGTAGGAAAATTAGGAAAAAATCTTTTGAAGTGCAGATTAGTTTTCCCTTAAAGTGTACCTCTAGACTTGTGATTTATGGAGACATCAATGCATGCATTATTTTGCAATATACTCTCTGTAACTTACTTAGGCTCAGTACACACTGCACTTCAGCTCTGTGTCTGATATGTTTGATATAGACATCAGGAAAAGTTCACGTTGTGTACACAGAGGCTTTTTGCTCCTGCTGAAAGTTTTAGTAATCATTGTTATTTAATGACAAATACAAGTATTCACCAAATTAGACAAGTCAGGAGATATGAGTGATAGATTCTCTTTATTATTAGTTATGCCTCAATGCACTTACACTAGATTTGCTGGTACTTTCATGACGATTGTCATACAGAGTATGTAAAGATACTTTGCAGGAAATCACATAAAGATTTACTAAGGTCACCATGTATAACTCCTCGCCATAGTGGCACATGTACATCCAATCTAGTTCTAACCTGCTGCTCCTTGAAAAAGGTTGTCTCATAAATATATATTATCTGTCCACAGGAAAAATGATAAATGTACAATCACTGTAAGTTCGGCTACTGAGAATCCCCTCTGCTCACTGATCCAGAAAATGTCGGTCCCAAAGTCCACTGAGGCAATGGAACAGTCGTGAGCATGAGCAACCATTGCTCCATACACTGTCCATAGAAGTGGTAGATGCATATACATTTCCCCTCCCTTTTCATAAAGGACATTAGGATCTAAATACGTGGAATCGGTGGGGTCTCTGCAGCCAGACTCCAGTCATGGTACGTTTATCATGGGACTCAGCAGCTGTCCCTGTGGATAAGTTTATGGGACAACCTCTTTTATTAATACTGTCACCTTTAATATGGAGCTGGTAATACAACCAAAATGCAGAATTTAAGTACACTATGCCCCCAAAATATGCCACACACAAAATCTCACCACAACAGTGTCATACACTGTATGCTTAACTGGTTCCATACATTTAAAGAGGTTAACTAGTGATGTGTGAACGTGCTCGCCACTACTCGGTACTCGCCCCAGTATCACTATGCTCGGTGTACTCGGCGAGTACCGAGTATTTCCATGATTTTTCTGCGAAGCTCAGGTCTCTGCCCTGCAATTCTGGCGCTCTTTAGAGCACCAAAGACAGTGCAGGGATTGTCAGCCATGCACTGTAATGCCGCAACCATCTTTGTTGTGGTATTACAGTGATTGGCTGGCCGCACAGCGTCATCAGGTCTATAAAAGACCTGACGCCGCCCTGCTGCAATCTGCTCCGGACTTAGCGTGCTTTAAATTGTTAGTGTAGGTCTGCAACTGTTCAGTCCACAACTTCTGCAAACCCAATAGTCCTTTTTAGGGCTAATTTCGGGGTCCAGAGATTGCAGCGCTAGGTAGGCAGGGGAGTCTATGTGCACATATCCACATCAGTGCAGGGCCTGCAGGCACTGTATGTGAGTACATAGCTCTTACTGCATACCTCCAAAAGCTCCATTACTGTCTACTGCTGCTTATTTAATATATATCTAGCTGCAGTTTTCTGTGGCTTTTTTTTCTTCACCTTATACCTGCTCCTTTTATTCTAAAGCAATCCATAGCCCCCTTATTTCAACATTTATTTGCTTGGTCACACTGCCTACTACAGCCAGGTTATTGTAATCAAAGAACGTGCAAATCTACAATTTTGTTTGTCCCAGACACCAGATGTGAGTGCGCCAAAAAATCTTTTTTTTGTGTGTGTGTCATAGCCAACTTGTTGACACAATTTTGTTGTGCCTCAAAGAATCAAGGCCACATTTAGATCAGTCTGTTATCTGAGGTTAACGGCTGGTGTATCTGTGGTGAAAAAATCGTAGCTTCGCAGGCATAAGTTTCATAGTTCTGTCTGATATCCTTGTTGTACTCATTTTTAATTTTTTGCGAACTTTCACATACAAGAGAAAAAAAAATTATACAGTCTGTTATCTGTGGCTGCGGCCTGGTGTATCTGTGGTGGTAAAATCGTTGTTTCACAGGCATACGTATCACAGTTCAGTGTGCTAGCCTTGTTCTCCTTTTTTTTTTTTTCAAAAATTCACCCCCCAAAAAACACAAAATTTTATACAGTCTGTTACGTCAGGCTGAGGTCTGGTGTATCTGTGTTTAAAAAATAAAACCTTCGCAGGCATAAGTTGCATATTTCTATCTGCTAGTCTTGTTCCACTCTTTTTTTAAATTCTCCAAGAACCAAAATTTTTTTTTTATACAGTCTGTTATGTCAGGCTGAGGCCTGTTGTATCTGTGGTTGAATAATTATAGCTTCGCAGGCATAAGTTGCATAGTTCTGTCTGCTTGCCTTGTTCCACTCATTTTTTTTTTTATCAAAAAATCACCAAAAATAAAAAAAATGATACAGTCTGTTATGTCAGGCTGAGGCCTTGTGTATCTGTGGTGGAAAATTGTAGCCTCACCAAACAGGGGAAGTCTGACATCGGTGTACTATTACGTCCAATGTCGGAAACCAGTTAAAGCATGATTGTAATGCATCTAAAAACTTAATTGAAAAAATACACTGATAAATGAACACTGCAGAAAAATATATATTTTGTCACCATGCACTAAAAATTCAACACATACTAACAAGAAAGCAAGTGCTGGCATGAAAAAGTGATATAAAATACATAAACATTTATTCATAAATACTATTAATGTTGTTCATCACTAATATGCTGCTTTACTAGCTAACATACTTTTATGCACCATGTGTTACGAGAGTTGTTTCCGGCACAACCAACTTGATAAAAACTGTACGTTTATTGAATCAAATTAAAAGCCCATAAAAGTTAAAACCTTAATACCTAGATTGAGGTTTTTAACTTTTATGAGCCTTTAATTTGATTCAATAAACTTACAGTTTTTATCCAGTTGGCTGTGCTGGAATCGACCCTCATTTTTTTCTCTAGAGAATGAAATGCTGCAACAAATTAAAAAGGCAGCAAATAATAATAGGGTCCTTATTATGGGGGATTTTAATTAGCCAGACATTTAATGGGACATAAAATCTTCTGGTTGTACTAAAAAGCTTTAATACAGCAGAAAAGGGGCAGCAGGGCTTACTCTGCCCAGGTCTCCGAACAAATGCACTATCATGATGCAGACAACCCATGTAGTAAAGATGGCGGCAATACAGGTGCAAAATACTAATAAGACAACCACTCAAAGCCTACCAATTCATGAAGGGGGTGATTGCTCAGTGTATGATTGCACAAAAGAGGCTCGCTGCTCAGATGTACAGTGTTCTGGTTTACAGCCTATTAGTCAGGCCCAGACTATTCGATCAGGCGGGCTGCCCAGGCCTATCTAAATGCATCCCTTGTGGACACCCCAGTATACATGACTTAACGTGCTGGGCCTGGCTGCACCCTGAAAAAGAAAGTGCAAAAAATGCATATAAATATGTGAGGTTTTTGTCGATATTTTGGCCAAGACATGCAAGCTTGCAACCCGCATCAAGGGTCCTCACGCATGCAAGTCTTAACTCTGAACGAAAGAGAAGTAAAAATCCTCCAAAAATTCAAGAATTAATACAGCAGAAAAGGGTCAGCAGTGTTTACCTGCAGAGGTCTCCAAAGTGGTTGTCGTATTAGTATTTTGCACCTGTGTTGCCGCCATCTTTACTACATGGGTTTGCTGTATCCTGCTAGTGCATTTGTTCGGAGACCTGGGCAGGTACGCACTGCTGCCCCTTTTCTGCTATATTATTTCTTGAAATTTTGGAGGGTGTATAAAAAGAGAGATAAAATCCAGTGATCCCAGCGCATTGTTTCCCCTTTCTAAATCACTGGTGAGGCCACATCTAGAATATGGAATCCAGTTTTTGGCTCCACATTTTAAAAAGGATATTTAGAAGTTAGAGTCAGTTCAAAAGTGGGCCATTAGATTATTACAAAGGATGGAAGGCCTCTCATTTGATGAGAGGTTGGAAAAAATGGGCTTGTTTATCTTAGAAAAAAGATGCCTCAGAGAGGATTTCATTTACATGCATAAATATATGTGTGGTCAGTACAAAGGACTGGTCCATGCCTTATTCCTTCCAAGGACCATACTAAGGACCACGGGGCACTCATTATGGGTGGAAGAAAGGTGATTCTGGCAGCTAAATAGGAAAGAGTTCTTTACCGTTAGAGTAGTCAGACTGTGGAATGTCCAACAACAAGAGGTTGTAATGGCAGATACTATAACATCTTTTTAAAAAGGCCTGAATGATTTACTCAGTGCACATAACATTGTGGATTATAGTTAATTTAGTTATAAAATGTATAATTGGTGGAGAAAGGTTGAACTTGATGGACCTAGATTTTTGTTCAACCTGTGTAATTATGTAACTATGTAAATGGCTAACCAAATTATGATTCATTTATAGAAGACCTGTCATTTCCCATAAATGTAACTATTTTTACTAATTGCCAAGGTCACTGTTGTTCTGAATCTGGAGTTATATACTTACACAAGTTGACATAGGTCCATCATGTTCAACCTTTCTCCACAAGTGATACACTCTCTATAGGTAGATATTTATTATTTTTTACTTTGTTTTGTGCCTCTTTCTTCCTGAAAAATAGTCCTATTTAGCCTATAAATCTTGTCTTTTTAGCCAACTGGAGGTGGCCCTCAAGAAGATTCATATATAGGAGAGTTCAGGACCATGCCCCCCTTAACTAAAATTATTAGATTTACATACAGGTAAGAAGGAGCCATATCTAGTGAATGGAGAGGCGCAGAAACAAAAGAAAAACAACTTCAAATTCAGGAGAAAGCAACACTTACACCAGGTAAGAAAGATTAAATATTTATGGCAAATTTTCTTTAAGACTCTTCTAAGCCTCCAGTATCACCAGCAGAGCAACAAAACCACTATATCCATCCCCAAGCTCTCTTATATGTCAAAGTGTTTTACATATTGACAAAAGATACACTATATATTATTAGCTTGTCTCCTGTGCCTTCTACGGAACGGCTCAATACTGTTGTAAAGGCCTAATCTGAAATTCATCTGTCAATGGTTTGAGGAAAAAATGAATTGCACTGTCCCGAAAGGAACAGAAGCCCTTAATCTGTTATAGTTTCCACCATAAAGATTACAATGGGTAGCTTTAAAAGCAAATATCATATGGAAAGTCTGTGAAAATCTCGATGTATTTATAGATGTGGAAGTAAAGCAGAACAAAGAAAACAAGTGCTTGAAACATTAATGCCAAAGTCATAATTCACACCATTTGATTTCTTCAAGGAAAAAATATTTACATTCATAAGAAGGGTTTATATAACTGAATTTCAAAGAGAATCTCACTCTCCCTACTTCATAATGCTGAGCCTTTCCAAACATTTCTGCATATTTTTCTTGTTCGGATGTTAGACATTCTTCAGCTTTAGAAAATTATTTTGAACTCTCCTTGGACTTTTCTGAGAACTAAGCTGCTGGAAGTTTAAGATTGGATATTGAAGCTGTAGTGCTGAAAAGAAAGCCTACAGGAGTAGTGATATTACCTGGATTGTAAAGTACATTTTGTTTGGAGGTTGGAAAGGATTGAAAATCGTTGGTCTTAATAGCTTTCATAGGGTTGTTTTCCTGGGTGCAGCTAAACCAATTCTACAGTATGTGGCTAATTATATAAGAGAAATTTGTGTGTGTTCCACCTGTAATTAGATAAAAGAAACATTTTTTGCCATCTGCAATCCACCAGAAAGCTGCTGTTGACTCATCTGTAATTCTTATTATGTGTCTCTAATTAAAGAGGTTGTCTCATTTCAAATAATCTTGGTCCATCAGTGGAATTTTGTAATTAAAAAATAAACCATGCTTTACTCACATTCCTTGGGTCCGGCACTGAGTCTCTACCACTACTACCAGTCTCCGGTATTGGCTACAGCATTGATCTCATGTCCACAGTGCAACAGCCAATCAATGAGTATGGAACATAGCCGCTGTGCTCTCTTATTGGCTGGCGAATTGTCAACATGGTCTTAACGCCGCAGATAATACTGGACACTGGGTGTTCAGGGTTGAAATCAGGGACTGTGAGAAAAGATGGGGTAGTTTTTTATACTCATGAGTAAGGTTGAGCGACTTTTATTTTTATAGGATCGGGTCGGGTTTCACGAAACCCGACTTTCTCAAAAGTCGGGTCGAGTGAAATCGTCCGATCCTATAAAAAAGTCGGGGTCGGGGTCGGCCGAAACACGAAACCCAATGCAGTGCAATAGGATACTATGGTTCCCAGGGTCTGAAGGAGAGGAAACTCTCCTTCAGGCCCTGGGATCCATATTAATGTGTAAAATAAAGAATCAAAATAAAAAATATTGACATACTTACCCTCGGACGCACCCTGGTACTAACCGGCAGCCTTCCTTCCTAAGAATGAGCGCGTGAATGACCTGCGGTGTCGTCGCGGCTTGTGATTGGTCGCATGAGCGGTCACATGGGCGGTCACGCGACCAATCACAAGCCGCGTCGTAATCTAAGGTCCTTCACGCGCTCATTCTTAGGAAGGAAGGCTGCCGGAAAGAAGCAGCGCGCGTCCGAGGGTGAGTATATTCCTATTAGGTATATACTCACCCTCGGACGCGCCCTGCTTCTTTCCGGCAGCCTTCCTTCCTAAGAATGAGCGTGTGAAGGACCTTAGATGACGTCGCGGCTTGTGATTGGTCGCGTGACCGCCCATGTGACCGCTCACGCGACCAATCACAAGCCGCGACGTCACCGCAGGTCATTCACGCGCTCATTCTTAGGAAGGAAGGCTGCCGGTTAGTACCAGGGCGCGTCCGAGGGTGAGTATATCAATGTTTTTTATTTTGATTCTTTATTTTACACTTAAATATGGATTCCGATACCGATTCCCAATATCGCAAACATACCGGAACTCGGTATCGGAATTCCGATACCAGATTCAGAAGATCGCCGACCTCATGGCCGACCCCACACAGGGGTCGGGTTTCATGAAACCCGACTTTGCCAAAAGTCGGCGACTTCTGAAAATGGCCGACCCGTTTCGCTCAACCCTACTCATGAGGATGAGGATTATGTGAAAAGAGGACAGCCTCTTTAATACTCTGAGTATAAGATTGTTTCTTTCTACTCTTTTCATTAAAGGAATTATCCGGTTCTTTAAAATTGTTAGCATTTCCTTAGGATATCTGAATAATATTAGATCGATGGAAATCTGACTCTTTGCACCCCTTCTGATCAGCTTTATCAGTGGAATTGGATGTAGATACAGGAAACTGCAATGCTATTCACATATGCTATAGATCTGTGCTTGGCATGCAATAAACCAGTCTTCTACTAAGGTATATCAATGCCCTTTTCTAAGAATAGAACATCAGTTTTTGAAGACCTGGATAATTCATAGAATATGCCATTCAGTCTTGTTCAACAACACGTCAAGTATTAAATATTAATTAGTCACATTGCTTTTCCACAAAAGAAATTTCTAATGTATACACTCATAAATAGCTTAAAATAGTGTTTAATATAAACATTTATTATTTTTAATAAGAAAAATATATCATACTTTACATAAACATAAGTGATCTATTTGAAGCTTCTAGCTTTTATTTTTGCATGCACATTTCGAAAGTTTCGGTATCGGATTGGATCGGCCGATACCGTCAAAATATCGGATCTCGCCGATACCGATACCCGATACCAATACAAGTCAATGGGACACAAATATCGGAAGGTATCCTGGATGGTTCCCAGGGTCTGAAGGAGAGGAAACTCTCCTTCAGGCCCTGGTATCCATATTCATGTAAAAAATAAAGAATAAAAATAAAAAATATGGATATACTCACCCCTCCGGCGGACCCTGGACCTTAGCGATGTAACCGGCAGCCTCCGTTCCTAAGAATGCAGAGTGAAGGACCTTCGATGACGTCGCGGCTTGTGATTGGTCGCGTGACCGCTCATGTGACCGCTCACGTGACCAATCACAAGCCGTTACGTCATCGCAGGTCCTACACACTGCATTCTTAGGAACGGAGGCTGCCGGTTACATCGCTAAGGTCCAGGATCCGCCAGAGGGGTGAGTATATCCATATTTTTTATTTTTATTCTTTATTTTTTACATGAATATGGATCCCAGGGCCTGAAGGAGAGTCTCCTCTCCTCCAGACCCTGGGAACCGTACACTGGGAACTTCCGATTCCAATTTCCGATATCACAAAAATATCAGAACTCGGTATCGGAATTCCGATACAGCAAATATCAGCCGATACCCGATACTTGCGGTATCGGAATGCTCAACACTAGTTACTGCTGCTTTTCCAGCTTCTGCCATTGAAGCCAGTGCTGGGCAGCGGCGAGCAGATGCTTTTGGGACTAAGTCCTGCTTTTTCCCTTCTGAGCATGCCCAGGGTAAGATCTCTCATTGGACTTCGAGGGTCACATGCTTGGATACTGTAGCAAAGCTGTTGTGAATTTGCTTTTTGCTCCCTCTAGTGGTTACTAGTTTTTTGACTCTGGTTTTTCTGTCATTCCTTTTATCCGCACCTGGGTCGTTAGTTAGGGGTGTTGCTATATAAGCTCCCTGGACCTTCAGTTCATTGCCTGGCAACGTAGTTATCAGAGCTAGTCTGCTGTGCTCTTGTCTACTGATCCTGGTTCCAGTTATATCAGCTAAGTCTGCCTTTTGCTTTTTGCTATTTGTTTTGGTTTTGTATTTTTGTCCAGCTTGTTCCAAATCTATATCCTGACCTTTGCTGGAAGCTTTAGGGGGCTGGTGTTCTCCCCCCGGACCGTTAGACGGTTCGGGGGTTCTTGAATTTCCAGTGTGGATTTTGATAGGGTTTTTGTTGACCATATAAGTTACCTTTCTTTATTCTGCTATCAGTAAGCGGGCCTCTCTGTGCTAAACCTGATTCATTTCTGTGTTTGTCATTTCCTCTTACCTCACCGTCATTATTTGTGGGGGGCTTCTATCCAGCTTTGGGGTCCCCTTCTCTGGAGGCAAGAAAGGTCTTTGTTTTCCTCTACTAGGGGTAGCTAGATTCTCCGGCTGGCGCGTGTCATCTAGAATCAACGTAGGAATGATCCCCGGCTACTTCTAGTGTTGGCGTTAGGAGTAGATATATGGTCAACCCAGTTACCACTGCCCTATGAGCTGGATTTTTGTATTCTGCAGACTTCCACGTTCCTCTGAGACCCTCGCCATTGGGGTCATAACAGTTTGCCAGGCCAGTATTAAATGTTTAATGCATTGCAGAAGAGGGATTATAAGAAAGAAGATTCTGAGGTTTTTTTTTTTTTTTTTTTCTTCCCCTTTACCTCAGAGTGGCTATGCTTGCTGCAGACATGAATGTCCAGACCTTGATTACAAGTGTGGACCAGCTGGCTACTCGTGTGCAGGGCATACAAGACTATGTTATCAGAAATCCTAGGTCAGAACCTAAAATACCGATTCCTGAACTGTTTTCCGGAGACAGGTTTAAGTTTAGGAATTTCGTGAATAATTGTAAATTGTTTTTGTCCCTGAGACCCTGTTCATCTGGAGATTCTGCTCAGCAAGTAAAAATTGTTATTTCGTTCTTACGGGGCGACCCTCAGGATTGGGCTTTTTCGCTGGCGCCAGGAGATCCGGCATTGGCTGATCTTGATGCGTTTTTTCTGGCGCTCGGTTTACTTTATGAGGAACCCAATCTTGAGATTCAGGCAGAAAAGGCCTTGCTGGCTATGTCTCAGGGGCAGGACGAGGCTGAAGTGTATTGCCAAAAATTTCGGAAATGGTCCGTGCTGACACATTGGAACGAGTGTGCACTGGCTGCTAATTTTAGAAATGGCCTTTCTGAAGCCATTAAGAATGTTATGGTGGGTTTTCCCATTCCCACAGGTCTGAATGATACTATGGCACTGGCTATTCAAATTGACCGGCGGTTGCGGGAGCGCAAAACCGCAAATTCCCTCATGGTGTTGTCTGAACAGACACCTAATTCGGTGCAATGTGATAGAAAAACCGCAAATTCCCTCATGGTGTTGTCTGAACAGACACCTGATTTAATGCAATGTGATAGAATCCTGACTAGAAATGAGCGGAAAATTCATAGACGCCGGAATGGCTTGTGCTACTACTGTGGTGATTCTACACATGTTATCTCAGCATGCTCTAAACGTATAGCTAAGGTTGTTAGTCCTGTCACCGTTGGTAATTTGCAACCTAAATTTATTCTGTCTGTAACTTTGATTTGCTCACTGTCATCTTATCCTGTCATGGCGTTTGTAGATTCAGGTGCTGCCCTGAGTCTCATGGATCTCTCATTTGCTAAGCGCTGTGGTTTTACTCTTGAACCATTAGAAAATCCTATTCCTCTTAGGGGTATTGATGCTACACCATTGGCAGCAAATAAACCAAAGTATTGGACACAGGTTACCATGTGCATGACTCCTGAACACCGCGAGGTGATACGTTTCCTGGTTTTACATAAAATGCATGATTTGGTTGTTTTAGGGCTGCCATGGTTACAGACCCATAATCCAGTCCTGGACTGGAAGGCTATGTCAGTCTCAAGTTGGGGCTGTCGTGGTATTCATGGGGATTCCCTGCCTGTGTCTATTGCTTCTTCTACGCCTTCGGAAGTTCCGGAGTATTTGTCTGATTATCAGGATGTCTTCAGTGAGTCTGAGTCCAGTGCACTGCCTCCTCATAGGGACTGTGACTGTGCTATAGATTTGATCCCAGGCAGTAAATTTCCTAAGGGAAGACTGTTTAATCTGTCGGTACCTGAACATACCGCTATGCGTTCATATATCAAGGAGTCTCTGGAGAAAGGACATATTCGTCCGTCTTCTTCCCCTCTTGGTGCGGGATTCTTTTTTGTGGCAAAAAAGGACGGATCTTTGAGACCTTGTATTGATTATCGGCTTTTAAATAAGATCACTGTCAAATTTCAGTATCCTTTACCACTGTTGTCTGACTTGTTTGCCCGGATTAAGGGTGCCAAGTGGTTCACCAAGATAGACCTTCGTGGTGCGTACAACCTTGTGCGCATTAAGCAAGGTGATGAATGGAAAACCGCATTCAATACGCCCGAAGGTCATTTTGAGTACTTGGTGATGCCTTTTGGGCTCTCCAATGCGCCTTCAGTTTTTCAGTCCTTTATGCATGACATTTTCCGGAAGTATCTGGATAAATTTTTGATTGTTTATCTGGATGATATTTTGGTTTTTTCTGATAATTGGGATTCGCATGTGGAGCAGGTCAGGTTGGTCTTTAAAATTTTGCGTGAAAATTCTTTGTTTGTCAAGGGCTCAAAGTGTCTCTTTGGTGTACAGAAGGTTCCCTTTTTGGGGTTCATTTTTTCCCCTTCTGCTGTGGAGATGGACCCAGTCAAGGTCCGAGCTATTCTTGATTGGACTCAGCCCTCGTCAGTTAAGAGTCTTCAGAAGTTCTTGGGCTTCGCTAACTTCTACCGTCGTTTTATTGCTAATTTTTCTAGCATTGTGAAACCTTTGACGGATATGACCAAGAAGGGCTCCGATGTAGCTAACTGGGCTCCTGCTGCCGTGGAGGCTTTCCAGGAGTTGAAACGCCGGTTTACTTCGGCGCCTGTTTTGTGCCAGCCTGACGTCTCACTTCCCTTTCAGGTTGAGGTGGATGCTTCGGAGATTGGGGCAGGGGCCGTTTTGTCGCAGAGAGGCCCTGGTTGCTCTGTTATGAAACCTTGTGCCTTTTTCTCTAGGAAGTTTTCGCCTGCCGAGCGAAATTATGATGTGGGCAATCGGGAGTTGTTGGCCATGAAATGGGCATTTGAGGAGTGGCGTCATTGGCTCGAGGGTGCTAAGCATCGTGTGGTGGTCTTGACTGATCACAAAAATCTGATGTATCTCGAGTCTGCTAAACGCCTTAATCCGAGACAGGCCCGCTGGTCATTGTTTTTCTCCCGCTTTGATTTTGTTGTCTCGTATTTACCAGGTTCAAAGAATGTGAAGGCCGATGCTCTTTCTAGGAGCTTTGTGCCTGATGCTCCTGGAGTCGCTGAACCTGTTGGTATTCTTAAAGATGGAGTTATCTTGTCAGCTATTTCTCCGGATCTGCGACGTGTGTTGCAGAGATTTCAGGCTGATAGGCCTGAGTCTTGTCCACCTGACAGACTGTTTGTCCCGGATAAGAGGACCAGCAGAGTCATTTCCGAGGTTCATTCCTCGGTGTTGGCAGGTCACCCGGGAATTTTTGGCACCAGAGATCTGGTGGCCAGGTCCTTTTGGTGGCCTTCCTTGTCAAGGGATGTGCGGTCATTTGTGCAGTCCTGTGGGACTTGTGCTCGAGCTAAGCCTTGCTGTTCTCGTGCCAGCGGTTTGCTCTTGCCCTTGCCTGTCCCGAAGAGACCTTGGACACATATCTCCATGGATTTCATTTCTGATCTTCCGCTATCTCAGGGCATGTCCGTTATCTGGGTGATATGTGATCGCTTCTCCAAGATGGTCCATTTGGTTCCTTTGCCTAAGCTGCCTTCCTCTTCCGATCTGGTTCCTGTGTTTTTCCAGAACGTGGTTCGTTTGCACGGCATCCCTGAGAATATTGTGTCAGACAGAGGATCCCAGTTCGTTTCCAGGTTCTGGCGATCCTTTTGTAGTAGGATGGGCATTGATTTGTCGTTTTCGTCTGCTTTCCATCCTCAGACTAATGGACAGACGGAGCGAACCAATCAGACTTTGGAGGCTTATTTGAGGTGTTTTGTCTCTGCTGATCAGGATGATTGGGTGACATTCTTGCCGTTGGCTGAGTTTGCCCTTAATAATCGGGCTAGTTCCGCCACCTTGGTTTCGCCTTTTTTCTGCAACTCTGGTTTCCATCCTCGCTTTTCTTCGGGTCATGTGGAGCCTTCTGACTGTCCTGGGGTGGATTCTGTGGTGGATAGGTTGCAGCAGATCTGGAATCATGTGGTGGACAACTTGAAGTTGTCACAGGAGAAGGCGCAGCGCTTTGCCAACCGCCGCCGCGGTGTGGGTCCCCGACTACGCGTTGGGGATTTGGTATGGCTTTCTTCCCGCTTTGTTCCTATGAAGGTCTCCTCTCCCAAATTTAAACCTCGTTTTATTGGGCCTTACAAGATATTGGAAATCCTTAATCCTGTATCTTTTCGTCTGGATCTTCCTGTGTCGTTTGCTATTCACAATGTATTTCATAGGTCCTTGTTGCGGCGGTACATTGTGCCTGTAGTTCCTTCTGCTGAGCCTCCTGCTCCGGTGTTGGTTGAGGGCGAGTTGGAGTACGTGGTGGAGAAGATCTTGGATTCTCGCCTCTCCAGGCGGAGGCTTCAGTACCTGGTCAAGTGGAAGGGCTATGGTCAGGAGGATAATTCCTGGGTGGTCGCCTCTGATGTTCATGCGGCCGATTTAGTTCGTGCCTTTCATGCCGCTCATCCTGATCGCCCTGGTGGTCGTGGTGAGGGTTCGGTGACCCCTCACTAAGGGGGGGGTACTGTTGTGAATTTGCTTTTTGCTCCCTCTAGTGGTTACTAGTTTTTTGACTCTGGTTTTTCTGTCATTCCTTTTATCCGCACCTGGGTCGTTAGTTAGGGGTGTTGCTATATAAGCTCCCTGGACCTTCAGTTCATTGCCTGGCAACGTAGTTATCAGAGCTAGTCTGCTGTGCTCTTGTCTACTGATCCTGGTTCCAGTTATATCAGCTAAGTCTGCCTTTTGCTTTTTGCTATTTGTTTTGGTTTTGTATTTTTGTCCAGCTTGTTCCAAATCTATATCCTGACCTTTGCTGGAAGCTTTAGGGGGCTGGTGTTCTCCCCCCGGACCGTTAGACGGTTCGGGGGTTCTTGAATTTCCAGTGTGGATTTTGATAGGGTTTTTGTTGACCATATAAGTTACCTTTCTTTATTCTGCTATCAGTAAGCGGGCCTCTCTGTGCTAAACCTGATTCATTTCTGTGTTTGTCATTTCCTCTTACCTCACCGTCATTATTTGTGGGGGGCTTCTATCCAGCTTTGGGGTCCCCTTCTCTGGAGGCAAGAAAGGTCTTTGTTTTCCTCTACTAGGGGTAGCTAGATTCTCCGGCTGGCGCGTGTCATCTAGAATCAACGTAGGAATGATCCCCGGCTACTTCTAGTGTTGGCGTTAGGAGTAGATATATGGTCAACCCAGTTACCACTGCCCTATGAGCTGGATTTTTGTATTCTGCAGACTTCCACGTTCCTCTGAGACCCTCGCCATTGGGGTCATAACACAAAGCCCATTGGTTCTTCAGGAAGGTCCTGAAGGTGCTCACGCTCTGTGGCAGCCTCTCATTGGTCCTTCTAGGAAGGTCTTGTACTTGCTGCAGCTATAAAAGTTTTGCATGGCCGCACGGCCACGCGCTAGTATCAAATCTAAGTTATGTACTTTGCGCCAGTGTGGTTACGTTGCATGTGTTCAGGGACCCGGCTGAAATAAGCCCCTAGAATACCGGCACCTCCGGTGAGGAGATTGTGTGTTTGGATTCAGGGCCCTGGCTGAAATAAGCCCCTAGAATACCGGCTCCTCCGGTGAGGAGATTGTATGATTGAGTAACCACAAACTGCTATCTGCTCGGCAGTCGCTGTGTACTCCTGTGAGGTTAACAGGACACAGTGCTTTCTTTAGGTGACTCTGTGAAGTAACAGAGTTCACTTCTACTGCCATTTAGGGCCGCCATTTGCCAGCAGCAGGTTCTCTCCTGCACGGTGGACCCCGGGCTGCGAACGCACCAAATAACATCTCTCTATTTACTCGGTGCGTTCCGCCAGCCCTAACACCGATGAGCCTAAACAGTGGATACCCCCACTCATGATTCTATATTGGAATTCATCTACTGTTTTCTTGTTATCTGAATTTTTATGGTGGCATATGTGAGTTATGTAAAGTGCATCAGGTTGTCATACGCGAGTAATGTAGAGTGCATCAGTTAGCATATGAGTTGTGTTGAGTGCATCAGGTTGGCATATGAGAGTTTTGTAAGTCAGAAATACATTCATTAGTCTATGGGTGAGAGGTAGACTCTTAAACAGTCATTCATACACAGACGGGGTTTGTCAGGGCAGCTGTCACACTGATAAATGGTGTTGTTTCGTATCCCCCTTCTGTAATACACTTTCCACTTTTTTTTGTGACCTTCCTCTCTTTCCAGTTTGAGAGACGTCACCCATGAAATTTTGGCCTTGTACAACACAGTCACCTTCAGTTCCGAAAGTACTGGGGCCTGCTCCTTCCTGACTGTCAAATATTAGGGCCTTGATCTCTACTTCCTGGAACTGAAGTAGGTAGTCTGGCATGTACATCGTGATAGCACATAAGCGTTTTACATTGCCACGTGTAGGATGTGCATGGCCAGCTCATGTACCACACCTTGGCTTTTCCCAAAGCACTATATGGCTGTTGGACTTTATCAGAGAGATCAACTCCACCCATGTTCTTGTTGTACACCAGTACACAGTTTGGTTTGTGAACCTGTGCATAGGTACCTCGTACAGCAGTGGGTGGGCTGCCGTCACCATGTATGGTGATCAAGAAAGGACATCCCTCTTGTCCTTTTACTTGACCACCAGCATGTTGTTGCTACATTGGACTCTGCTCTCATGATTTCTGAGCAGCTGCCCAATTAGTGTCCTAATGAGGCCTCTCTGATTTTTGTATTGCATGCTAAAGTAGCTCGCGCAGAGGGACTTGAAGAGTGTGATGCTGGTATAAAAGTTATTTACATAGAGGTGATAACCATGATCCAGCAGAGGGTGAACCAAATCCCACACAATTTTCGCACTCACTACCAGGACATGGGAGCATTCAGTTGGTTGATTCCATGTGTTCTTCCCTTCATAAACGCCAAACTTGAGGGTGTACCCTGAGGTACTCTCACACAGTTTGTAGAGATTAATTCCATACCTGGCCCATTTACTGGGCATGTATTGCCGGAATTTTAAATGGATTAGGGACTCTTCCATGCAGCTGTCCCTTTGGGCAACGTACACCTCAGCAAACTTGTTGCTGAAGTGGTCAATGACTGGCAGAACTTTGAAACGTCGGTTAAAGTTGGGGTACAGCAAAAATTTGTGGATGGCATCAAAGTGTGTCCGGGGCATAGCCTTGGGAACAGTGGAGTGTTATACAAAACATCAACACTCCAATATTGCCGAATTTCTGGCTTCACTATCCCCACGTGAAGAATAATTCCACAAAACTTAATTATTTCTACTGTGTCTGCAGGGGTCCA
This sequence comes from Ranitomeya variabilis, assembly GCF_051348905.1. Taxonomy (NCBI): domain Eukaryota; kingdom Metazoa; phylum Chordata; class Amphibia; order Anura; family Dendrobatidae; genus Ranitomeya; species Ranitomeya variabilis. The sequence goes on from NC_135232.1 coordinate 113,669,339, forward strand.
GTTGGCAAATGATGAAGTGGGATTTTGGGATAAAAATTGCTGGGCATACAATTTGTCTTGGACATCATGATATTTATAAAATCCTCAGAGAAAAAGACTTTGATAATGAGGCCGGTGGTGTCAAATTGGATTCTGATTGCACCACAAAATCAGGAATCCGTGTAATTTTCAGAAGTTGAGGTTCATAGAGGGTCACTAATGGTAGGTGCTGGTTCACTTTCTGTCCTGGAGCATCTGCGTTGAAGTTCGTTATCACTTGAGGAAGAGGAGTAGGAGTCTGAAAAATAAAGCAAGGTGGGATCCTCTCCCTCGCTGTCAGTGTCGGAAGCAAGAGAAGCCTATGGCTCCTCATATGAATACCAGGTTTGGAACAAGTGGGGTGACATTTTTTCAAATATACTGTAGATGTTTATGCGTACCAAATTTTATTCAGGTGTGTGTGTTTGGTGTAAACTTTTTTTTATGTAGAAAAGACCAAGAAAGAAAGAAAAGAATCTAGAATGAAAAAGATAAAAAATAAAATAAAAAGAATAAAAAAAAATTTGGTAAAATAAAAAATTAACTTACGAAACCGACATCAGTAAAAAATAAATTACTGAGTGTCCGCAACTATCTGACTCTAACCCTGACTATATTCAGTAGATAATACTGTAGTAATCGTCGATTACTTCGGTATATTTTTACTGTCCCTAATTTAGTCCTACAAACTAATTACATTTTTTTTGTTTATTCTTTTTTTCATATGTAGAAAAAAAGCAACAACTAGAGGTCAGTCACTGTTGTGCATCAGCGATCAGCGCTCGATGGCTGTTGGGACGCACGCACGGATGTAATTCCTTTTTTTGGACACTAACTCTAACTAAATTCAGTAAAAAATACTGTAGTGGACGCTGATTACTGCAGTATATTTTTACTGCCCCTAATCTAGTCCCATCAACTAATCTAAATTATTTGTTATTTGATTCTTTTTCACACAAAAAAAAAGCCAACTGGAGGCTAATCACTGATGTGATCAGCACTCGACGGCTGTAGGATGCACGCATGGATGTGGTGTAAAAAGAAGATAAAAAAAGAGAAATAAAAATAAAAGTCCTTGTCAAAAGCAGGGGCCCGGCTGAGAACGCAGTCTCAGTGTCCGGTGGTAACCTCAATGATGTCATCGCTAGTCACTGAGGTTGAGCTCACTGCAGCTTTCTCCCAATGATTCTCAGCCTGGACGGTGGCATCTTTGCATCATCCAGGTTGAAAATTGTTTATCTCCAGACACGGATTACAGCATACAGACAGGTGAGGGATTTGGATGTTTTTTATTTTCTATTTATTACAGGAGACGAGGACTTCAATGGAATAGGCGTTAGGTGAGTATAACTGTGTTTGTTATTTTTAAATAAAAACAGTCAATACAAAGGTGACATCATCGCCACAAATATGAACCCCACTCGCCACCACCACAGGGTAAGTGGGAAGAGCCGGGCAAAGTGCCAGGATTGGTGCATATAATAGATGCGCCTTTTCTGAGTGGCTGCAGGCTGCTATTTTTAGGCTGGGGGCAACATCCATGGCCTCTGACCAGCCTAAGAATACCAGCAACAAGCTATTTGCTTTAGCAAGGCTAGTTGTCAAAAGTGGGGAAATAAAATTATTTATTTAAATAATGGCATGGGGACCCCTCTGTTAGGCGCCAGGATTTTTCTGCTGCGCATGATAGATCCCAAGCCTTGTCTGGTGCTGTGGTCTCCCATTCAGGCTTGGCTGCTGGGATGACTGCTCAGCACAGACTCTGGTCCCAGTACCTTGCTCAGGCTCATGCTGTATATGTAGTTACTGCTGGCTCTCCAGCTAAGCCTATGGTGACTACTGGTATACACGTGCAGCGTTGTGCTCTGGAGCCTAAGTCCATATTTCACCCTGCTGAGCATGTCCATGATGTGGCGCCTTCTCATTGGTGCTCGGACATCAGCTGCTCTGGTGATGTGGCAGCTTCAGATTGGTCCACAGGCAAGGTCCTGTCTGACTGGACTTGAGCTTGAGGTATAAAAGGGTCTCAATGGCGCACGCCAGTGCTCTAGTATCAACTTATAAAAAAATAATAATAACTTATGTTCATGTGTGTATGAACTTTGCATCTGCGTGGTCTGTGTCAGCATGTGCTCAGGGTTGGCTATAAGCCGTTAGAATTCCGGCACCTCCGGAGAGGAGTTTGCTTGTATGAATTCAGGGCTGGTGTATAGCCACTAGAATTCCGGCTGACTGTATGACCACTGTATGCTACCTGTTCCATTAGTGAGCTTTGATCCTCTATGAGGTTAACAGGGATCGTATCTAGCATTATTTCTATTCTGTTTCTGTGTGCGAGTGACACAGCTTCTTGTGCAGTTCACTGAGTGACGTTTAACTCTGTGAGTGCAAGCAATCGCTTGCTGTGTGTTCCGCCATTGTTCATATTAGCTGCAGTTTAACATCTCTGTACGGTGGACCCCGGGTTGCGATTGCACTTTATCATCATATTTATTTAGTGCAATCCGCCAACCCTAACAGCCTCTAATCTTGATAACCAACCTTAATAAAGCTAACAGCTGAGGGTTGCAGCCCACAGCTGTCAGTTTTGCCTGGCTAGTTATCAAAAATACAGGGCAACCCATGCCGTTTTTATAAAAACAATATTTATTTAGAGTGCAGGCACCTGCTCATGAATATTCCCATCAGCTGCACCTGCTCTCGCTGTTATTAGCGGCAGCAGGCGTCGGCTGATGGATGTAGTAGTCCCTTCAGCTGACGCCAATGACCGTAGATAAACCTTTTAGTCTGTTCAGAATTGATCAGCCAATCACAGTGATCATAGCTGTGGGGGGAGGGTGACTCCATGTACTCTGCTGTGAGAAACAGGGTCCTCTCTGTCTTTTGTAGAGTGTAAGTTCTTATGATCAGTCTGGTCCACCATCTCTTTCTCCTACAGAGTATAAGCTCAAATGGTCAGCAGGTTTTCTCTCTTTCTCCTTTGGAGTGTAAGCTCTTATGATTAGCGAGGTCCTTTCTGTAGAATACAAGCTTTTATGATCAGCAGAGTCCTCTCTTTTGTAACTCTTATGGTCATTGTGTTCTCTTTCATTCTTCTACCCCGCAAGTATAACTTGAATCTCAAAAGATCCTCTCATTTCTAGTGAACATGACACGTGCAGAGATAGGTCTTAGCTTAGACAATCCAGTTCAGATGGAATCCTATAGTGATTGTTCTTATCTTTCTAAAAGTTATTGAATGCGGTGATATCATTAACTCGAATAACTGAGATTCAAAAAACTTCTCCCTCATAGAGAAAAAAACTAAAAAAAGTGTTAGCCAATATGCTCACAATAATGAAGCCTTCCAAATAGAACTTATAAAGCGCAAGTCTTTTTTAATTCACTTACAAGAGGTAAAATAACCATCAGCATAACATACAGTATAACACAAAAAGTCCGTCTGAGTTTCACCATGTCGGTTTCAGGGCAGAGTCAACAGTTTTATTTCTTCACAAAATTATTCCATCTCATTTGGATTGTCTAAGCTAAGTCCCATCTCTGCACATGTCATATTTACAGTATGTATCCTATGTGTAGCAGTACCATTAAAGTAGATCTCAAATTTCTCCAAATCATATACAGTATACAGCTCTGACAAAAATTAAGAGACCACTGCAAAATTTCAGTTTGTCTGATTTTTCTCTTTATAGGTACCGTATTTTTCGCTTTATAAGACACTCTGGATTATAAGACACACCCCAAATTTTGAGGAGAAAAGTAGGAAAAAACTTTTTTAATAAAATGGTGGTGCTTCTTATAATCCATGCATCTTATTGCTTACCGGGGGTGGTGGCTGTGGTGAAGAGGGGTCTCAAGGTTGCTGCTGGAGGAGGTGGGTGTTGCCGTCACACTCTGTCCCATGCTGCCGGGTGCTGCCGCCATGCTGTGTCCCCGAAGCTTGCCATCGCATTCTGTCCCTTGCTGCCGGATGTTGCCACCATGCTGTGTCCCCGATGCTTGCTGCCACGCTCTTTTACTGGGTGCTGCTGCTGTGCTGTATCCCTGATGCTTGCTGCCGTGCTCTTTTACCGGGTGATGCTGCCATGCTGTGTCTCCGATGCTTGACGCCATATTCTGTCCAATCCTGCCGGGTGCTGCCGCTGCTCTCTGTCCCCTGCTGCATGGGGGAGCAGTTCCATCCATGATTTCCTTTGCGGTAGATTCCTTCTGGGAAACTGGCCGCCGGGAGGTGGCACATGCGCAGATGGAGATCTCGGCAACAAGATCTCAGGAGATGAGATTTCAGCGCTGAGATCTCATCTCCCGAGACCTCCCGGCGACCATTTTCCCAGAAAGAATCCACCGCACAGGAAAGCATGGATGGAACTGCAGAGCCCCCCCACGCAGTATGGGACAGAGAGTGGGAGCAAGCACCGGTGACATAGCGTGGTGGCAGCAGCACACGGCAGCACCAGCACATGGCAGCACCGGGGATAGTGTGGCGGCAAGCATCAGACACCCGCAACGACAGCACTGATAAGGTATATCCGCACCCCCCATTTTCCCCCCAAATTTTTTGGGGAAAAAGTGCATCTTACAAAGCGGAAAATATGGCATATTTTTGAGTAAAATGTTTTTTTATTCTATAAACTACTGACAACATGTCTCTGAAGTTCCAAGCAATACATTTGTATTTATTTTCTGGAAATGAGAAATGGTCAAAATAAAAAAAAATGCATTGCTTTCATTTTTGCAAATTTAATAAAAAAGAAAAACTGAAATATCACATGGTCATAAGTATTCAGACCCTTTACTCAGACACTCATATTTAAGTCACATGCTGTCCATTTCCTTGTGATCCTCCTTGAGATGGTTCTACTCCTTCATTGAATAACAGCTGTGTTTAATTAAATTGATAGGACTTTGATTTGGAAAGACACACACATGTCTTTATAAGACCTCACAGCACACAGTGCGTGTCAGACCAAATGAGAATCATGAGGTCAAAGGAACTGGCCAAAGAGGTCAGGGACAGAATTGTGGCAAGGCACAGATCTGGCCAGATTACAACAGAATTTTTGCAGTACTCAAGCTTCCTAAGAGCACAGTGGCCTCCATAATCCTTAAATGGAAGAAGTTTGGGACCACCAGAAGTCTTCCTAGACCTGGCTGTCCAGCCAAACTGAACAATCGTGGGAGATGAGCCTTGGTGAGAGAGTGTTGTGAATTCTGCTTTTGGGTTCCCTCCAGTGGTAGTAGGTGGTAATGCAGTTGTCCCTGGGTTGCAGTCCTGGTCAGGTGTGTCTGCTGATTGCAGTTCTGACTGAGGTATTTAGGTGTGCAGGATTCATTAGTCCTTGCCAGTTGTCAATTGTTGTTGGGAGGTGTTGGACCTCTGCCTGGTTCCTCCTGTCTTTCTGCCAAATCAGCAAAGATAAGTGTCTGGGTTTTTTTTTCCTGTGGCACACATGCTGTGTGCTTCACAATTCAGTGCTATTCTTTGTGTTTTCTTGTCCAGCTTAGATTGTGTCAGTATTTTCTCTGGATTCTCTGGAGTGGCAGATATACATTCCATGTCATTAGTTAGATTGTGGAACTTTTTGTATTATCTGTTGTGGATATTTTTGGAAGGGTTTTAATACTGACCGCTTAGTAATCTGTCCTATCCTTTCCTATTTAGCTAGAGTGGCCTCTTTTGCTAAATCCTGTTTTCTACATGCGTGTGTCTATTCTTCTCCTACTCACAGTCATTATTCGTGGGGGGCTGCCTATCCTTTGGGGGTCTGCTCTGAGGCAAGATAGCATTCCTATTTCCATCTATAGGGGTATTTAGTCCTCCGGCTGTGTCGAGGTGTCTAGGGTTTGTTAGGCACACCCCACGGCTACTTCTAGTTGCGGTGTTAGTTCAGGATTTGCGGTCAGTACAGGTTCCACCGACTCCAGAGAAAGTTTTCCTGCGGCTCCAAGGTCACCGGATCATAACAGTACAACTGGCCAATAATGAGTTAAATGCATCTCAGAAGAAGGGAAGAAAGGTGCTGAGCCAATTTTTTTTCTGCAGTCTGTTTTGTCTTCTCTTCCCTCTTTATTTATGGGTGGCTGAGGAGTCTTGTGCCAGCAAGGATGTTCAGGAATTAGCTTCTCGTGTAGACCAGCTTGCTGCTAGGGTACAGGATATTTCTGATTATATTGTTCAGACTCCTGCTTTAGAGCCGAAGATTCCTACTCCTGATTTGTTTTTTGGTGATAGGTCCAAATTTTGGGGTTTTAAAAACAATTGTAAACTGTTTTTTGCTCTGAGACCGCGATCCTCCGGTGATTCCATTCAGCAGGTCAAAATTGTCATCTCCCTGCTGCGTGGCGATCCACAGGATTGGGCATTTTCCCTGGAAGCTGGGAATCCGGCCTTGCTTAATGTAGATTTCAGGCTTTAGGCTTTAGGATTATTATATGATGAACCGAATTCTGTGGATCAAGCGGAGAAAACCTTGTTGGCCCTGTCTCAGAGTCAAGAGGCGGCAGAATTGTATTGTCAGAAATTTAGAAAATAGTCTGTGTTGACTAAATGGAATGATGATGCTTTGGTGGCAATTTTCAGAAAGGGTCTTTCTGAATCCGTTAAAGATGTTATGGTGGGGTTTCCCACGCCTTCCGGTCTGAGTGATTCTATGTCTCTGGCCATTCAGATTGATCGGCGTTTGCGGGAGCGTCAAACTGTGCGCGCTGTGGCGTCATCCTTAGAGCAAAGTCCTGAGCCAATGCAGTGTGATAGGATTTTGTCTAGAACGGAACGACAAGGATTCAGACGTCAGAATAGGTTGTGTTATTATTGTGGCGACGCTTCTCATGTCATTTCAGTCTGCCCTAAGCGAACAAAAAGGATCGCTAGTTCATTTACTATCAGTACTGTACAACCTAAATTTCTGTTATCGGTGTCCTTGATCTGCTCATTGTCATCATTTTCTGTCATGGCGTTTGTGGATTCAGGCGCCGCCTTGAACTTAATGGATTTTGAGTTTGCCAGGCATTGTGGTTTTCCCTTGCAGCCTTTGCAGAACCCTATTCCTTTAAGGGGGATTGATGCTACACCTTTGGCTAATAATAAGCCCCAGTTTTGGACACAGGTGACCATGCACATGGCGCCAGCGCATCAGGAAGATTGTCGATTTCTGGTGTTGCATAATTTGCATGATGTTATCGTGCTGGGTTTCCCGTGGTTGCAGGTACATAATCCTGTGTTGGATTGGAAATCTATGTCTGTGACTAGTTGTGGTTGTCAGGGGGTTCATAATGATGTTCCTTTGATGTCAATCTCCTCTTCTTCCTCTTCTGAAATTCCAGAGTTTTTGTCTGATTTTCAGGATGTATTCGATGAGCCCAAGTCCAGTTCCCTTCCACCGCACAGGGACTGTGATTGTGCGATTGACTTGATTCCAGGCAATAAGTTTCCTAAGGGCCGACTTTTCAACCTGTCTGTGCCTGAACATACCGCCATGCGGAGTTATGTTAAGGAGTCTTTGGAGAAAGGGCATATTCGGCCATCTACTTCACCGTTGGGAGCAAGGTTTTTTTTTTGTTGCTAAGAAGGATGGCTCCTTGAGACCTTGTATTGATTATCGCCTCTTGAATAAGATCACGGTCAAGTTTCAATACCCTTTACCTTTGCTTTCCAATTTGTTTGCTAGGATTAAGGTGGCTAGTTGGTTTACGAAGATTGACCTTCGGGGGGCATATAATCTTGTTCGTATTAAGCAGGGTGATGAATGGAAAACTGCGTTTAATACGCCCGAAGGCCATTTTGAATACCTTGTGATGCCATTCGGGCTCACTAACGCTCCATCTGTTTTTCAATCCTTCATGCATGATATCTTCCGGACTTATATTGATAAATTCTTGATTGTATATTTGGACGATATTTTGATTTTTTCCGATGATTGGAAGTCTCATGTGGAACAGGTCAGGATGGTATTTCAGATCCTTCGTGACAATGCTTTGTTTGTGAAGGGGTCTAAGTGTCTCTTTGGGGTGCAGAAGGTTTCTTTTTTGGGCTTTATTTTTTCTCCCTCATCTATAGAGATGGATCCGGTTAAGGTTCAGGCCATTCATGATTGGATTCAACCCACATCCGTGAAAAGCCTTCAGAAATTTTTGGGTTTTGCAAATTTTTATCGCCGGTTCATTGCTAACTTCTCCAGCGTGGTTAAACCCTTGACTGATTTGACCAAAAAAGGCGCTGATGTGGCGAATTGGTCCTCTGCGGCTGTCTCTGCCTTTCAGGAGCTTAAACGTCGATTTACTTCTGCTCCGGTGTTGTGCCAACCAGATGTTTCCCTTCCGCTTCAGGTTGAGATTGATGCTTCTGAGATTGGGGTAGGGGCCGTTTTGTCTCAGAGGGATTCTGTTGGTTCTTTGATGAAACCGTGTGCCTTCTTCTCCCGCAAGTTTTCGCCTGCTGAACGCAATTATGATGTCAGCAATCGGGAGTTGTTGGCTATGAAGTGGGCGTTTCAGGAGTGGCGACATTGGCTTGAGGGAGCTAAGCACCATATTGTCGTCCTGACCGATCATAAGAATTTGATTTACCTCGAGTCTGCCAAACGGCTGAGTCCTAGACAGGCTCGATGGTCCTTGTTTTTTTTCCCATTTTGATTTCGTGGTTTCTTATCTTCCGGGTTCTAAGAATATTAAGGCTGATGCCCTTTCTAGGAGTTTTTTGCCTGATTCTCTTGAGGTCCTTGAACCGGTCGGCATTCTGAAAGAAGGGGTGGTCCTTTCTGCCATTTCCCCTGATTTACGGCGGGTTCTTCAGGAATTTCAGGCTGATAGACCTGACCGCTGTCCTGTGGGGAAATTGTTTGTTCCTGACAGATGGACTAGTAGAGTGATTTCTGAGGTTCACTGTTCTGTGTTGGCTGGTCATCCTGGTATTTTTGGTACCAGAGATTTGGTTGGTAGGTCCTTTTGGTGGCCTTCGTTGTCACGTGATGTGCGTTCTTTTGTGCAGTCCTGTGGGACTTGTGCGCGGGCCAAGCCTTGTTGTTCCCGTGCTAGTGGGTTACTTTTGCCACTGCCGGTCCCTGAGAGGCCCTGGACGCATATTTCTATGGATTTTATTTCTGATCTTCCGGTTTCCCAGAGGATGTCGGTTATCTGGGTTGTTTGTGACCGGTTTTCTAAGATGGTTCATTTGGTGCCTTTGCCTAAATTGCCTTCCTCTTCAGAGTTGGTTCCGTTGTTTTTTCAGCATGTGGTTCGTTTGCATGGTATTCCGGAGAATATTGTGTCCGACAGAGGTTCCCAGTTTGTTTCTAGGTTTTGGCGGGCCTTTTGTGCTAGGCTGGGCATTGATTTGTCTTTTTCTTCTGCATTTCATCCTCAGACAAATGGCCAGACTGAGCAAACTAATCAGACTTTGGAGACTTATTTGAGATGCTTTGTGTCTGCCGATCAGGATGATTGGGTGGCCTTTTTGCCATTGGCCGAGTTTACCCTTAATAATCGGGCTAGTTCGGCTACTTTGGTTTCGCCTTTTTTTTGTAATTTTGGTTTTCATCCTCGTTTTTCTTCTGGGCAGGTTGAGCCTTCAGACTGTCCTGGTGTGGATTCTGTGGTTGACAGGTTGCAGCAGATTTGGGCTCATGTGGTGGACAATTTGGTGTTGTCTCAGGAGGAGGCTCAACGTTTTGCTAACCGTCGTCGGTGTGTTGGTTCCCGGCTTCGGGTTGGGGATTTGGTTTGGTTGTCTTCCCGTCATGTTCCTATGAAGGTCTCTTCCCCTAAGTTTAAGCCTCGGTTTATTGGTCCTTATAGGATTTCTGAGATTATTAATCCGGTGTCTTTTCGATTGGCGCTTCTGGCCTCTTTTGCTATCCATAATGTCTTCCATAGATCTTTATTGCGGAAATATGTGGTGCCCGTTGTTCCCTCTGTTGATCCTCCGGCCCCTGTTTTGGTTGATGGGGAGTTGGAGTATGTGGTTGAGAAGATTTTGGATTCTTGTTTTTCGAGGCGGAGGCTTCAGTACCTTGTCAAATGGAAGGGTTATGGCAAGGAGGATAATTCTTGGGTTTTTGCTTCTGATGTCCATGCTGCTGATCTGGTCCGTGCCTTTCATCTGACTCGTCCTGATCAGCCTGGGGGCACTGGTGAGGGTTCGGTGACCCCTCCTCAAGGGGAGGGTACTGTTGTGAATTCTGCTTTTGGGTTCCCTCCGGTGGTAGTAGGTGGTAATGCAGTTGTCCCTGGGTTTCAGTCCTGGTCAGGTGTGTCTGCTGATTGCAGTTCTGACTGGGGTATTTAGGTGTGCAGGATTCATTAGTCCTTGCCAGTTGTCAATTGTTGTTGGGAGGTGTTGGACCTCTGCCTGTTTCCTCCTGTCTTTCTGCCAAATCAGCAAAGATAAGTGTCTGGTTTGTTTTTCCTGTGGCACACATGCTGTGTGCTTCACAATTCAGTGCTATTCTTTGTGTTTTCTTGTCCAGCTTAGATTGTGTCAGTATTTTCTCAGTCTTGCTGGATTCTCTGGAGTGGCAGATATACATTCCATGTCTTTAGTTAGATTGTGGAACTTTTTGTATTATCTGTTGTGGATATTTTTGGAAGGGTTTTAATACTGACCGCCTAGTAATCTGTCCTATCCTTTCCTATTTAGCTAGAGTGGCCTCTTTTGCTAAATCCTGTTTTCTACCTGCGTGTGTCTATTCTTCTCCTACTCACAGTCATTATTCGTGGGGGGCTGCCTATCCTTTGGGGGTCTGCTCTGAGGCAAGATAGCATTCCTATTTCCATCTATAGGGGTATTTAGTCCTCCGGCTGTGTCGAGGTGTCTAGGGTTTGTTAGGCACACCCCACGGCTACTTCTAGTTGCGGTGTTAGTTCAGAATTTGCAGTCAGTACAGGTTCCACCGACTCCAGAGAAAGTTTTCATGCAGCTGCAAGGTCACCGGATCATAACAAGAGAGGTAAAGAAGAACCCCAAAATCACTGTGGCTGAGCTCCAGAGATGCAGTGTGGAGATGGGAGAAAGTTCCACCAAGTCAACTATCACTGCAGCCCTCCACCAGTCAGGCCTTTATGGCAGAGTGGCCTGATGGAAGCCTCTCCTCAGTGCAAGACATATGAAAGCCATACACAAAGAAAAGACGCTGCTCCAAAGGATGCACACCACAGAAAATAAAACAAAGATATGTATATGTAAAATGTAAACAAGGGATTTTTATTGACACACAGCAACTTCAATACACATAAAACATAATTAAAAACAATGCAAAGTACAATTGGCACATAGACAGATCACGTGTGCAAAATACAGAATACAAGTCTGCAAAAACCAGCATGTAAATAGCAAGAGTAACCCTCTGGCTCATGGAGCTGATAATAAATGACCATACAAGAGCACCACCTTTATGAATAGCCAAAGAAAACTATCCTCCAACCTGGGAAAACTACTGAAGTGTGGACGCCCAACGTGCGGGGCAGGACCACCCAATTTCAGTGATATCTATGATAACTTATGCAGTCCCAGTGACTCCCATATCTCTAATAAGATGGGTAGGCTGAACATACCCAAGGCGGAGAAGGCAGGCAAGCTCCAGACGCAGACGAAGTATGTGCCAAAAAGAGAGAACTCTCTTTTTGGCACATACTTTGTCTGCGTCTGGAGCTTGCCTGCCTTCTCCGCCTTGGGTATGTTCAGCCTACCCATCTTATTAGAGATATGGGAGTCACTGGGACTGCATAAGTTATCATAGATATAACTGAAATTGGGTGGTCCTGCCCCGCACGTTGGGCGTCCACACTTCAGTAGTTTTCCCAGGTTGGAGGATAGTTTTCTTTGGCTATTCATAAAGGTGGTGCTCTTGTATGGTCATTTATTATCAGCTCCATGAGCCAGAGGGTTACTCTTGCTATTTACATGCTGGTTTTTGCAGACTTGTATTCTGTATTTTGCACACGTGATCTATCTATGTGCCAATTGTACTTTGCATTGTTTTTAATTATGTTTTATGTGTATTGAAGTTGCTGTGTGTCAATAAAAATCCCTTGTTTACATTTTACATATACATATCTTTGTTTTATTTTCTGTGGTGTGCATCCTTTGGAGCAGCGTCTTTTCTTTGTGTATTCCTCATGCTTGGCTGCTTGGTTGCACCCCGTTGGGATATTTTATTATAACCTGTATTGGTAGTGCGCTCTATCTTTTGGTTTTCATGGAGACATATGAAAGCCCTCACAGAGTTTGCTAAAAAACACATGAAGGACTCCCAGATTATGAGAAATAAGATTCTCTGATCTGATGAGACAAAGATAGACCTTTTTGGTGATAATTCTAAGCGGTATGTGTGGAGAAAATCAGGCACTGCTCATCATCTGCCCAATACAATCCCAACAGTGAGACATGGTGGTGGCAGCATCATCATACTATGGGGGTATTTTTCAGCAGCAGGGACAGGATGACTGGTTGTCATTGAAGGAAACATGAATGTGGCCAAGCACAGAGATATTCTGGATGAAAACCTCTTCCAGAGTGCTTCTGGACCTCAGACTTCGCCGAAGGTTCACCTTCCAACAAGACAATGACCCTAAGCACGACATCAAAATAACAAAGGATTGGCTTCAGAACAACTCTGTGACCATTCTTGACTGGCCCAGCCAGAGCCCTGACCTAAACCCAATTGAGCATCTCTGGAGAGACCTGAAAATGGCTGTCCACCAATGTTCACCATCCAACCTGATGGAACTGGAGAGGATCTGCAAGGAAGAATGGCAGAGGATCCCCAATTCCAGGTGTGAAAAACATTTGGCATCATTCCCAAGATGACTCATGGCTGTACAAGCTCAAAAGGGTGCTTCTACTCAATACTGAGCAAAGGGTCTGAATATTTATAACCATGTGATATTTCAGTTTGTCTTTTTTAATAAATTTGTTAAAAATTACTACATTTCTGTTTTGTTTCAGTCAAGATGGGGTGCAGAGTGTACATTAATGAGAAAAAAAAATAACTTTTTTGAATTTAACAAATGGCTGCGGTGAAAAAAAAAGTGAAAAACTGAAAGGGGTATGAATACTTTACATACCCACTGTATATGTCTGTGTGCGTATGGGATTCAGAGTGATGAGAGATTTGAGCCCTTCTCCAACTGCTACATCTAGAACTGCAATTAGTCAACCCCATTGAATTGTACCAGTATTGCTTTTTGTACAAATGTCTTAACTGAAGAAAAGTAAGAAATGTAACATAGACTTTATGGAGCTCTGTCATTAATAGGTTAGTTATAGATCTGTAGTCAAATGATTTTTCACATCATATAATAGTCAGGATTTAACAAATAACAATTATAATCTTTCTACTCTTAATAGGCTATCCCAGGAGTATAATTCTCTTTAAAAACTTTTTGGGCAGTAGTTCAACTATGTCTGGCAATAGTGTTATTTGTGTTGTAGTCTGTCAATAGTTGAGTCGTGGTGCCCTTTGCATCCTTTTGCCAATGCCATTGTACGTAAAATGTTCCTTTGAAGTGATAGATTTGGATGTTCAAATAGAGCAGCTTGTAGTGTTGCCAGTAGGTAGAAAATATTATAATTCTACCTGTAAAAGAAATACCACATTCCAGTGGAGCAAATACATTTCAGATAATTAAATACACTGAGTTGGCGTGGTCATGCACATAAACCATTGTGAAACAATAATATTACTGGACTGAATCTAAACTTTGCAACACCATGCCTTCCGACCTTCAAGTACAGTAAGAAAGCCATCTGCTTCCCTCAAAGTGTATAATATTGTACTAATAAACATACAGAATTGTTAAATTGAAGGGATTGTCTGTCATGATAATTACAGCAGCTTTTTTGTGTTTCGCTTTTCACATTTGCCTTGGAGTAACAGCAGGTTTGCACTGGTCCATATATTCAATTTCACAATCGTGTCTGTGGAGGAGGCAGAACACCTGCCCTGGGTGCAGCAGCAGGGTGCGGCTATCCTAGGTGTCTCCCCAGTAGCTGCATTTTGCAGCCTCCCCCCCTGTAGTGTCAGTCAGGCATTCTTTGAGCCTGCTGCCAACCTGTCATCCAGCTCAGAGAAGATGCAGCATGCCCACTTCCAGTGATTAATTGTACGCATGTATTTCAGACGTGAGTACATTTGAAGCACTGACTGCCACACTTCCAGGTCAGGGCAACGTCAGCACAGTGGTCTGGTCATGTGATCAATCGGGTGATGTTACTTCTCAGTGCAGCATAGAGCGCAGAAGTTTGGTGTGATAAGTGCTTTAATGGAGTTGAAGACACTGAAAATGTATTGTAATTAGGGGAGGAGGAAATATATTTAAGTACAAATAATGGGGAAAGAGGGTGGGGGAATGTATGTGGATGCAATATGGGGAGTGAGGGGGATGGGTGCAGACACATTATGGGGAGTGAGGAGAGTGTATGTGGACTCAGTATCAGGAGCAAAGTGGGGATAGGTGCAGACAGCATGAAGAGCAAGGGGGGAGTGTATGTGGACACAGTATGGGGAGCAAACAGGGAAAAAATTTGAGGACACAGTATGGGGAGTGAGGGGGCGTGATGGGTACACAGTATGGGGAGCAAGTGGGATGAGTTAGGAAACAGTATGGGGAGTCAGAGGGAATGGGTGTGGACACAGTATGGAGAGAAAGGGGGATGAGTGCAGAAATAGTATGAGGAGCGAGAGGATGTGTCAGGAGACTATTGGCATAAATAGTGTGAGGAGACAGTATGGGATGAGAAAAATGTGAGTGAGCATGGAATAAAGACTGAGTAGTATGGGGGTGATGCTATGAAGAAGGGTCTATATGAGGAGTGGGAGGACACAACAAAGAAGGACCAGAATGCTGAGGAAGGGAATTGTGATGAGGGGGCACAGTCTAGAACAGTGTTCCCCAAGTTCGGTCCTCAAGAGCCACCAACAGGTCCTGTTTTCAGGATTTCCTTAATAATGCCCAGGTGAGCATTCCATCATCTAGACAGGCAACAATTCTATCACCTGGGCCATACTAAGGAAATCCTGAAAACACGACCTGTTGGTTGCTCTTGAGGACTGGAGTTGGGGAACACTGGTCTAGAAACTGGGCAGTATTGGAGACACAGTGTTAGAGGACAGTATAAAGAGAGGGCCTAGTATGGAAAGGAGAGGGCAGTGTGGAGGGCATGTTCCATAAGAGGGACAGTGTGGGTGTCATATTTTGAGCAGAGAACACCACGAGGAGCAATTACACAGGTATGCCCTGACATAAAAAAACACTTCTATTGTTAACCATCATATATGGAATTTGCACAAAACACGGGTGAAATTATGTACAAGCGAGATGAACAAGAAAAATCTTTATTTTTATCCTTTTATGTTCAAAGCTTCTCTTGATACTAGTGTTGAGCATTCCGATACCGCAAGTATCGGGTATTGGCCGATATTTGCGGTATCGGAATTCCGATACCAAGTTCCGATATTTACCGCATATCGGATACCGGAATCGGAAGTTCCCAGAATTCAAACTGCACGTATTCAGCCAATGAGCAATGATTACAAGTGTGGGCACATCCTGTTCAGCATGGTGGGCATGTAACTACTGGCAAGGCTGTGATTGGCTGCTGAAATGATGTCATGATGCAGTATAAAAAACGCTGCCGCCATTTCGGGCTCACTCTGCTGTGAATTCAGTTAGGCATAGGACGCTGTGTTCTGACTGAGGGCCAGTTGAGATAGCGATTTGCTTCATTGTGCTTTCCCCAGGCTAATTTAGCAACCGCTGTGTGTTCACCTAGATTTTGCCTTGCAGCGCTGTTTTCACAGCTATCTGCAAGGTCTCTGTGTGTGTGTGTGTGTGTGTGTGTGTGTGAGTGCAGCTCACTCTGTAGTCTGTGTGCAGCCACAGACGGTTGTATTCAGCTCAGAGTGCTTCACTGCCTCATACTGTTCTATCCATTGTCCTTTTTTGCTATTAGTGCAGCCTGCTGCACATTTTTTCAAATATTTCCTATTAGTGGCTTTCCACCCGTATCCAGCTAAATTGTGAAAAAACACTACATAGGATAACCTAGAGGAAGTTTTTTGGGCCTTGCAGTGCTGTTTACGGCTGTCTGCACGGTCTCCGTGTGAGTGCAGCTCGCCCTGTAGTCTGTGTGCAGCCACAGCCGGTTGTATTCAGCTCAGGGTGCGTCACTGCCTCATACCGTAAAATCCATTGTCCTTTTTTGCTAATAGTGCAGCTTGCTGCACATTTTTTCTAATAGTTCCTATTAGTGGCTTTCCACCCGTTTCCAGCTAAATTGTGGAAAAACACTACATAGGATAACCTAGAGGAGGTTTTTTGGGCCTTGCAGCGCCGTTTACGGCTGTCTGCACGGTCTCCGTGTGAGTGCAGCTCGCCCTGTAGTCGGTTCTGCCAAAAAAAAAAATAATAATAATAAAGTTCACCAAACACACCACTTTACAGTTGTGTAGGCCACATTAGCTCATATTAAAGTGTAGTCCACACTTTAGAAAATTAGTGTTTCTTATACCTGTTAGGACTGGAGCTGTTCAGGAATAAGCACACTAAGCCCTTAGTACTTTTCTGCTTATCTTTATCAGTCAACCAAGATGAAGAGGGCAGGGAGTAAGGCACGTGGGCGTGGGCGCGGAGCAGGGAGAGGACGTGGGGATTCTGTGCCTGCTGCGGGCACCGGTGACTCATCATCACCCAGTTTCAGCAGGGAACAGTCCTTCATGCGCAGCTTTGTCGGAGAGCGCCGTGCACCGCTGCTGCGTGAAGACCAAATGGAAGCCGTTGTCGGATGGATGGCAGCTAACGCATTGACTTCAATTAGTGCCACATCCTCTCAGGCACAGAGCACTGGAGAGCACCTATCTGTCTCTTCACCACCTGCCAAATTGCCCAGGCAGTCAGAGAGCCCATCTCTACTTCTGTTCTCTGAACTCTTGGCTTGGAAACGGGGCCAGCCAAGCAGCATTGGAGAAATGGAAGAAGAGGCAGTGTGCAGTGATGCGCAACAGCTTTTTCTCTCTGAGTCTGAAGAGGCGGGTGGGCCAGCGCCTCTGGTCACCACACTGCAGTACGCATCTGATGATGACACTCAGGTGCCACTTTCTGGTGCGTGCTGTGCTGCTGAGACTACCCAGGAGGAGCAGTTGGTGGCAGAGGGTAGTGTAGATGATGAGGTCCTTGACCCATCGTGGCGTGAGGTACAGGAAGGTGGTGGGAGCAGCTCTGAGGAAGAGATTCCCCGAACGGGCCAAAGAGGGAGAGGGAGGGGGAAGACTGCGGAGCCTGTAGCCTCCACTTCAGCACCCGTTAGGAGCATGCCTCTTCCAAAAGCCAAAAAGGGCGCTCCCAAGACTTGCAGCGCCTGGTCCTTTTTTTACACAGTTGCAGATGACATTTGCTTTGTCAAATGCAAGGTGTGTCATCATAAAATCAAAAGAGGGAGAAATGTCAGCAACCTCAATACCTCAAATATGTGGAAACATGTGCGGACCAGGCACGCGGTAGAGTTACAAAAACACACTGAAGACCTAGGCCAACCAACAGCGGCAGCTACCACCTCTTCAGCTCGTGTTGCCTCTTCCTCCAGCTCACACACAGCTGGTTCGGCTTCCTCCCAGAATCGCCATGGAAGAACCTCTGGCACTGTTGTCCAGAGACCCACTGTAACTCCACCCACAGCACCATGTTCCCAGTCATCCTCACACTCCCAGCCCAGTCTACAGCCATCGGTAGTACAGGCATGGGAGAAAAGGTGGTCATTCTCGGCAAACCACCCCCGAGCACAGGCTCTGAATGCTGGCATTGCAAAATTACTGTCCCTTGAAATGCTGTCATTCAGGCTGGTGGAGACTGACAGCTTCTGTGACTTGATGGCATTGGCAGTCCCACAGTACAATATTCCCAGCCGCTTTTATTTCAGCAGGCAAGCAGTCCCTGCCCTGCACAAGCATGTGGAGGGACACATAAAACACGCGCTACTGAACGCCGTCAGTAGCAAGGTCCACCTCACCACCGATGCGTGGACCAGTCACCATGGACAGGGGCGATACCTTTCCCTCACTGCCCATTGGGTTAATGTTGTTGAGCCGGGTACAGATCGTGCGAGTGGTGCAGGACGTGTCCTGCCCACTCCAAGGATTGCAGGAATCCAGTCTGTACGCATTGACTCCTCCTCAAACACAAGTTCCTCAGAATCATCGCTGCAGAAGCCATCACAGTCCACCTCCACATGGACCCGTGAACGTTTACCTGTTACAACCGACATGAGCACAGCCGTGGCCAAACGTCAACAGGCCGTCTTGAAATTAATTTCTTTGGGGAATCGAAGCCACACAGCGCAGGAGCTCTGGAATGCCATCAAGCAGGAGAGCGATGTGTGGTTTGTGCCAGCGAATCTCCAACCAGGCATGGTAGTGTATGACAATGGCCGAAATCTGGTGGCAGCTCTGGGCCTCGGCAACCTCACTCACATCCCATGTCTGGCACATGTGCTCAACTTGGTCGTGCAGAGTTTTTTGAGGGACTATCCGGATCTTGATGCACTGCTGCACAAGGTCTGCCTAGAGTGTGCTCACTTGCAGCGTTCCAGCACGGCAAGATCGCGCATTGCAGCTCTGCAGCGCCGATTCGGCCTTCCGGAACATCGCATCATATGTGACCTACCTACCAGGTGGAATTCCACGTTACATATGTTGGAGCGGTTGTGTGAGCAGCAGCAAGCAGTAATGGAGTACCAGCTGCATCAGGCGCAAAGAAGTCGCACTCCGCGCCGTTCAGACTTCACAACCACAGAGTGGGCCACTATGAAGGACGTCTGCCAGGTTTTGCGTCCCTTCTATTATTCCACGTGGATGGCGAGTGCAGATGATGCACTAGTCAGCATGACTGTCCCCCTTATCTGCCTGCTTCAACAAACACTGCAAGCGCTAAGGGATGATGTTGTGGAAGAGGTGGAGGATGAGGAGTCACCATTTCCATCAGCTTCTGGACAGTCAGCGCCACGTGGTTCCTCACAAAGGCGTAGGCAGGGGACACTTTGTGAGGAGGATGAGGAGGAGTCAATGGAGGAGGAAGACATCCGTCCAGAGGAGGGAGTTACACAGTTGTACAGTAGTCAGTGTGTACAGCGAGGGTGGGGTGATGAAGAGCGGGCAGATATCACGCCTCAAGCAGGGGACAGCGTTTCTTGGCCAGTTGGCAGTCTGCAGCACATGGTTGATTACATGCTGCAGTGCCTGAGAAACGACCGCCGCATCGCCCACATTCTCAACATGGCTGATTATTGGGTGTACCCCCTCCTCGATCCTCGCTACTGGGACAACGTACAAAGCCTCATCACACTGTTGAACCGGGAGCGTAAAATGCGGGAGTACCAAGACACACTGGTGAATTCCATCATCTTCTCCATCCAACTGAGAGCAGTGCTGCTAGTGCTTTACAAAGCAGCTCAGTGCGTCGAGGCAGTGGAGGAGGCTCTGCACAAAGAGGGAGCAGAAGCAGTGCCTCTGCCCAAGGCAAGACCAGTATGGCCCAACTGTGGCACAGTTTTGTGTGCCCACCACAAATGTCTACACCATCACAGGCGGCTCCAGTCAGCAGGAGGCAATGGTTCCGTCAGATGGTGACAGACTACATATCTTGCCCTCTTACTGTACTCCCAGACGGCTCTTCTCCTTTCAAGTTTTGGGTCTCTAAGCTGGATACATGGCCAGAGCTAAGCCAGTATGCATTGGAGGTGCTGGCATGCCCTGCGGCTAGTGTATTATCGGAACGCTTCTTTAGTGCCGCAGGTGGTGTACTAACAGACCATCGCATGCGACTATCCTCCGATAACATTGACCGGCTTACTTTTCTGAAAATGAACCAGGCCTGGATCTCACAGGAATTTGCCACTCCTCTTCCTGATTAAATAATTGGGTGACTGTCTACAGTATCCAGGTCTCCTGTTGTGTTCATCTTTCTACCACCTGAACTGTAATTCCTGGGCTCCAACACCGCCAGTTGAGGCTCAGAAGTGCAGGCAGCACAGTCAAAACATACGACCCAGTGTTATTGGGTTTCAGTAACGTCAGCTGATCTTCAGCTGTGTAGCCGGCAGTGTGTCCTGCGACCGCCATGCTGACACAACAACTGAAATTTAAGGGAACCTGTGTCCCCCCCCATGCGTTTGTTACTGAAAGAGCCACCTTGTGCAGCAGTAATGCTGCACAAGGAAAAGGTAGCTCTTTTAGTTTAGCTCCTTGCACACGGAGAACTTAACACTTATAAAATGTGTCCACTGATACCGTAAAACCGTCCCGGAGGTGGGACTTTCCTTCGTAATGTGATGCAGCACAGCCGTCATTCCTACCCCCTTGGTGCCGTGCGCGGCCTCCTCAGCGTTGTTTGATTCTGTCCCGGAGCCTGTGCTGTTATGTTATCCCTTGGCCAGGCACACTTAGCGCTGCCAATCTTCTGACATCATTTGGTGTCAGGCTGGCTGCGCCTGTGCGGCCGTGCTGCCCGAGATCCCGCCTCGCAGTGTCTTCTGATTTAATCACACTGCGGGCCTGGGATCCATGGGCATGCGCAGTGCATATCTTAACCTCAGGCTCTCACTCATCTCCCTCCACCTTCTTCAGACTGTGCGCCGTCAGCTGATCTCTAATAGCATGTCACGGCCGTGACGCCGCAGAGTCTGAAGAAGCCGGAGGGACGGGAGTGAGAGGCGAGGATATGCACTGCGCATGCCCATGGATCCCAGGCCCGCAGTGGGATTACATTAGACGACACTGCGAGGCGGGATCTCAGGCAGCGCGGCCGCACAGGCGCAGCCAGCCCGACACCAAATGATGTCAGAAGATGGGCAGCGCTAAGTGCGCCTGGCCAAGGGATAACATAACAGCGCAGGCTCCAGGACAGAATCAAACAACGCTGAGAAGGCCGCGCACGGCATCAAGGGGGTAGGAATGACGGCTGTGCTACGTCACATTACGAAGGAAAGTCCCACCTCCGGGACGGTCTCACGGTATCAGGGGACACATTTTATAAGTGTTTAGTTCTGTGTTTGCAAGGAGCATAATTAAAAGACCCACCTTTTCCATTTGCATCCTTAGTGCTGCACAAGATGGCTCTTTCAGCTACAAACGCCTTGGGGGGGGGCTAAAGGTTCCCTTTCGACTTGCTCCAATCAGGCTTCGGCCTACACTGTGTTCCTCCGCTCCTCCTGCTGTCCCTGTGCTCTAACACTGCCAGTTGGTGCCTGGAAGTGCTGTCCGCACAGTCAACAGTCGTTCCTCTGTTATTGGGGTTCAGTAACGTCAGCTGTTCCCCAGCTGTGTGTGCGGCAATACCTCCAATCTGCTCCTCCTGCTGTCCCTTGGCTCTAATACCGCCAGTTGGTGCCTGGATGTGCTGGCTGCACAGTCAATAGTCTCTCCTCTGTTATTGGGGTTCAGTAACGTCAGCTGCTCCCCTGCTGTGTATCTGGCAAAACAAATCTGCTCCTCCTGCTGTCCCTGGGCTCTAACACCGCCAGTTGGTGCCTGGAAGTGCTTTCCGCACAGTCAACAGTCGCTCGTCTGTTATTGGGGTTCAGTAACATCAGCTGTTCCCCAGCTGTGTGTGTGGCAATACCTCCAATCTGCTCCTCCTGCTGTCCCTGGGCTCTAACACTGCCAGTTGGTGCCTGGAAGTACTGTCTGCACAGTCAACAGTCGCTCCTCTGTTATTGGGGTTCAGTAACGTCAGCTGTTCCCCAGCTGTGTGTGTGGCAATACATCCAATCTGCTCCTCCTGCTGTCCCTGGGCTCTAACACCGCCAGTTGGTGCCTGGAAGTGCTGTCCGCACAGTCAACAGTCGCTCCTCTGTTATTGGGGTTCAGTAACGTCAGCTGTTCCCCAGATGTGTGTGCGGCAATACCTCCAATCTGCTCCTCCTGCTGTCCCTGGGCTCTAACACTGCCAGTTGGTGCCTGGAAGTGCTGTCCGCACAGTCAACAGTCGCTCCTCTGTTATTGGGGTTCAGTAACGTCAGCTGTTCCCCAGCTGTGTGTGCGGCAATACCTCCAATCTGCTCCACCTGCTGTCCGTGGGCTCTAACACCGCCAGTTGGTGCCTGGAAGTGCTGTCCGCACAGTCTACAGTCGCTCCTCTGTTATTGGGGTTCAGTAACGTCAGCTGTTCCCCAGCTGTGTGTGCGGCAATACCTCCAATCTGCTCCTCCTGCTGTCCCTGGGCTCTAACACCGCCAGTTGGTGCCTGGAAGTGCTGGCTGCACAGTTAACACTTGCTGCCGTGTTATTGGGGTTCAGTAACGTCAGCTGCTCCCCTGCTGTGTATCTGGCAAAACATATCTGCTCCTCCTGCTGTCCCTGGGCTCTAACACTGCCAGTTGGTGCCTGGAAGTGCTGTCTGCACAGTCAACAGTCGCTCCTCTGTTATTGGGGTTCAGTAACGTCAGCTGTTCCCCAGCTGTGTGTGCGGCAATACCTCCAATCTGCTCCTCCTGCTGTCCCTGGGCTCTAACACCACCAGTTGGTGCCTGGAAGTGCTGTCCGCACAGTCAACACTCGCTCCTCTGTTATTGGGGTTCAGTAACGTCAGCTGTTCCCTAGCTGTGTGTGCGGCAATACCTCCAATCTGCTCCTCCTGCTGTCCCTGGGCTCTAACACCGCCAGTTGGTGCCCGGAAGTGCTGGCTGCACAGACAAAAACACCCGCCAATGTGTCAGTGGGGTTCAGCAACGCCAGCTGTTCCCCTGCTGTGTAGCCGGCATCGTGTCCTGCAAACGCCACGCAGACACAACAGACCTAAAACTGCCTCCAGTGCAGGCTTCGGCCTACACTCTGCTCCCTCTACTCCTCCTGCTGTCCCTGGGCTCTAACACCGCCAGTTGGTGCCCGGAAGTGCTGGCTGCACAGAGAAAAACACCAAGCCAATGTGTCAGTGGGGTTCAGTAACGCCAGTTGTTCCCCTGCTGTGTAGCCGGCATTGTGTCCTGCAAACGCCACGCAGACACAACAACTGAAATTGAAGGGAACCTGTCCCCCCCCAGGCTTTTCCATGTATAACAGCCACCTTGTACAGCAGTAATGCTGCATTTGTACAAGGTGGCTCATTAAGTTATTCTCCTTGCACACTTCGAACTCAACACGTATAAAATGTGTCCCCTGATACCATTAAACCGTCCCTGAGGTGTGACTTTCCTTTGTAATGGCACGCAGCAACCCCCTTGGTAGCGCTGCCCGTCTTCTGACATCATTGGTTGGCAGGCTGGCTGCGCCTGTGCGGCCGCCCTGCCCGACACAACGCCCCTCAGTGTCTTATTTATTTTGACTGCGAGGGTGTGATTGATGGGCATGAGCAGTGCATATCTTCGCCTGTCACTCATCTCCTTCCGCCTTCTTCAGACTGTGCAGCTTCATGGCCGTGGCATGCGATAAGGGATCAGCTGATGCCGCACAGTCTGAAGCAGGTGTAAGGACATGAGTGAGAGGCGAACATATTTACTGCGCAAGGCCATGAATCCCAGCCCCGCAGTGTGAATAAATGAAAAGACACTGCGGGGCTGGGATTCATGGGCATCGCGAACCGCACCGGCCGACATGAAATGATGTCAGAAGACGGGCAGCGCTAACAGCGCATGGCCATGGGATAACAAAACAGCGCAGTCTCCTGTACAGCAACACACCACACTCAAGAGGCTGCGCCCAGCACCAAGGTGGTATTTTTGACAGCTGTGCTGCATCTCATTAAGAAGGAAAGTCCCGCCTCCAAGACAGTTTGACGGTATAAGGGGCTAAATTTTATACGTGTTTCATTCAGCGTTTGCAAGGAACAAAATTAAAAGAGCAACCTTTCACTTGTGCAGCACTTCTGCTGCACAAGGTGTGGCTCTTCGAGTTTGTAACTGAGGGGGGGTTAAAGGTTACCTTTAAAATTGGTTCAATTAGGCTTCGGCCTACACTATGCTCCTCCTGCTGTCCCTGGGCTCTAACATCGCGAGTTGGTGCCCGGAAGTGCTGGCTGCACAGAGAAAACACTCACCACTGTGTCAGTGGGGTTTAGCAACGCCAGCTGTTCCCCTGCTGTGTAGCCGGCATCGTGTCCTGCAAACGCCACGCAGACACAACAGACCTAAAACTGCCTCCAGTGCAGGCTTCGGCCTACACTCTGCTCCTCTGCTCCTCCTGCTGACCCTGGGCTCTAACACCACCAGTTGGTGCCCGGAAGTGCTGGCTGCACAGAGAAAAACACCCGCCAATGTGTCAGTGGGGTTCAGCAACGCCAGCTGTTCCCCTGCTGTGTAGCCCGCATCGTGTCCTGCAAACGCCACGCAGACACAACAGAACTAAAACTGCCTCCAGTGCAGGCTTCGGCCTACACTCTGCTCCCCCTGCTGACCCTTTGCTCCAACACCGCTAGTTGGGGCTCTAGGAAGACAAGCTTGAATAGGTCCCCATCCTGGTTCCAGTACTGTCAGCTGGTTCCGGGTAGAGCCTTTGGCTTAGGTGCCTTCTTCTGGGTATCCGAGTTCCACCAACGTCAGGTGGTCCTTGGTAGTGCTTTCAGGCACGGGTACCTCCTGCTTAGTAACTGGGTTCCAGTAACGTCAGCTGGTCCTCGGTAGTTCCATTGGCTCTTGGACCTTCGACTACCCATCCGGGTTCCAGTACCGTCAGCTGGTTCTCGGCAGTGTCTTTTGGTCTTGTACCTTCTTCTCCCCATCCTGTTTCCAATACCATCAGCTGGTTCCGGGAAGAGCCTTTGGCTTAGGTGCCTCCTTCTGGGTATCCGAGTTCCACCAACGTCAGGTGGTCCTTGGTAGTGCTTTCTGGCATGGGTACCTCCTGCTTAGTAACCGGGTTCCAGTAACATCAGCTGGTCCTCGGTTGTTCCATTGGCTCTTGGACCTTCGGGTAGCCATCCGAGTTCCAGTTCCATCAGCTGGTTCTCGGCATTTTCTCAGCCTTCTTGTACCTTCTGCTACATTTCCAAGTTCAAGACCCTAAAGACGACGACCCGGAAGACCACCCCTAAGATGACGACGACACCAGAGATGACAACCACTGAGATGACGACGACCCTGGAGACGATGACCCTGAAGACCACCCCGATGACGACGACCCCGGAGACGACAACCCTGGAGACGATGACATGGAAGACCGAGAAGCAGAAGAACAAGAGGCTGCAGAACAAAGAGCAGAAGAACATTAAGCATAACACTAAACATCAGAGCAAAAGATATTTTCTAAATTATAAGCAGAAGAAGACTAAGCAGTGTATGGGGGTGAGTCCGTTCCTCCTCGTGGTGCCCCTGGATAAAGCCTGCTGCTGCAGGCCAAACTGAACGCGGACAAATCCTGTTGTAACTCTTTTGTGACAGGCAGAACGGAAGGTGTAATCTTCAAACTTTTATAGATAACACCTACAGGAATGCCTGTCACAAATAAGAATATGATGAAGTAGAATATGAAGAAGAATAATAGTTGAATAAAAAGAATATGAAGAATGTAACAAAAAAAGAAAATGGAAAAAGATGAAGAAGATGAAGAAGGTGAAGAAGAAGTTGATGTCAAAGATGCTGCTGCTGAGGATGATGAAGAAGAAAGTGTGAGAGAAGTAAAAAAAAAAGGTGAAGGGCGTGAAAGTAGTGAAAACATCAATATCTGACAAAATAAAAAAAATATTAACATAGTCAATATCTTGGTAAATCCGAACGTCTTAAAAAAAATTAAATAAAATTCCTGCTATTCTATTTGATTGGGCTAAACCTCTATGCCTTTAATGTCTCCGCCACCTCCCCCAATACATCCTACATTATTCTTAGTTGTTTTCCTTCACGTAGAATGAACCTACAAGGAAAGAAAGGGTTTATTTTAATTCCGATATTTTTGTCCCATTGACTTGCATTGGTATCGGGTATCGGTATCGGCGAGATCCGATATTTTGCCGATATCGGCCGATCCAATCCGATACCGATACTTTCCGATATCGGAAGGTATCGCTCAACACTACTTGATACCTTTTCTCTTATAGAAGGTCTTCGGATCTTCTCTGTGAAACATCCAGCAGTAGTCCCCCATCATGTTCACGCTCCATCTACCTTGGTATTGTCGTTCCACCTCCTTGATATCCCGCTGAAATCTTTCTCCGTGGTCTTTGGTAACAGCACCACAGTTTTCAGGAAAGTAGTCAATATGGTAATGTAAAAAATGTAACTTTAAATTCATCAGTAGTGGCAGTAGAACTTTAGTGGGATCAACTAAACTTTCCCAACTATGTTCTTGAGTCTAGGTTGCAAAGATGTTCTCGTTGGCCAACTTTTTTGGCTCCAGTGTGAGTCTTATCTCAGCTGTCCAATTCACACAAAGAGCATGGGTAGTATGTGTAATCTCCAAGCTGCCCAAAGAGCAAAGAGAGAACTTTTAGATCACCACATATTGACCATCCTTAATCCTTGTTGTTAAGTTTATTGAGAAGAAAGTCTAAATTCTCATAGCTTTCCTTCAATTGCACAGAATATCCTATAGGCACTGAAGCATACTTGCTGCAATTGTACAGTAGCACGGCTTTCAGACTTTTTTTGGATGAATCAATAAAGAGTCTCCACTTGCTCACTTTGTACTCAGTGTTAAATTTTTCCATCAGCACAGGAATATCACTGAAATACACTAGAGCACCATCTTGAGAAAAATATGGAAGGAATTCCTTTTATCAGCTTCTGTGCCATGAGAAACATTCCTAACCAAACTCATGACAACAAAATCATGGACTAAAGGTCACACAAAGGGGTCAAAGTATGGTACAAGAAAAAACCTACGCAGTTAGTGTTTGTGAAAAAAACTGTTTGTGATGGAATATTTCCAATATTTTTACTGCTTTCAATGATCAAAAGTATCTAAAAATCAAGTCTTTTCAAATAATTTTTCCCTTGCAGACCTGTTTTATTTATTCAGGGGCTCAGCGTAGGGCAGATATTTTTATTCAGAAGCATTTTAATAACACTGCTATTTTTAAGGGTATCATGTGGGATGTGCTGCACAAGACTGGAGAAGATGGAACCTGCAAAGACGAGCAGTGGATATGAAAAGTCATCATGGAGTCTGGACAAGATGAAGGAAGAAATGTAAGAGAACGACTCCAATCAGAGACAACTTCATCTATAAGGTACCTGGATGTAAATGTTTATTTGTGATGTGATACTGACTAATTCTCAACAATACTGTGGTTGATGTATGGTCCACAGTCTGATGATGACTGATGGCAACATCTCCCAGTATCTCGTTACCATTAGTGTTGAGCGATACCTTCCGATATTTGAAAGTATCGGTATCGGATTGGATCGGCCAATATCCAAAAAATATCGGATATAGCTGATACCGATACCCGATACCAATACAAGTCAATGGGACACAAATATCGGAAGTGATCCTGGATGGTTCCCAGGGTCTGCAGGAGAGGAAACTCTCCTTCAGGCCCTGGGATCCATATTCATGTAAAAAATAAAGAATAAAAATAAAAAATATGGATATACTCACCCCTCGGACGAGCCCTGGCTGTCACCGCTGCAACCGGCAGCCTCCGTTCCTAAGGATGCAGAGTGAAGGACCTTCGATAACGTCGAGGCTTGTGATTGGTCGCGTGGCCACTCATATGACCGCTCACGCGACCAATCACAAGCCGCGACGTCATCGCAGGTCCTACACTCACTGCATTCTTAGGAACGGATGCTGCTGTTTGCACCGCTGAGGTCCAGGGTCTGTTGGAGGGGTGAGTATATCCATATTTTTTATTTTTATTCTTTATTGTTTACATGAATATGGACCCCAGGGCCTGAAGGAGAGTCTCCTCTCCTCCAGACCCTGGGAACCATACGCACCGCACACGCCTGGGAACTTATAGGAACTTCCGATTCCGATTTCCGATATCACAAAAATATCGGAACTCGGTATCGGAATTCCGATACAGCGAATATCGGCCGATACCCGATATTTGCAGTATCGGAATGCTCAACACTAGTTACCATCGATAAGGACATAGTGGATGTTGTAGGTTCATGGGACACAAATGTATATAGGTCTGACCTGACATTTCAATTGATATACCATATACGGATAGTTGTTCTGTTGCTCCCTTGAGTTTTCTGTTTTTAGTTGTATTGTTTTTTTCAAATCCATCATTAAGTTCCAGAGATATGCGTCTGTTTAATTAGTTCTAATTTTTGTGGTCTTTATCAAGAGGCCGTTGCTCATAGAGTAATAAAGCAGAGCAACCTGAAGACCTGACCCCACAGAATACTGTGAGCAATGCCCTTCAGTAAAGACCATAAAAATTAGCACTAAATAAAAAAGCACATAACTCTGTAACTGTATCGTGGATTTGAAAATACATACAATGGGAGGGAAACCCATCCAATTTTGACCCAGTGGTAAAGATCTTTAAGAAAAAGAGAAATATCCAGTTACACAGATCCATTATGTATTGAGTGAGAAGTTGGACACTGTCAGGGCAGATGGGCTCACACAATTTGATTAAAATATGCCTTAAGTACATCATATATTTATAGCACTATACCATTTTAAAATAACCAAAAATTACTTCTGCAAAAATGTTAGTGGCCGGAGGTTGCTGCTGTATCTTTGTGATTTATTTTGCACATTTTCATTCATTTCAATTGGAGATGCTGACTATTGCAATACAAAAAAACAATCCAAAGGTATCAACTGGGATATAAATTGGTGTGCATGGAGCATGTAAGGCTGCTTTCACACTTGCGTTTTTGAACGCTGCGTTTTTTACCAAAAAAACGCATGCGTTTTTTTCCCCTATATTTAACATTGAAAACGCATGCGTTTTTTGGTGTACGCGTTTGCATGCGTTTGTGAACGCATGCGTTTTTTAACTGCATGCGTTCATTTTATAAAATGCAACTTGTAGTATTTTGAGGGGCGTTTTTTTTTCCTAAAAAAACGCATGCGTTTACATGCGTTTTTTTTGGACAAAAAAATGCATTGGAGTCAATGGAGACGCATGCGTTTTTTTTGACATGCGTTTGCATGCGTTTGCATGCGTTTTTTTGACGCATGCGTTTTTTTTGGCACCACTGAATTAACTGTAGATAAAGATGTCTAGACACTGATAAGACTCTCCCATAGCAGCAAGGTTATAAAGGGAAGGTGGGGGGAAGTTTCTGGTCACTTCTCATCAGACTCCAAAGAAGACAGCACCCTGCCCGGACGCATTCTTGGACAAGACACAGAGCAATGTGAGTATATCCTAGCCAATGCATTCATTTTCAATTTTTTGGATCTACATCTCCTAATTTCTTCTATTTTTTTTCTTTCAACACGCATCAGAATGTCTTCTCCGGTTTCCTCGTCTGATGAGGAGTTCCAGCCACGTCAATCAGAAGTGGATCACGTGAGCGAGGTATGTTTTTTGTACGTCAGCTTGGTAAGTATTGACTGTCACATCGACACATGAGGCAATTTTTTTTTTTTAATTTTATAGAGCACTTCAACAGAGGGACAGAGAGGTACTGAGCAGCGGAGTCAAGGTCCAGGTGGAAGACGGCAGCGGGTATGTATACCAGGCAGACTGTCCTTATTGTAATATTCTTTTAACTTCCTTTCTGTACCCTTGTTTTTCTATACATATTTCTTATATCATCCTTTTCTGAAAGTTGTCTTTCATATTCCTGCCCTTTCTCATCTTCGTGTCTTATTTTTTACAAATGTGGTTGAGCAAACTTAAATGATTTTGTTTTAATTTTAGGTTTCACAACGGGACGACGACCGGATTGATAATGACCTGCTGATCAGTCTGGTCCAGGAGCGAGTCCCGTTGTGGGACAGCCGGGATAAACAGCACGCCGTCAATAGTGTTCTCCGTCGTTTGTGGAGTGAGGTGGCCCAAGCGTTGTGGGATGGCTGGGAGAATTCCACGCCACGGGTCCGTAATGCATTTGGTAAGTATTGCACGGTAGTGTGAAGCAACAGACCTTGGCCATGCTCTCTTGACTGTGTGTGATGAAAGAAACTTTTCGTAGTTTCTGTCATCACACACAGTCACAAGAGCACGGCCAAAAGTTCTTATTCTGACCATTATATTTTATTGTTATTTCACAGTGGAAAAAGTAAGGACACGTTGGCGTTCCATGAAGGACCGCTTCAACTGTGACCTACGTGCAGAGAAGAGTGCAGCTAGTGGTTCCGGAGCAAGGCACCGGCTCTACAAATACCACCGTGTGTTGGCCTTCCTGAGACCGGTCCTTCTCATGAGAACGTAAGTATTTCTCACATGCCTCCGGTTGTATTGCATTGACATAATCTGTCACTTTTAATTCCACAGGATGTACCGTCTTGTTGTAGTTTGGTATTAATTTTCTGTTTTGTTTTTTCACAGCACACACTGCACGACTGTCGCCACAGGTGCTGGAGCGGTCCTTCAGCCGGAAGCCACGGACCCGTCCCAGCCATCCAGCAGCGCAGCACCAGGTGGGTCTTCCACACTCACTGGAGACCAGGGGGCTGGCCCATCAGGTCTTCCCCTTTCGCAGTCCTCTTTCGCTGCACCCATTTTGGCGGGCTCATCCCGGCAGCGACAGAGGGCTTCGGATAGGTCCCTCATGCCCGAGTTTTTACACTTGAGCTCGGTTTTACATGATGCTATCAAGGCTTTAGGTGACAGAATGGATGCGAACCATAATCTCTTAAATTGCCGCATCCAGGATGTCGCCAAAAGCGTTGATCAATTGAAAGCCGACCTCAATAAGCCAGCTCAGCATTTTTTCAATCAAATCCTAGAGGGCATGTCGGAACACCTTAGCCCTGATCTCCAGCTGAGTGTGATGCAGGCCTGCAATGTTGCTTTTGTGCAGGCTATGCAGCAGAGTCAGAGTCGTAATGTGGCGGCCTATCCAACTGTGCCGTCACTGTCACAAGTAAACACTATTCCTACCTCTGCTGCATACCACTGCACGGCCACCTCTATTCCCTCTACAGGTGTACTCCACTACAGCGCCAACACGATGACGAGTGCTGTTGGACATCCCACCGCCACCACCGTGACGACCGCTGCTCCGGCTTGGACCTCCTCCGCTGACACCACGAGGACGCAGGACCCTGGCATGGCTTATCGGGCCGGCACCCTCCCGATGCAGCAGGACCCATCCATGCAATATCGGACCGGCCCACCCCAGATGCAGCAGGACCGAGGCCTGGCATACCGGACCGGACCCACCCCGATGCAGCAGGACCGAGGCGTTGCATACCGGACCGGACCCACCCCGATGCAGCAGGACCGAGGCGTTGCATACCGGACCGGACCCACCCCGATGCAGCAGGACCGAGGCGTTGCTTTCCTGGCAGGACACCCCCCGATGCAGCAGGACCCATCCATGGCGTATCGCACCGGGCCCCCCATGATGCAGCACGACCAAGCCATACCTTTCCAGGCAGGACCCACCCTGATGCAGCAGGACACATCCATGGCTTTATGTTCCCCCCCACCAGCAATGCAGCAGGACACTGTTATGGGATTTGTTTCCCCCCCCCCCCCAACGAGGCACCAGGATCCTGGAAGGGTTTTTGTTTCCCCACCCCCAACGAGGCACCAGGACCCAGGCGTGAGTTTATCTTTCCCCCCATTGGACTCAGACATTGCCGAGCGCTCCACAATGGAGACTGACTGTGTGGAGCCGGGTCCTGACGTGTCTCCCGCCCACACTGTACAACATAGCCCAAGAAGACTTCCCCCAACCCGGAAAACCCAACGTAAAACTGGCAAAACGCATAAAAAACAAAAAACTTTGATTATTCCTCCCCCATCACCTACCGATGTGTCTCAACATTCCAGTGTGTCTCAAGCCCCTCATGTTTTAAGCCCCATCCCCGAACTTCCAGACCCTTCAAGTTTTGTTGCCCATTCTCCTGCCACCTCTGCCTCCTCCATGGTGAGCCAGGCTTCAGTTCTGAATACCCCCCAGTTACGTTACTCAACCCCAAGCCGGCGTGGTTCAACCCGGCGCGGTACCAAAAAATAAATTTGTTTTCTTTTTCCTCAATAAAAAAAAAGTTTATTTGAAAAAATTATGTTTGGTTTATTGTGTCTATCACCTCTCTCAATACACACCAATAAACTTCATCACACACTTATTCTTTTGGCCTACACATATCTCCAGTAGTATAAAATACAAGACAACATCTATATGTGTTTCTTTAGTATACAGATATGAGTTGGCCAAAAAAATAGTATTTATTTCCATACTCTTTTATTTTTGTACCTAGTGTAGTGTCACTGTACAAAGAGAAAATGGTGGAAATCAAGTTCAGAAATTAACTGAAACGGTCATATGTCAAAATATATACCTGACCGATTAAGTTGATTACTGCCTTGTATATTCACCATATTCTATATAGCTCATTATGTGACAATGGTTGTCAAACAGATGGGACAAGTGTTCTCACACTCTACATATCTATGCTCACCAGGCCAGGTGTAAGAAATTGTGAATTCATGATCATGTATATGTTTATCATGAATTTATTATTGCTTACACTTGACTTGATGGATATAGAGACCGTGACAGTCTTGACGCAATGACGTCAACAATATTAGAATTAATAAATAAAAATAATTAAAAATTTTGTACCATTATTATAAGTATGGGGCCCGTGGTTTATATCATTCTTTGAAAACCAAAATAGGGAGTGCAACATAGGTAAATTACGATGAAAAATTTAAAATTTATTACCTCAACAACTATCACCCACTCCTGGTTTTGGATTACAAAATATGATATACATATCTACTGCCCATCTTTGGTCAACCTTTGTTTAGACAGGAAAAAGATATTAGACATGGTGAACACAAAAAAGTTTATTAATTAGAAAAATGTTTATCAGTGTTTAATAATTGGTAAACATAAACATACAACAGGACATTTAAACAACATTGTCCTGCCATGACACACGTCCAATATCGGACACAAAATAGGCCGCAAATTGGTCCCGCATAAGACCAACGGCTGCAGTTGACCGCATCGGGTGATGCTGAAAATCAGGCAATGGGTGTGCAACAGGTTCATCAAGTTCAATGTGGGGTCGCTCCTTAGCCATTATATAATTGTGTAGCACCACACAGGCTTTGACCACCTCGTCCACTGTTTCCACTTTTAGATTGATGGCTGTTGCAAGAATGCGCCATTTAGCAACAAGAATGCCAAAGCTGCACTCTACGGTTCTTCTGGCCCTGGTCAGTCTGTAGTTGAATATTCTTCTAGTGTGGTCCAAGTCCCTACTAGAATAGGGCTTCAGGAGATTTTCACACATTTGGAAGGCCTCATCCCCAACCATAACAAATGGCAGCGGTGGGCCTTGAGTGTTGGGGAGAGGCTGTGGAGGGGGAAAATTAAAATTGTTGCCATACAACCGACGGCCCATATCCGAGCTCTTGAAGGTTTGGGAATCATTGCCACGGCCAAAAGCTCCAATATCCACGGCGATGAAGCGACACTCCGCATCCGCTATTGCCATAAGCACTACCGAAAAATATTTTTTATAATTATAAAACTCAGATCCGGTTCTGGCCGGTTTGACAATGCGGATGTGCTTTCCATCCACCGCCCCTAAACAGTTTGGGAAATCACACACGTTCAAAAATGTAGTTGAAATTTCCCGCCACATGTCCACGGTGGGTACGGGTATAAACTCCTCACGGAGTGCATTCCATAACGCACGACAGGTGTCCACAACAATTCCGGAGAGGGTTGAGATTCCAAGGCGATATTGGAAGTGCAGGGAAGATAAACTCTCTCCTGTGGCAAGAAATCTAGAAGAAAAAGAAACAAAAACAAAAAAAATTAAAAATCGGTTCTAATGGTGTGTTTTAAAAAAAAATAAATAATAAAAAAAAAAAAACATAGAAAACATGTCATAACAACAAAGTTGACGGTCATTGGTTTAGTTTAGGAACGTACCGTAATGTCACTAACAGACGTTCCTCAGGTGGAATCGCTCTACGGAGCCGTGTGTCCTGTCGCCTTATGGATCCTTCAACACGAGCCAGTAAATCCCGGAAAGAATCTTGAGACATTCTGGTATAATCCTGGAATTTCTCCGGGTTGGCATTCAGCTCCGCATAGAGCGTGTGATATGCTCCACGGCTCTCACGCACTTCAATGATGGGGTGCCTCCAAAAACGCCGACGCTGTCTCCTTCTCCATCTTTGGCGGTTTCGGTCTTGCTCCCAAGCAAAAACACAGGCAATGAAAATCTTGAAGCTGAACTCCAGTTTGAAATAAAAGTTATCCATAGAAAGATCCATCGTGACACCGGAAACAGTAGCAAGCTCTGAAAATTTCTGTTCCCCTAGGGTCAATATATTGAGAGACAATCATATACGCCCTCTCTATTCCCATTGGTTGTGTCTGGGGTTTTTTTTATTTATTTTTTTTTTTTTTGGAAAAATGTTAAAAAAACGCAAACGCATGCAAAAACGCATGTAAACGCGTGTAAACGCTGCGTTTTTTGGACACACGCGTTTAACGCATGCGTCAAAAAAACGCAGCGTTTACATGCGTTTACATGCGTTTTTGCACCATGCGTTTTTTTAAAAAAACGCATGCGTTCAAAAACGCAAGTGTGAAACCAGCCTAAGCGCATGTTCACACTAGGCACTGAACAGAAAAAAAACAAAGACAAAAACATAATGATTAACCAATTCATGACTTGAGCTTTTTTCGATTTCGCATTTTTGTTTTTCGCTCCCCTTCTTAACAGAGCCATAACTTTTTTATTTTTCTGTCAATATGGCCATGCGAGGGCTTATTTTTTGTGGGACGAGTTGTACTTTTGAATGATACCATTGGTTCTACCATGTCGTGTACTCGAAAATTTGAAAAAAATTCCAAGTGCGTTGAAATTTATCTCTTCAGAAGATAAAAGGCAAAGGAGGGAGGGATGTGAGCAGTCAATTGCTGTATAGAAATCAATGAACTGGAGAGATCTGACTGGGTTCTCCTGGAATGTACCTACTGCACACTCTCAGCCAGGGATTAGAAGCGGGGCTCCATGGAAACCTGCTGTACACTATTAAAGATAAAGGCTCTCACTACAGGAGAATGGCAGTGGATAGAAAAAGCAAGTCAGTTGTAAACTTCCTAATTTTCACATTGCTTATCTAATTAAAGCAATTTAAAAACTTGAGAACACCCTTTTAAAGTTTAGTAACACTTTGACATCCTGCCACAGGGTACAATAGCATCTGCAGAATGGGCGGTCACATTCGGAGTTGGAGAACAGCCAACATTTTCTCAGTGTTCCTTTATTGTTTGCTTTATAAAGTAATCATGTGCCTGTCCATATTTGATCTTGAAGCCCATAGTAAATCAAAATTAACTTCACAATCAATTCATACTAGAGGATTGATGACATAATGGTCAGGGATCTTGGCCCAACATGAATAATACATCCTGGAACGAACATGGCTCTTAATCACCAAGTAACTCAGTTTAATTCTTACACTGCTTCTTTTTTTTATAAATCAATATGAATATTCACAGTCCAAGGAGAAATGAACATTTTGCAATAACTCAACAGCATAGAAATAATATATTCTGTTGGGTTTCCTTACACGTCCTTGTGCATTAGAGACTAAACTGATTGTGTAATTATGCTCCCAGCGCTGCGATCTGCATGTATCTCTGTTTATTTGAGCAATGATTTCATCCAAATGCCCCGACAGTGAAAAGCTGCTGAATTCAACAGACCATTTTTTTTTTTGACAATTATTTTTTTAAGGATAGTTTAAGTTATGCGTTGCAAATATTAATGTCTGTTGTGATTAGGAACCTCTCGTCACGGTGTTTGAAAAGAGAATCCAGCGTGACCAAATCTCCAGTTCTGTACAACAGGGTGCTGATAAACTGATTTTTCTGATGATAAATGTTATGTCTGACCCTGTTTAGAGCTGGTGACTAACAGCGAGAGAGAGGATAATGCAATGTTCTTACTGCCCTTTTAGGAATTCAAAGGGGAAAATGCTCATTCTTTAATTTTCTGTTGCATACTTTGTATAAATATTAGGTTTCTGTTATTATAACATGGCACATATTAATCACTGTATTTATAATGTGATCTATTTAACATAATATTTAATACGTCCTGGCATATTGGACAATGCCAGATGCTCTAAAGTATATTTTTTAGAATGCCTAATGGATTTCATTTATTTTTATATTAAAATAGATAAGCAAAGAAAACCTTTATATTCTTCCAAATGTTTAATCTTCTCTTTCCCCTAATTGGTTTATAAAGTGCACAATGATTGGGTCCAGCAGTGTCTTGTGAGAACTTTAGATAAAGGGTTAGTCCTTTTTGGTTCTTCAATTAGGACATCACTATAGACCCAATTCATCATTTGCGATTTTTTTTAAGCCTCTTCTCTTTTTTGCCTTGGTGGTATTTGCTGACGTTTTTCACTCAACCGCCACACCTGGCTCATGAATTTTGTGCAAAGTAAAAAATGCTCTTTTTTTCTGTCTTTAACCTGTTTTGAAACTTTTTATTGCACATTACACTGATATGTCACAAAAACAACTTGCGACAAAGTTTCAGGCGTACATAAAATCACCTTTTGCAAGTAAAAGAAAAGTTGCAAATAATGAATCAAGTGAGATCTGGAAACCTTAAATCTTTCCTATTGTGGTGAATAAAATAAAAAAAAACGTAAAAATTGATTGGAAAATGGAATGCATTAACCCCTTCATGACCTTGGACGTATACATACGTCCAGGTTGGACAGGACTTCCCGACCTTGTACACATGGAATCGTCATGATGATTTTGCACGCACAGGAGCTGTGTGCGCGCAATTACCGCTGGGTGTTCAGTGATTCTGACAGCTGACACCCGGCTCTCACTGCCAGGAGCAGTGCCCTCACTGCTACCTGGTTAAATACCCTAAATGCTGCCATCAATATCAATTGCAGTATTTAGAAGACTGGGATAGGGCTCCTTCTCCCCTCTGATGGGGACTTCATCGCTAGAGATCGATCGTTGCCATGGTGACCAGATGTCATAATGATGATATCTGGGTCACCAGGGCTGCTAGCAAGCTAGTTAGATAATGTGCAGTGCATGGTGCAGCTAGCTTGTTTCAGTGCAGCACTAACGGCTATAAAGCATATCAATGCTCCTGCATTGCTATGCTTTATGACTGCGATCAGAGCTGTGAAAGTGAAAGTCCCAAAGCGGGAATAAGCAAAAAAAATTCTAAAAATATATATTTTTTAAGTTTCACAAGTATATGTGTACAAAGAAAGCACAATCAAAGGTGATAAAAAAAAGTATGATCCTATAGTAGTAGGTAAAATAACTGCCTGTTTGCATGTACATGAAACGTTTAATAGAATTATTTAGCTGGTAAAGTCAAATGTACAAATATCCCAAAGGTATATAATAATGAATATTAGTAGTATTAAAGTAATATTTACACATACCCAGGGGAAAAAAGATAGTACTTGCATGACAGAGATTAGCTCACCTACCACAAGATCTGACACGTGTTTCACCACTGCTTCATCAGTGGGAGGTTTCCACTGTTTAAGAACATTGGGGTCTCTCCAAATGTGACATGGCATTCATTAAAGGGGTTGTCCACTACTTTCAATTAACCCCCCAATGTATCCCCCCGGGGCCCCTGATGAATTGTGCAAATACCTTTTGTTGCCGTTTTTGCCTGTGAGCGGCGCTGTAGCGGCGGCTGAGTCCGGGTCACGTGACCCCCAGGCTGCAGCCGCCGCTTATTTCCGCCGACGTCACGTCAATTTCCAGGCTCTGGAAATTGACGTGACGTCAGCAGCAGGTGTGTCCCAGCCGCACAGTCAGAGCAGTCACTCATCAAGAGTGACTGGGCTGTGGGCGGGGTTGGTGGCTGCCTGCGGGGCTGTGCTGGGGGCGGGCGGGGCTAGGCAGGGATGATGAAGGTGCGGGTGCTGGGGTCTGTATGTTCGTGCCGGCGCCGGTGCTCTGCGTGCCAGCGCCGGTATGTGGGTACAGCGCCGGGCTCTGCGCCGGCATGTGGGGGTGGGTGCCGGTGCCCTGCGTGCCCGCGCCGGTATGTGGGTACAGCGCCGGGGCTCTGCGCCGGTATGTGGGGGTGGGGGCCGGCGCCGGTGCTCTGCGTGCCAGCGCCGGTATGTAGGTACGGCGCCGGGGCTCTGCTGCCGGTATGTGCTGGGTCTGCTGCGGGGGGTGGGGTGGTCTTTGGTGTGTGTGTGTGTGTGTGTGTGTGTCTCTGTGTGCAGGCATTGTCTGATGGGACTACAAGTCCCATCGGGCTCTGCCTGCTACAGTGACAGTCAGTGACACATTAGCCAATGATGGGACAGTAGTAGTCCCATCATCCGGCTAATGTGTTGAATGTAAAAAAAAACAAAACAAACAAAAAACACACATATACAGTACATACACACATACAGAACATGCGCCGACATGCGCCATGCGACGACATGCGCCATGCGACTGCATGCGACGACATGCGCCATGTGACGACATGCGCCATGCGACGACATGCGACGACATGCGCCACGTGACGGCATGCGCCATGCGACTGCATGTGCCATGCGACTGCATGCGCCATGCAACGGCATACGACGACATGCGCCATGCGACGACATGCGCCATGCGACTGCATGCGCCATGCAACGGCATACGACGACATGCGCCATGCGACGACATGCGCATACATACATACAGACATACAGTACATATAACAGATTACATACTCACCATCACTTGTCACTTTGATCCCCGAAGCCAGTGTCATAAAAAATATTAAAATAATAAACAACCAATATACTCCCTGATCCGCAGAAATCCAATTAAAACGAGTGTCCCACAACGATCTCCCGTGGAGAACAGGAGCATCTGCTGATGCAACCACTCTCCAGGGGCTCCAGGAAGACAATGAGGGGAGGAAGGTATCCTTCCACAATGTAATCCCCACAATGTATTCCTACGCCCCTGTGAGAAAATAGTCCCTAGTCTCACTTTATGGCATGCTGTATGAGAAAGTTCCCACGCAGCTTTTTGCCATAAAGTGAGACCAGTGAACTATAGTAACCTCAGTGATGCACTGCATGAGCCATTGTCCTTAAATACGTGGCACGTGGCACTTACATACGTGGCACTTATATACATGGCACGTGGCAATTGCATACGTGGCACTTATATACGTGGCACTTACATACGTGACACTTACATACGTGGCACTTACATACGTGGCACTTACATACGTGGCACGTGGCACTTACATACGTGGCATTTAAATACGTGGCACGTGGCACTTACATACGTGGCACTTACATACGTGGTACTTACATACGTGGCACTTAAATACGTGGCACTTAAATACGTGGCACGTGGCACTTAAATACGTGGCACTTAAATACGTGGCACGTGGCACTTACATACGTGGCACTTACATACGTGGCACTTACATACGTGGCACTTACATACGTGGCACGTGGCACTTACATACGTGGCACTTACATATGTGGCACTTAAATATCGTGGCACTATGTCATAAAATGTTCATTACACGGTTAGGGGTGAGGTTATAGGGGTAGGGTTAGGGTTTGGATCCCTTTATCACCCTGATGGTGGTGGGTGGTTTTTCAGTGTTTTTTCTGTTTTTTTTCTATAAAAACACATGCGTTTTTAACGCAAACAAACGTGCGCGTTCAAAAACGCATGCGTTGCCGAAAACGCGTCAAAACGCATGTGAAAAAACGCATGCGTTTTTAATGTTAAGTATAGGAAAAAACGCATGCGTTTTTTAGCACTAAAACGCAGCGTCCAAAAACGCAAGTGTGAAACCAGCCTCAGTGCCGGAATTGGCGCATCTAAGGCTACGTTCACATTTGCGTTGTGCGCCGCAGCGTCAGAGACGCAACGCACAACGCAAACAAAAACGCAACAAAACGCACGCTAAAACGACGCATGCGTCCTTTTTGGCCGAAAGTTGGACGCAAAAAATATGCAACTTGCTGCGTCCTCTGCGCCCAACGCTTGCGGCCAAAAAAACCCATGCGTCGCAAAACGCAGCACAATGCATGTCCATGCGCCCCCATGTTAAATATAGGGGCGCATGACGCATGCGGCGACGCTGCGGCGCCGAACGCCAACGTTCACATTTGCGTTGTGCGCCGCAGCGTCAGAGACGCAACGCACAACGCAAACAAAAACGCAACAAAACGCACGCTAAAACGACGCATGCGTCCTTTTTGGCCGAAAGTTGGACGCAAAAAAAATGCAACTTGCTGCGTCCTCTGCGCCCAACGCTTGCGGCCAAAAAAACCCATGCGTCGCAAAACGCAGCACAATGCATGTCCATGCACCCCCATGTTAAATATAGGGGCGCATGACGCATGCGGCGACGCTGCGGCGCCGAACGCTAATGTGAACGTAGACTTACAGATGCGCCATTTCTGGGGTGGCTGCGGACTGGTATTTGTAGCCGGGGGGGGGCAATATCCATGGCCCCTCTCTAGGCTATTAATATCAGCCCGCAGCTGTCTGCGTAGCCTTTCTGGCTATAAAATATAGGGGGACCCCACGTCATTTTTTGGGGGGGTCCCTCTATTTTAATAGCCAGTAAAGGCTACGCAGACAGCTGCGGGCTGATATTCATAGCAGGCTACAAATATTGGCCTCGGCCGTCGGCTTTCCCCCTCTGGCGCAGAAAATTGCGCGGGAGCCCACGCCATTTTTTTCAGTTTTTTATTAAATTAAACGCTCATTAAGCCCTGTTTCACACTTGCGTCGGCACGGGTCCATCGCTATGCGTTGGGCCGACGTACCGACGCACGTTGTGAAATTTGTGCACGTCGTGTGCAGCGGATGCAGTTTTTCAACGCATCCGCTGCCCATTCTGAAGTCCGGGGAGGAGGGGGCGGAGTTTTGGCCGCGCATGCGCGGTAGAAAATGGCAGACGTGACGGATGTGCCAACGGTCCGCCAAAACACGACGCATCCGTTGCACGATGGACGCGACGTGTGGCAATCCGTCGCGATCCTTCACTAATACACGTCTATGGGTAAAAAACGCATCCTGCGAGCACATTTGCAGGATCCGTTTTTTTCCCAAAAAGACGGATTGCGAAAAACGCAAGTATGAAAGTAGCCTTATAGAAACATCGGCCTTTCTATTATATATCTATGGATATATCTATCTATAGATATATTTATCTATAGATATATCTATAGATACATAGATGTATCTATCCATATATTTGGCTGCTTTCACACATCAGGTTTTTGCCGTGAGGCACAATCCGGCGAGTTTTGAAAAAAACGGATCCATTTTTTTCCGACGGATCCGTCTTTTTCTCATAGAGTTTCATCCGTTTTTTGCCGGATCCGTCAAAAAAGCTGTTTCCGCCGGATGGAAAACACATACAGAGGAACGTTTTTTCTGTCCGGCGAAAAGACGCACAGCGACGGATCCGGCAAAAAAAGTATGAAACTGAGCTGTGAAATGATGAATCCGGCCTTGGAATCCGTTT
This sequence comes from Ranitomeya variabilis, assembly GCF_051348905.1. NCBI lineage: Eukaryota > Metazoa > Chordata > Amphibia > Anura > Dendrobatidae > Ranitomeya > Ranitomeya variabilis. The sequence goes on from NC_135232.1 coordinate 113,710,894, forward strand.
TTTCATGCATGTTATGTTCCAATCAAATCATGCACATTTTCCGTTTATTTACTTATTTCCAAAAACGGCATTAAAACCGCGCATAAACTGCACCCAAAAAAGCATAAAAACTGCACCAAAAACTGCATCAAAACTGCACCAAAAACTGCATCAAAACCTGGTGCAGTTTCGCAGTTTTGGTGCGGTTTTGATGCAGTTTTTGGTGCGGTTTTGATGCAGTTCTTGGTGCGGTTTCGGTGCGGCTTTTTCCGCAGCATGTGCACAACAAGTCTGCGGCTCCCATAGACTTACATTGGTAGTACACTACACTGCGGATTTGATGCAATTCAGTGCAGCAAAAAACGCTGCGGATCTGCAATCAGATCCGCAACGTGTGCACACAGCCTTAGCATTTAGTGAACCTAGCCAAAAAGCCAAGCAAAAAACAAGCGTGGGATTGCACTTTTTTGCCATTTCATTGCACTTTGAATTTTTTTCACATTTCCTGCTACACGACATGGTAAAACCAATGATGGCGTTCAAAAGTAGATTTTGTTCTGCAAAAGATAAGCCCTCACATGGCCATACTGACGGAAAAATTATGGCTCTGGAAAGAAGGGGAGCGATAAACGAAAACAAAAAAGCTCCAGGGGGTGAAGGGGTTTAGAAACATGGATATGGACATATCTATGGAAATAGATATATAGATATATATCTGTATCTATCTATCTATCTATCTATCTTTCCCTCTATCTGTGTAATGGAGTGTGGACAAATGTAAAAGAGGAGGTTGGACAGAAATGACATCACAAATCTTTTTGAAGATAGAAGAGGGAGAGGAGGGAGGGGTTGGGTGTGTTTTGGAGAGGGTGTGCTAGGTTCAGGCTTAGTAGCAGTGCAATGCATCATGGAACTTGTAGTATTAGAGCACAATGACTCAGGAGAAAGGAAGTTGTCGATTAACCCCATGAGAGCTGAATCCAGCACTAAAATGTGCTGCTACAGCATGATAAAAGGTAATATTGCTAAAATAAACACAGTAGATGTTTTCAGTGGCCCATAATAGCAAGATTTATGAAAAAAAAAAAAAAGGTTATAGTAGTGGACAACTTCTTTAATGATTCCAGCAAATTTTGCATTCAAAAAGTCAAATGGTGCTCCTTCCCTTCCAAGCTCTGCTGTGCACCCAAACAGTAGTTTTCCTCCACCTATTTAAGTAACGGTGTTCTCAGGAGAAATTGTACAAATTGTATGATGAATTTTCTGCTGTTACCCTTGTGAAATAGCAAAATTTGGAGCTAAAAGATCATTTTGGTGGAAAGATGTGATTTTTTTTTTATTTTCACTAATCTACATTATAAACTTTTAACATTAAACTAGAAAGCGGCATATGATATGGAACATAGCAAAAGAAGTTTGCTAGTTTGCTAAATATAATACACACATATCTACCAGGATATATTTGAAAGACCACTCGGAATAATTGAAAAAGCAATAATGGGAAAACCAAACCGTTTACTCATACATGATTAAGAAGATAAAAACCTTTATTAAGAACATGGTTGATATAGTGGTGGTGTTACATGGATAGGTTCACATATTACACAAAAAATACATAAAATCAATGAAAGAAGATATATACAAGATATCGATGACTGGACACAATTGCCAAGTAAAGGATCACAAGAGGTGAGTAAATGGATAGGCTTAGTATGGTATATATTCAAAGGGATGGGCATAAATACAAACAGATATTACCCTACAGACAACAAAACAGTCTTAAATAATAGAACAAGGACTGAATGTTCCAAAATATGTACACTGTCTGGTCATAAATATAAACATGTATAGCCTATTAATTGTAAAATCAGTCTACAGTAATATGAAATAATGTATCAGAAACTCAATTTTCTAGAGTATAAATGCAATCTGGTATACTATAAGTATCCCTCAAAATGCGAGGTATATGTAGATAGTTAGCTAACATGTACTGTATATATTCCCAATAATGGTTTCCATGTTATAAGCAGAATATCATTTAGTGAGGGGCATATGGGTAGACTATTATGTTAAAACATAGATTACATAGAGTTGAATTGAACATGACAAACAAAGGAAGACTGAAAATAAGAAACCAGTAATATCCAGAGAGTGCGTCCACCCGATGCACGTTTTGGTATGAACCTTCCTCAGGGGGTGGCGTCAAGATGGAGGCTTGTGGTATAAAAGGAAGTGTCAGCCAATAGGAATATCCATCATATGGGGAAGCACGGAAATCTGCCGTCACTGTCGTCATGTGACCTGTCGCGTCAGGTCACATGTAGACCACATGACCCGACGTGGCAGATACACATATAGATAAAGGCGCCATGAGTGAACCAGGCCGCTGGCGGTGCATGTATGCTGCTTTGTTCGTGCATATGGGCTCATGGACAAATGTAAAGAAGTAGTATAACAATAAGGGGATAATAATGGTATGTAGTTATGACATATGAGGTCAATAGAACAAAAGATTGTTGTAAAAACAAAGGAGTGCTATTAAGACCTGAATGGTCGAAAGGCGTTGGCTTCAGACCACTAGGGACCCCATCATGTCTTTCCAATTTTGATGCTGGATTTTTAAATTTGTTATCAATAAAACATTGGACTTTTTACTGAAATGGAGATTCACGCTGGAGATTTCTTTTACTAATAAAATAAACAAATGATAAGAAATTAAAAGGAAATAAGGGAAGGTATGTTTTACTGTAATATTGATGATAAATAGTGTAAAATAAAAAGTGGCAAGTGTGAAAAAGAGTGAGGTAACCACATTAATGCATCAATATTGCTTAGACTGATTGTGACTAAATATACTAAATATATTTATCAATAAATCAAAAATAAAATAAAAAAAAATTAAAAAGAGGTGATGTGCCAGTGAATGTATAAAAATATAATGAACAGAAAAATGAGAGGTGAATGAGGAAGTGTGTGCAAGGGAAATAGTGATGTAATATATGTATAGGAAGCATAAAAAGTGTTTTAAAATATATACAGAAATAAATGACATAGTTGAGTGTATATTATAAAGCAGAGGTGTATCTAGGTTTTCTGGCACCCAGGGCAAGAATTCAGTTTGGCACCCCCTCCCCCCCCCCCTCCCAAGCACATATGCGATTTGAACACTTAGTCATGTACCGACAGGTGCCTCTCCCTAATGCTCTCAATGTTCAGTGAAAAACAGAGAAGCAGGAAGAGAAGCTCGTTGTCATAGGACCATAAGTATGAAAATCACATGAGTGAAGTGTCCATGTGATGACTACTGGAACCTTAAGAGCTGAATCCTGACAGTGAGCTGAATACTGGCATTGCAGGCTTCTGAATTCTCACAACGAAAGCACTGCACACTTTTAGGATTCTCCCTTGCTGGTGGCAAGAGTGGACGGTCATGTCAGCATAAGTATGTGATTTGTTTACTTCTGATCACATTCTGACTAGACATGCCCGGCCTCACTCACTCAGTTCATTTTCATTGAGTGAGGCCACACATGTCTAGTCACCATGTGACTGCATGAATGTAAATCGTGGGTACGAGAGAATCCTGTGTGCAGTAATCACTGTGAGAATTCATAAGTCTGCAGTCACATAGAATGGCTGCAGACTCAACACAAACCTGCACAACCCCCTTAATGCTCCTAACATAAATAAAAACATGAGAATTAGTCAGTATTACAAATAACATTTACATCCAGGTACCTTATAGATGACGTCATCTCTGGAGTCATTCTTCTTTTCTTCATCTTGTCCAGACACCACAATGAGTTTTCTCATCCACAGCTCGTCTCTGCAGACTTCCATCTTCTCCAGTCTTCTGCTGCAAATCTCCGTATGATGCCCTTAAAGATAGCAGTGTTATTATAATGCTCCTGAATAAAAAATATCTGCCCTACTCTGAGCCCCTGAATAAATAATTGCCCCTCACTATATTGTCTGCACAAAATATGACCCCCAAACTGTCCTTCTTATGGTACATGCTTTTCACACTGACCTCTCTTTTCCATACTGGGCCCCCTCTTCACACTGTCCTCTCATACTGTGTCTTCCCTATAGGGTCCAGTCTCCATATTGTTTCCTCTCATCATACTCCCCCCTCCTTGGTATACTGCTCCCACCTGGCTGTACCCTTACACTGTTCCCCTATGCCATGCCCCCTCTGCTCAATGTCTATTCTGTGCCCACTCACTTTTCTCCCCCCATACTGTCTTCTCACACTATTCGCCTCCCTCACTCCTCATACTGTGTCCATATACATTTTTCCCATCATTATTCATACTGTGTCCACATACATTCCCCCTTTCACCCCCCATATTGTCTCCACCCATCCCCAGTCCAAATCTCCCCACACATTAAATCCCCCATCACCACTTCAAATCTCCCCACACACATTGAATCCCACATCACCACTCCAAATCTCCTCCCACACATTAAGTCCCCACCTCAAATCTCCCATGACACATTAAATCCCTCATTCCCACTACAAATCTCCCACCACAAATTAAATCCCCCCATCCCCACTCCAAATCCCCCCATCCCTACTCCAAATCTCCCCCATCCCCACTCCAAATCTCCCCACACGCATTAAATCTCCCATCCCCACTCCAAATCTCCAACCACAAATTAAACTCCACCATCCCCACTCCAAATCCCCCATCCCGACTCCAAATATAACCCACTAGATGGTGGCCCAATTCTAACGCATCGGGTATTCTAGAATATGTATGTATGTATTTAGCAGCCACATAGTATATAGCACAGGCCACGTAGTATATAGGAGACATGTAGTATATAGCAGACAAATACTACGTGGCCTGTGCTATTTACTATGTGGCTGCTATATACATACATACATATTCTAGAATACCAGATGCGTTAATACAGGCCACGCAGTACTATATAACACAGCCCACATACTATATAACACAGCCCACGCAGTATATAGCAGCCACGCAGTTTATAACACAGGCAACGTAGTATATAACACATGCCACGCAGTATATAACACAGGGCATGTAGTATATAGCACAGCCCACGCAGTATATAACACAGCCAATGTAGTATATAGCACAGCCCCTGCAGTATATCACACAGCCCACGCAGTATATAACACTGCCCATGTAGTATATAGCACAACCCCCGCAGTATATCACACAGCCCATGCAGTATATCACACTGCCCATGTAGTATATAGCACAGCCCCGGCAGTATATCACGCTGCCCATGTAGTATTTAGCACAGCCCATGCAGTATATCACACTGACCATGTAGTATATAGCACAGCCCCCGCAGTATATCACACAGCCCACGTAGTATATCACACTGCCCAAGTAGTATATAGCACAGCCCCTGGCTGCCGCGCGGCTGCCGCCATCTTCCGTTCCCAGGATGCATTGCAAAATTACCCAGAAGACTTAGCGGTCTCACGAGACCGCTAAGTCTTCTGGGTAATTTCGCAATGCATCTCTGGGGACAGAAGTGTTATGATCTGGTGACCTTGGAGCCGCATGAAACTTTCTCTGGAGTCAGTGGAACCTGTACTGACCGCAAATCCTGAACTAACACCGCAACTAGAAGTAGCCGTGGGGTGTGCCTAACAAACCCTAGACACCTCGACACAGCCGGAGGACTAAATACCCCTATAGATGGAAATAGGAATGCTACCTTGCCTCAGAGCAGACCCCCAAAGGATAGGCAGCCCCCCATGAATAATGACTGTGAGTAGGAGAAGAATAGACACACGCAGGTAGAAAACAGGATTTAGCAAAAGAGGCCACTCTAGCTAAATAGGAAAGGATAGGACAGATTACTAGGCAGTCATTATTAAAACCCTTCCAAAAATATCCACAGCAGATAATACAAAAAGTTCCACAATCTAACTAAAGACATGGAATGTATATCTGCCACTCCAGAGAATCCAACAAGACTGAGAAAATACTGACACAATCTAAGCTGGACAAGAAAACACAAAGAATAGCACTGAATTGTGAAGCACATAGCATGTGTGCCACAGGAAAAAAAAAACAGACACTTATCTTCGCTGATTTGGCAGAAAGGCAGGAGGAACAAAGCAGAGGTCCAACACTTCCCAACAACAATTGACAACTGGCAAGGACTAATGAATCCTGCATGCCTAAATACCTCAGTCAGAACTGAAATCAGCAGATACACCTGACCAGGACTGCAACTCAGGGGCAACTGCATTACCACCTACAACCACCGGAGGGAGCCCAAGAGCAGAATTCACAACAGTACCCTCCCCTTGAGGAGGGGTCACCGAACCCTCACCAGAGCCCCCAGGCCGATCAGGACGAGCCAGATGAAAAGCATGAACCAAATCAGCAGCATGGACATCAGAAGCAAAAACCCTAGAATTATCCTTCTGGCCATAACCCTTCCATTTGACAAGGTACTGAAGCCTCCGCCTCGAAAAACGAGAATCCAAAATCATCTCAACCACATACTCCAACTCCCCATCAACCAAAACAGGGGCTGGAGGATCAACAGAGGGAACAACGGGCACCACATATTTCCGCAATAAAGATCTATGGAAGACATTATGGATAGCAAAAGAGGCCGGAAGCGCCAATCGAAAAGACACCGGATTAATAATCTCAGAAATCCTATAAGGACCAATAAACCGAGGCTTAAAATTAGGGGAAGAGACCTTCATAGGAACATGACGGGAAGACAACCAAACCAAATCCCCAACCGGAAGCCGGGAACCAACACACAGACGACGGTTAGCAAAACGTTGAGCCTCCTCCTGAGACAACACCAAATTGTCCACCACATGAGCCCAAATCTGCTGCAACCTGTCAACCACAGAATCCACACCAGGACAGTCAGAAGGCTCAACCTGCCCAGAAGAAAAACGAGGATGAAAACCAAAATTACAAAAAAAAGGCGAAACCAAAGTAGCCGAACTAGCCCGATTATTAAAGGGGTTGTCCACTACTTTCAATTAACCCCCCAATGTATCCCCCCGGGGCCCCTGATGAATTGTGCAAATACCTTTTGTTGCCGTTTTTGCCTGTGAGCGGCGCTGTAGCGGCGGCTGAGTCCGGGTCACGTGACCCCCAGGCTGCAGCCGCCGCTTATTTCCGCCGACGTCACGTCAATTTCCAGGCTCTGGAAATTGACGTGACGTCAGCAGCAGGCGTGAGCCAGCCTCACAGTCAGCAGTCACTCATCAAGAGTGACTGGGCTGTGGGCGGGGCTGGTGGCTGCCTGCGGGGCTGTGCTGGGGGCGGGCGGGGCTAGGCAGGGATGATGAAGGTGCGGGCGCTGAGGTCTGTATGTACGTGCCGGTGCTCTGCGTGCCAGCGCCGGAATGTGGGTACGTCGCCGGGGCTCTGCGCCGGCATGTGGGGGTGGGGGCCGGCGCCGGTGCCCTGCGTGCCAGCGCCGGTATGTAGGTACGGCGCCGGGGCTCTGCGCCGGCATGTGGGGGTGGGGGTGGGTTGGCCGGCGCCGGGGCTCTGCTGCCGGTATGTGCTGGGTCTGCTGCGGGGGGTGGGGTGGTCTTTGGTGTGTGTGTGTGTGTCTCTGTGTGCAGGCATTGTCCGATGGGACTACAAGTCCCATCGGGCTCTGCCTGCTACAGTGACAGTCAGTGACACATTAGCCAATGATGGGACAGTAGTAGTCCCATCATCCGGCTAATGTGTTGAATGTAAAAAAAAACAAAAAAAAAAACACACATATACAGTACATACACACATACAGAACATGCGCCATGCGACGCCATGCGCCATGCGACGACATGCGCCATGCGACTGCATGCGCCATGCGACGACATGCGCCATGTGACGGCATGCGGCGGCATGCGCCACGCGACGGCATGCGCCATGCGACGACATGCGACGACATGCGTCGTGCGACTGCATGCGCCATGCGACAGCATGCAACGACATGCGCCATGCAACGGCATGCGACGACATGCGCCACGCGACGGCATGCGCCATGCGACGACATGCGACGACATGCGACTGCATGCGCCATGCGACGGCATGCGACGACATGCGCCATGTGACGGCATGCAACGCCATGCGACGGCATGCGACGACATGCGACGACATGCGCCATGCGACTGCATGCGCCATGCGACGGCATGCGACGACATGCGCCATGTGACGGCATGCGACGACATGCACCATGCGACGACATGCGCCACGCGACGGCATGCGCCACGCGACTGCATGCGCCACACGACTGCATGCGCCGACATGCGGCATGCGACGACATGCGGCATGCAGTACATACATACAGTACATACATACAGACATACAGTACATATAACATAGATTACATACTCACCATCACTTGTCACTTTGATCCCCGAAGCCAGTGTCATAAAAAATATTAAAATAATAAACAAACAATATACTCCCTGATCCGCAGAAATCCAATTAAAACGAGTGTCCCACGACGATCTCCCGTGGAGAGCAGGAGCCTCTGCTGATGCAACCAATCTCCAGGGGCTCCAGGAAGACAATGAGGGGAGGAAGGTATCCTTCCACAATGTATTCCCCACAATGTATTCCTACGCCCCTGTGAGAAAATAGTCCCTAGTCTCACTTTATGGTATGCTGTATGAGAAAGTTCCCACGCAGCTTTTTGCCATAAAGTGAGACCAGTGAACTCTAATAACCTCATTGTGATGCACTGCAGGAGCCATTGTCTCCTGTCAGTGTGTCACTGAGGGTCCTATAGAGCAGTGACATCACCCGATGTCTCTGTTCTATAGGGGAGATCGTCGTGGGACACTCGTTATTAATTGGATTACAGCGGACAGGTAGTATACGGTTTATTATTTTACGTTTTTTGCAGGGGCTGAAGTATGGTAAGTATGGTGAAATGAAGAATATTAAAATACTTTTTCCTAATGTGTGTGTGTTTTATTAACCCTTTATTAATATTGGATTAATAATGGATAGGCGTCTTATTGACGCCTCTCCGTTATTAACCCGGCTTAATGTCACCTTACAATAGCAAGGTGACATTAACCCCTTATTACCCCATATCCCACCGCTACACGGGAGTGGGAAGAGAGGGGCTTAGGCTGGTTTCACACTTGCGTTTTTATCTGCATGCGTTTTTTAAAAAACCGCATGTGTGAAAAAACGCATGTAAACGTGGTAAAACGCTGCGTTTTTTAGACGCATGCGTTTTTGCATGTAGAAAAAAAACGCGGCGTTTTGCCGCGTTTACATGCGTTTTTTCATGCGTTTGCGTTTTTAAAACGCATGCTGAGAAGTGTGTGACAGCTGCCAATCATCAAAATCCACAAGAAAACCCACTATAAATAGAAATAGCTAGGGGTAGGGTTAGGGCCTAACCCTAACCCTAAACGTGACAGAAATACGTGGCACTGAAATACGTGGCACTGAAATACGTGGCACTTACATACGTGGCACTTAAATACGTGGCACTGAAATACGTGGCACTTACATAGGTGGCACTTAAATCCGTGGCACTGAAATACATGGCACGTGGCACTGAAATACGTGGCACTTAAATCCGTGGCACTGAAATACGTGTCACGTGGCACTTAAATACGTGGCACTTACATACATGGCACTTACATACATGGCACTTACATACGTGGCACTTACATACGTGGCACTTAAATACGTGGCACGTGGCACTTACATACGTGGCACTTATATACGTGGCACGTGGCACTTGCATACGTGGTACTTATATACGTGGCACTTACATACGTGACACTTACATACGTGGCACTTACATACGTGGCACGTGGCACTTACATACGTGGCACTTACATACGTGGCACTTACATACGTGGCACTTATATACGTGGCACTGAAATATCGTGGCACTATGTCATAAAATGTTCATTAAACGGTTAGGGGTGAGGTTAAGGGGTAGGGTTAGGGTTTGGATCCCTTTATCACCCTGATGGTGGTGGGTGGTTTTTCAGTGTTTTTTCTGTTTTTTTCTATAAAAACGCATGCGTTTTTAACGCAAACAAACGCGCGCGTTCAAAAACGCATGCGTTGCCAAAAACGCGTCAAAACGCATGCGAAAAAACGCATGCATTTTTAATGTTAAGTATAGGAAAAAACGCATGCGTTTTTTAGCGCTAAAACGCAGCGTCCAAAAACGCAAGTGTGAAACCAGCCTCAGTGCCGGAATTGGCGCATCTAAGGCTACGTTCACATTTGCGTTGTGCGCCGCAGCGTCGGAGACGCAACGCACAACACAAACAAAAACGCAACAAAACGCACGCTAAAACACTGCGTTTTGCAATGCATGCGTCCTTTTTGGCCGAAAGTTGGATGCAAAAAAAATGCAACTTGCTGCGTCCTCTGCGCCCATCGCTTGCGGCCAAAAAAACCCATGCGTCGCAAAACGCAGCACAATGCATGTCCATGCGCCCCCATGTTAAATATAGGGGCGCATGACGCATGCGGCGACACTGCGGCGCCGAACGCTAATGTGAACGTAGACTTACAGATGCGCCATTTCTGGGGTGGCTGCGGACTGGTATTTGTAGCCGGGGGGGGGGGACCAATATCCATGGCCCCTCTCTAGGCTATTAATATCAGCCCGCAGCTGTCTGCATAGGGGGACCCCACGTCATTTTTTTTGGGGGGTCCCTCTATTTTAATAGCCAGTAAAGGCTACGCAGACAGCTGCGGGCTGATATTCATAGCAGGCTACAAATATTGGCCTCGGCCGTCGGCTTTCCCCCTCTGGCGCAGAAAATTGCGCGGGAGCCCACGCCGTTTTTTTCAGTTTTTTATTAAATTAAACGCTCATTAAGCCCTGTTTCACACTTGCGTCGGCACGGGTCCATCGCTATGCGTTGGGCCGACGTACCGACGCACGTTGTGAAATTTGTGCACGTCGTGGGCAGCGGATGCAGTTTTTCAACGCATCCGCTGCCCATTCTGAAGTCCGGGGAGGAGGGGGCGGAGTTTTGGCCGCGCATGCGCGGTAGAAAATGGCAGACGTGACGGATGTGCCAACGGTCCGCCAAAACACGACGCATCCGTTGCACGATGGACGCGACGTGTGGCAATCCGTCGCGATCCTTCACTAATACACGTCTATGGGTAAAAAACGCATCCTGCGAGCACATTTGCAGGATCCGTTTTTTTCCCAAAAAGACGGATTGCGAAAAACGCAAGTGTGAAAGTAGCCTTATAGAAACATCGGCCTTTCTATTATATATCTATGGATATATCTATCTATAGATATATTTATCTATAGATATATCTATAGATACATAGATGTATCTATCCATATATTTGGCTGCTTTCACACATCAGGTTTTTGCCGTGATGCACAATCCGGCGAGTTTTGAAAAAAACGGATCCATTTTTTTCCGACGGATCCGTCTTTTTCTCATAGAGTTTCATCCGTTTTTTGCCGGATCCGTCAAAAAAGCTGTTTCCGCCGGATGGAAAACACATACAGAGGAACGTTTTTTCTGTCCGGCGAAAAAACGCACAGCGACGGATCCGGCAAAAAAAGTATGAAACTGAGCTGTGAAATGATTAATCCGGCCTTGGAATCCGTTTTTTCATGCATGTTTCCATTCAAATCATGCACATTTTCCGTTTATTTACTTATTTCCAAAATGGCATTAAAACCGCGCATAAACCGCACCAAAAAAAGCATAAAAACTGCACCAAAAACTGCATCAAAACTGCACCAAAAACTGCATCAAAACCTGGTGCAGTTTTGCAGTTTTGGTGCGGTTTTGATACAGTTTTTGGTGCGGTTTTGATGCAGTTCTTGGTGCGGTTTCGGTGCGGCTTTTTCCGCAGCATGTGCACAAGTCTGCGGCTCCCATAGACTTACATTGGTTGTGCACTACACTGCGGATTTGATGCAATTCAGTGCAGCAAAAAACGCTGCGGATCTGCAATCAGATCCGCAACGTGTGCACACAGCCTTAGCATTTAGTGAACCTAGCCAAAAAGCCAAGCAAAAAACAAGCGTGGGATTGCACTTTTTTGCCATTTCATTGCACTTTGAATTTTTTTCACATTTTCTGCTACACGACATGGTAAAACCAATGATGGCGTTCAAAAGTAGAACTTGTTCTGCAAAAGATAAGCCCCCACATGGCCATATTGACGGAAAAGTTATGGCTCTGGAAAGAAGGGGAGCGATAAACGAAAACAAAAATGCTCCAGGGGGTGAAGGGGTTTAAAAACATGGATATGGACATATCTATGGAAATAGACATAGATATATCTGTATGTATGTATGTATCTATCTATCTATCTATCTATCTATCTATCTATCTCATATCTATCTATCTATCTTTCCCTCTATCTATCTGTAATGGAGTGTGAGTTGGACACATGTAAAAGAGGATGTCGGACAGAAATGACATCACAAATCTTTTTGAAGCTAGAGGAGGGAGAGGAGGGAGGGGTTGGGGTGTGTTTTGGAGTGGGTATGCCAGGTGCAGTTACAGGCAGTGCAATGCATCATGGAACTTGTAGTATTAGAGCACAATGACTCAGGAGAAAGGAAGTTGTCGATTAACCCCATGAGAGCTGAATCCAGCACTAAAATGTGCTGCTACAGCATGATAAAAGGTAATATTGCTAAAATAAACACAGTAGATGTTTTCAGTGGCCCATAATAGCAAGATTTATGGAAAAAAAAAAAAAAAAAAGGTTATAGTAGTGGACAACTTCTTTAAGGGCAAACTCGGCCAATGGCAAAAATGCCACCCAATCATCCTGATCAGCAGACACAAAGCATCTCAAATAAGTCTCCAAAGTCTGATTAGTTCGCTCGGTCTGGCCATTTGTCTGAGGATGAAATGCAGAAGAAAAAGACAAATCAATGCCCAGCCTAGCACAAAAGGCCCTCCAAAACCTAGAAACAAACTGGGAACATCTGTCGGACACAATATTCTCCGGAATACCATGCAAACGAACCACATGCTGAAAAAACAACGGAACCAACTCTGAAGAGGGAGGCAATTTAGGCAAAGACACCAAATGAACCATCTTAGAAAACCGGTCACAAACAACCCAGATAACCGACATCCTCTGGGAAACCGGAAGATCAGAAATAAAATCCATAGAAATATGCGTCCAGGGCCTCTCAGGGACCGGCAATGGCAAAAGTAACCCACTAGCACGGGAACAACAAGGCTTGGCCCGCGCACAAGTCCCACAGGACTGCACAAAAGAACGCACATCACATGACAACGAAGGCCACCAAAAGGACCTACCAACCAAATCTCTGGTACCAAAAATACAAGGATGACCAGCCAACACAGAACAGTGAACCTCAGAAATCACTCTACTAGTCCATCTGTCAGGAACAAACAATTTCCCCACAGGACAGCGGTCAGGTCTATCAGCCTGAAATTCCTGAAGAACCCGCCGTAAATCAGGGGAAATGGCAGAAAGGACCACCCCTTCTTTCAGAATGCCGACCGGTTCAAGGACCTCAGGAGAATCAGACAAAAAACTCCTAGAAAGGGCATCAGCCTTAATATTCTTAGAACCCGGAAGATACGAAACCACGAAATCAAAATGGGAAAAAAACAAGGACCATCGAGCCTGTCTAGGACTCAGCCGTTTGGCAGACTCGAGGTTAGTGTTGAGCATTCCGATACCGCAAGTATCGGGTATCGGCCGATACTTGCGGGTATCGGAATACCGATACCGAGATCCGATACTTTTGTGGTATCGGGAATCGGTATCGGGATTAATATCAATGTGTAAAATAAAGAATTAAAATAAAAAATAGGGATATACTCACCTCTCCGGCAGCTCCTGGACTTTACCGCCGTAACCGGGAGCCGTTGTACCTAAGAATGCGCGCTTGAAGGGCCTTAGATGAGGTCACTGCGCTCTGATTGGTCCGTAGCGGTCGCGTGACCGCTACGCGAACAATCACAAAGCAGTGATGTCACCTACGGTCTTTCAAGCGCTTGAAATACCTTAGAAGACGTCACTGCTTTGTGATTGGTCGCGTAGCGGTCACACTACCGCTACGCGACCAATCAGAAGCTGCGGACGTCTTCTAAGGTATTTCAAGCGCTTGAAAGATGTTAGGTGACGTCACTGCTTTGTGATTGGTCGCGTAGCGGTCACGTGACCGCTACGGACCAATCAGAGCGCAGTGACCTCATCTAAGGCCCTTCAAGCGCGCATTCTTAGGTACAACGGCTCCCGGTTACGGCGGTAAAGTCCAGGCTGCGTCGGAGGGTGAGTATATCCCTATTTTTTATTTTAATTCTTTCTTTTACACATTGATATGGATCCCAGGGCCAGAAGGAGAGTTTCCTCTCCTTCAGACCCTGGGAACCATACAGGATACCGTCCGATACTTGGTGTCCCATTGAGTTGTATTGGTATCGGGTATCGGTATCGGATTAGATCCGATACTTTGCCGGTATCGGCCGATACTTTCCGATACCGATACTTTCAAGTATCGGACGGTATCGCTCAACACTACTCGAGGTAAATCAAATTCTTATGATCGGTCAGGACCACAATATGATGCTTAGCTCCCTCAAGCCAATGTCGCCACTCCTCAAACGCCCACTTCATAGCCATTAACTCCCGATTTCCGACATCATAATTGCGTTCAGCAGGCGAAAACTTGCGGGAGAAGAAGGCACACGGTTTCATCAAAGAACCAACAGAATCCCTCTAAGACAAAACAGCCCCTGCCCCAATCTCAGAAGCATCAATCTCAACCTGAAACGGAAGAGAAACACCTGGTTGGCGCAACACCGGAGCAGAAAAAAATCGACATTTAAGCTCCTGAAAGGCAGAGACAGCTGCAGAGGACCAATTCGCCACATCAGCGCCTTTTTTCGTCAAATCAGTCAAGGGTTTAACCACGTTGGAGAAGTTACCAATGAAACGGCGATAAAAATTTGCAAAACCCAAAAATTTCTGAAGGCTCTTCACGGATGTGGGTTGAATCCAATCATGAATGGCCTGAACCTTAACCGGATCCATCTCCATAGATGAGGGAGAAAAAATAAAGCCCAAAAAAGAAACCTTCTGCACCCCAAAGAGACACTTAGACCCCTTCACAAACAAAGCATTGTCACGAAGGATCTGAAATACCATCCTGACCTGTTCCACATGAGACTTCCAATCATCGGAAAAAATCAAAATATCGTCCAAATATACAATCAAGAATTTATCAATATAAGTCCGGAAGATATCATGCATGAAGGATTGAAAAACAGATGGAGCGTTAGTGAGCCCGAATGGCATCACAAGGTATTCAAAATGGCCTTCTGGCATATTGAACGCAGTTTTCCATTTATCACCCTGCTTAATACGAACAAGATTATATGCCCACCGAAGGTCAATCTTCGTAAACCAACTAGCCCCCTTAATCCTAGCAAACAAATCGGAAAGCAAAGGTAAAGGGTATTGAAACTTGACCGTGATCTTATTCAAGAGGCGATAATCAATACAAGGTCTCAAGGAGCCATCCTTCTTAGCAACAAAAAAAAAAACCTGCTCCCAACGGTGAAGAAGATGGCCGAATATGCCCTTTCTCCAAAGACTCCTTAACATAACTCCGCATGGCGGTATGTTCAGGCACAGACAGGTTGAAAAGTCGGCCCATAGGAAACTTACTGCCTGGAATCAAGTTAATTGCACAATCACAGTCCCTGTGCGGTGGAAGGGAACTGGACTTGGGCTCATCGAATACATCCTGAAAATCAGACAAAAACTCTGGAATTTCAGAAGAGGAAGAAGAGGAGATTGACATGAAAGGAACATCATTATGAACCCCCTGACAACCCCAACTAGTCACAGACATAGATTTCCAATCCAACACAGGATTATGTACCTGCAACCACGGGAAACCCAGCACGATAACATCATGCAAATTATGCAACACCAGAAATCGACAATCTTCCTGATGGGCTGGCGCCATGTGCATGGTCACCTGTGTCCAAAACTAGGGCTTATAATTAGCCAAAGGTGTAGCATCAATCCCCCTTAAAGGAATAGGGTTCTGCAAAGGCTGCAAGGGAAAACCACAACGCCTGGCAAACTCAAAATCCATTAAGTTCAAGGCGGCGCCTGAATCCACAAATGCCATGACAGAAAATGATGACAATGAGCAGATCAAGGACACCGATAACAGAAATTTAGGTTGTACAGTACTGATAGTAAATGAACTAGCGATCCTTTTTGTCCGCTTAGGGCAGACTGAAATGACATGAGAAGCGTCGCCACAATGACTTTGCTCTAAGGACGACGCCACAGCGCGCACAGTTTGACGCTCCCTCAAGCGCCGATCAATCTGAATGGCCAGAGACATAGAATCACTCAGACCGGAAGGCATGGGAAACCCCACCATAACATCTTTAACGGATTCAGAAAGACCCTTTCTGAAAATTGCCTCCAAAGCATCATCATTCCATTTAGTCAACACAGACCATTTTCTAAATTTCTGACAATACAATTCTGCCGCCTCTTGACCCTGAGACAGGGCCAACAAGGTTTTCTCCGCTTGATCCACAGAATTCGGTTCATCATATAATAATCCTAAAGCCTGAAAAAAGGAATCTACATTAAGCAAGGCCGGATTCCCAGATCCCAGGGAAAATGCCCAATCCTGTGGATCGCCACGCAGCAGGGAGATGACAATTTTAACCTGCTGAATGGAATCACCGGAGGATCGTGGTCTCAGAGCAAAAACAGTTTACAATTGTTTTTAAAACCCCAAAATTTGGACCTATCACCAAAAAACAAATCAGGAGTAGGAATCTTCGGCTCTAAAGCAGGAGTCTGAACAATATAATCAGAAATACCCTGTACCCTAGCAGCAAGCTGGTCTACACGAGAAGATAATTCCTGAACATCCATGCTGGCACAAGACTCCTCAGCCACCCATAAATTAAGAGGGAAGAAAAGACAAAACAGACTACAGAAAAAAAAATGGATGAACACCTTTCTTCTCTTCTTCTGAGATGCATTTAACTCATTAATGGCCAGTTGTACTGTTATGATCTGGTGACCTTGGAGCCGCATGAAACTTTCTCTGGAGTCGGTGGAACCTGTACTGACCGCAAATCCTGAACTAACACCGCAACTAGAAGTAGCCGTGGGGTGTGCCTAACAAACCCTAGACACCTCGACACAGCCGGAGGACTAAATACCCCTATAGATGGAAATAGGAATGCTACCTTGCCTCAGAGCAGACCCCCAAAGGATAGGCAGCCCCCCACGAATAATGACTGTGAGTAGGAGAAGAATAGACACACGCAGGTAGAAAACAGGATTTAGCAAAAGAGGCCACTCTAGCAAAATAGGAAAGGATAGGACAGATTACTAGGCGGTCAGTATTAAAACCCTTCCAAAAATATCCACAGCAGATAATACAAAAAGTTCCACAATCTAACTAAAGACATGGAATGTATATCTGCCACTCCAGAGAATCCAACAAGACTGAGAAAATACTGACACAATCTAAGCTGGACAAGAAAACACAAAGAATAGCACTGAATTGTGAAGCACATAGCATGTGTGCCACAGGAAAAAAAAACAGACACTTATCTTTGCTGATTTGGCAGAAAGGCAGGAGGAACCAAGCAGAGGTCCAACACCTCCCAACAACAATTGACAACTGGCAAGGACTAATGAATCCTGCACGCCTAAATACCCCAGTCAGAACTGCAATCAGCAGATACACCTGACCAGGACTGCAACTCAGGGGCAACTGCATTACCACCTACAACCACCGGAGGGAGCCCAAAAGCAGAATTCACAACACAGAAGATGGCGGCAGCCGCGTGCGGCTCGGCGGACTACGGAGGGTGAGAATAGCAGGTTTTTTGTTTTTTTATTATTTTTAACATTACATTAATATTTTTTTACTATTGATGATGCATAGGCAACATCAATAGTAAAAAGTTGGGGACACACAGCGTTAATAGCAGCGGTAACGGAGTGCGTTACCCGCGGCATAACGCAGTCTGTTACCGCTGCCATTAACCCTGTGTGAGCGCTGACTGGAGGGGACTCGGGAGTATGTAGCGGGCACTGGGCACCGGGCACTGACTGCGGGGAGTAAGGAGCGGCGATTTTGCCGCCGGACTGTGCCCGTTGCTTATTGGTCGTGGCCATTTTGCTGCGACCAATCAGCGACTTGGATTTCCATGACAGACAGAGGCCGCGACCAATGAATATCCGTGACAGACAGACAGAAAGACAGACAGATGGAAGTGACCCTTAGACAATTATATAGTAGATACCCACTACAAATCTCCCACACGCATTAAATCCCCCCATCCCCACTACAAATATCCCCACACATTAAATCCCCCATCCCCACTCCAAATCACCATGCCCACTCCAAATCTCCCCACAAACTAACCCCTTCATGACCTTGGGATTTTCCATTTTTCCATGTTCGTTTTTCGCTCCCCTCCTTCCCAGAGCCATAACTTTTTTATTTTTCCGTCAATATGGCATAGGTATATTTTTGAGTAAAATGTAAATTGTTCATTTATTCTATAAACTTCTGACAACATATCTCCGAACTTCCAAGCAACATATTTTTTTTTTCTAAAAAGGAGAAACAGTCAAAAGTTTTTAAAAAGAACAGTGCTTTCAGACATCAAAAAATGCAAAGAAAACAAGTTCACAATCATTTAGAAATAACAATACTAATGTTTTAACTCAGGAAGCGTTCAGAAATCAATATTTTGTGGAATAACCATGATTTTCGATCACAGCTATCATGTGTCTTGGCATGCTTTCCACCAGTCTTTTGCACTGCTTCTGGCGCAAAAATTTAAGCAGTTCTTCTTTGTTTTATGGCTTGTGACTATCCATCATCCTCTTGATTACATTCCAGAGGTTTTCAATGGGGTTTAGGTCTGGAGATTGGGCTGCCCATGACTGGGGTTTGATGTGGTGGTCTCTTAATTTTTGCCACAAGGTCTCAGGTAGATGGACATCGGCATTAAATACAAGGCCGTTCCGGGCCGATGTCCATCTACCTGAGACCACGCCCCCTTAAGAAAGCAAGAATCAGTCTTGCAAAATGCGCGTCGGGGAGAGTGGTCATTCCCTGTACTGAATTAAGATCACAATGGGTAATTAACCTTTTACCATAATATTACCTCGTGCAGCGTCTTAATGCATTTTATGTGTGGTATTTACTTTTGACTGTAACTATTCTAATCTACATAAGGGATGAATTTCCTTCTCTTTCAGCACATGCGTGGTATGAGATTATTCTTTGTTTCATGTCTATATATACAGTTAGGTCCATATATATTTGGACAGAGACAACATTATTCTAATTTTGGTTCTAGACATTACCACAATAAATTTTAAACAAAACGATTCAGATGCAGTTGAAGTTCAGACTTTTAGCTTTCATTTGAGGGTATCCACATTAAAATTGGATGAAGGGTTTAAGAGTTTCAGCTCCTTAATATGTGCCACCCTGTTTTTAAAGGGACCAAAAGTAATTGGACAGATTAAATAATTGTAAATAAAATGTTCATTTCTAGTACTTGGTTGAAAATCCTTTGTTGGCAATGACTGCCTGAAGTCTTGAACTCATGGACATCACCAGACGCTGTGTTTCCTCCTTTTTGATGCTCTGCCAGGCCTTCACTGCAGTGGTTTTCAGTTGCTGTTTGTTTATGGGCCTTTCTGTCTGAAGTTTAGTCTATAACAAGTGAAATGCATGCTCAATTGGGTTCAGATCAGGTGACTGACTTGGCCATTCAAGAATATTCCACTTCTTTGCTTTAATAAACTCCTGAGTTGCTTTGGCTTTATGTTTTGGGTCATTGTCCATCTGTAGTATGAAACGACAACCAACCAGTTTGGCTGCATTTGGCTGGATCTGAGCACACAGTATGGCTCTGAATACCTCAGAATTCATTTGGCTGCTTCTGTCCTGTGTCACATCATCAATAAACACTAGTGACCCAGTGCCACTGGCAGCCATGCATGCCCAAGCCATCACATTGCCTCTGCAGTGTTTTACAGATGATGTGGTATGCTTTGGATCATGAGCTGTACCACGCCTTCGCCATACTTTTCTCTTTCCATCATTCTGGTAGAGGTTGATCTTGGTTTCATCTGTCCAAAGAATGTTCTTCCAGAACTGTGCTGGCTTTTTTAGATGTTTTATAGCAAAGTCCAGTTTAGCCTTTTTATTCTTGATGCTTATGAGTGGCTTGCACCGTGCAGTGAACCCTCTGTATTTACTTTCATGCAGTCTTCTCTTTATGGTAGATTTGGATATTGATACGCCGACCTCCTGGAGAGTGTTGTTCACTTGGTTGGCTGTTGTGAAGAGGTTTCTCTTCACCATGATTATTCTGCGATCATCCACCGCTGTTGTCTTCCGTGGGCACCCAGGTCTTTTTGCATTGATTAGTTCACCAGTGCTTTCTTTCTTTCTCAGGATGTACCAAACTGTAGATTTTGCCACTCCTAATATTGTAGCAATTTTTCAGATGTTTTTTTTTCTGTTTTCGCAGCTTAAGGATGGCTTGTTTCACCTGCATGGAGAGCTCCTTTGACCGCATGTTTACTTCACAGCAAAACCTTCCAAATGCAAGCACCACACCTCAAATCAACTCCAGGCCTTTTATCTGCTTAATTCAGAATGACATAATGAAGGGATTGCCCACAACTGTCCATGAAATAGCCTTGGAGTCAATTGTCCAATTACTTTTGGTCCCTTTAAAAACAGGGTGGCACATGTTAAGGAGCGGAAGCTCCTAAACCCTTCATCCAATTTTAATGTGGATACCCTCAAATGAAAGCTGAAAGTCTGAACTTCAACTGCATCTGAATTGTTTTGTTTAAAATTCATTGTGGTAATGTCTATAACCAAAATTAGAAAAAGGTTGTCTCTGTCCAAATATATATGGACCTAACTGTATATATGTCCATTTGGCATTAATCTTGAATGCTGCTTTATAATCAGCCTAGGGTAGCGATCACTTTGCGTCTTCACCAACCAGGATCACACTATTTTCCATACGAATGTAAAATCATCTTATTTATATTTGATGCGGAAATTTCTTTGTCTTTTGCTGTCTTATATTTAATAAATGGTATTTTTATATATACAAAAACTCAAGTTCTCCTAATTTCAAAAATGATTATGAACTTGTTTTCTTTGCATTATTTTAGGTCTGAAAGCACTGGTTTTTTTGGGGGGATTTTGACCATTTATCCTGGAAATTCAGAGACTTGTTGTCAGAAGTTTATAGAATAAATTAACAATTTACATTTTGCTCAAAAATATACCTATAAAGAGAAAAATCAGACAAACTGAAAATTTTGCAGTGGTCTCTTAATTTTTGCCAGAGATGTATATCCTAGACCCAGTAGCATTATTGAAGGTCTGGGTCCGCACAATATTCGGACATGAGACACATTTGCCACAAGGTTCAAAACCCAAAGTGTGTTCAAGAAACGTCATGGGTTCGTGAATATAATGACTTTTCACTAAGCTATCACCTAAATTTGGAGATCTTCGAAATGTAATGTTTGATATTTTACCTAAATATTTAGGCCAAAGAAGATCAGCTAATAAAATAGGCCAAAAGTCTTGTAAACTTTTGTGCATCAAGTCAGTCTGGCCATGGTTTGGTCTCATACAATAACGGATGGCGTGATGCATGACGGGCTCTATTATAGGCCCTCTTGACAGAACGGTGGCTATAACTCCTACCATAGAATCTATGTTTGAGGTCAAGGGCTTGTCAGTCAAAGTAGTTTGCATTAAAACAGATCCTACGAAGATGGAGGAACTGACTAGTTGGACTAAATCTAGTCATAGCCTGAGTGTCAGATGAAGATGCATGTAACAAGACATTAACTGACGTGGTGTTCAGATAGAGATAAGTTTGAAAGCAATTGTTAGCATTACTGGTTACTAGAACATCTAAGAGCGCATTAGAGTTCTTATCCCAATGACAGGTGAGAAGGATTGTGTATGGATTTTGGTTTAGAGATGACATAAAAGAATGTAATGATTAAATGGGGCCCAGCCAAATCAGAAATATGTTATCAATGTACCGCGTCCAAAAGGGGATGCGGTCCATTGATGCATACCGACCCAACAGGAATAGGTCACTCACCCACAGGCCCAAGAAAATATGGGATATGCTGGTGCAAATGAGGCCTCCATAACCATGCCTTGGAGATGCAGGAAGAAGGACTTCTTAAACAAAAAGAAATTATAAGATAAAGTAAACTAATAGTTGGATGAGAAAATTGGTAAACATGGTAGAATATGAAGATGATAGATGATCATAGAAAAAATGGGTTGTCTGTACACCATCCATGTGACTTATATTGGTGTACAGGGACTCCATATCACAGGTGACCAAGACTGCATCGTCATCTGTGTGAAGGCTATCTACCTTTTTTAGCAAATCCCAAGCATCTTTTGCGTATGATGGTAGCAGTTAAATGAACAGCTAATTTGAGATCGATTCCTTTATTTACATTTTCAAGGTAGTTTCCCCAACCGGAAACCATGGACCTTCCCTGTGGTGGTGTGATGTTCTTGTGTATTTTTGGTAGCAGATATAATGTGGGAATAATGGGTTCCCACACAGTAAGAGATCTTTGTAATTCCTTAGTGATGATCTCATTTTCTCTTGATGTTTGTAAGATTGATGATAGTTCAGTCTGAAATTTAGAAAGAGGATTATACAGTATGTTATTTTGAGATAACATTTTTATACCGTAATTGCCTAAAAGCCTCCGTCTCATGCATAGCTTTCGGCCACATGACTATATTAGCCATTTTAGTCCCTGTCTTTCATCCCAGTTTAGATTGCTCAATGTAGGGCAACAGCAAATTTTTCACGAGTTGAACAAAAAGATCAATGAGGACCATGATGACGGGGGTGGGGGATTTTTTTTTTAGATCTGGGCCTGATGGATAATGGGAGCTTACCTCCTGGTTGGGTATTATGTTCTTCAGCCAGACTTTCCAAAGTGGCTAACGCCTCCTGTTCCATCTCTCTTGGAAACAATTTTAATGATCATTCGTCATGAAATATCTTTTAAAAATTAAAGATCAGGTGAATAGATCAGGCTAAAGGAACATTTTTGTAGGAAAATTTTAATATTTGTTTTATTTTCACGGCTCTACTGGGTTCAAGGTGCACACCACATGTCAAGATACATTCCTTAAGGGGTCTAGCTTCCAAAATTGCATAATTTGTGGGGAGTTTCCACTGTTTAGGCACAGCAATGGCTCTCCAAATGCGACATGGCATCTGCTAATGATTCTAGACAATTTTACGTTCAAAAAGTCCAATGTTGCTCCTTTTCTTTCGAGCCATACCATGCGCCCAAACAGTAGTTGTTCCCAATATATGGGGTATCAGCGTTACCCTTGTTAAAATAAAAAAATTGGAGCCAAAAGAACTATTTTGCTAAAAAGTGATTTTTTTATTTTCATGGCTCAACGTTATATATTTCTATGAAGCACCTGGGAGTTCAAGGTGATCACCACACATCTAGATAAGTTCCTTGATGGGTCTAGTTTCCAAAAATGCTATCACTTGTGGGCAATTTCCTCTGTTTAGGCACATCACATCTTTTAACCCTTCAAACTGCCTAACAAAAAAAAATTGTTTCAAAAATTGTGCTGATATAAAGTAGACAAGTGGGAAATGTTGCTTATTAACTATTTTGTGTGACATAACTTTCTGGTTTAAGGGCATAAGAATTAAAAGTTTGAAAATTGCTACTTTTTTTCAAATTTCGGATTTGTTCACAAATAAGTCATAGTGAACAAATTTTACCACTGTCATGAAGTACAATATGTCACAAACAGTCTCAGAATCAGTGGAATCCATTGAAGCATTTCAGATTTTTACATAAAGTGACACTGGAGAGAATTTTAAAATTTGGCCTGTTCATGAAGGTGAAAACAGGCTTGGGGGTGATAGGGTTAATGCAAAGATGAAGATAGCGCAATCCAAAGCAAACATCTACTATATAATTGTCTAAGGGGTACTTCCGTCTTTCTGTCTGTCCTGTCTGTCTGTCTTTCTGTCTGTCAGGGATATTCATTGGTCACGGCCTCTGTCTGTCATGGAATCCAAGTCGCTGATTGGTCTCGCCAGCTGCCTGTCATGGCTGCCGCGACCAATCAGCAACGGGCACAGTCCGATTAGTCCCTCCCTACTCCCCTGCAGTCAGTGCCCGGCGCCCACTCCTTCCTCCCCGCAGTCAGTGCCCCCTCCATACTCCCTGCAGTCACCGCTCACACAGGGTTAATGCCAGCGGTAACGGACCGCATTATGCCTCAGGTAACTCACTCCGTTATCGCCGCTATTAACCCTGTGTGACCAAGTTTTTACTATTGATGCTGCCTATGCAGCGTCAATAGTAAAAACATCTAATGTTAAAAATAATTAAAAAAATAAAAAATCATTATATTCACCTTCCGCTGCCTTTCCCGCTCCATGCGACGCTCCGGTGACCGCTCCATGCAAGCATCAGGTTCCGGTGGCAAGGATGGTATGCGCGAAGGACCTGCAATGACGTCACGGTCATGTGACCACGACGTCATCACACCCTGGGACCAGAAGCTGCCGCCTGCATGCACACAGGCGACAGAACTACAAGGGGCCCTCGGAAGATGAGTATATGTTTATTTTTTATTTTTTAACCTGTGACATACGTGGCTGGGCAATATACTACGTGACTGGGCAATATGCTATGTGGCTGGGCAATATACTACGTGGCTCTGTGCTGTATACTACGTGGCTGGGCAATATACTACATGGCTGGGCAATATACTACGTGGCTGGGCAATATACTACATGGACATGCATATTCTAGAATACCCGATGCATTAGAATCGGGCCACCATCTAGTTCAGCATAAAACTGGCTCAATTGCAATAATGAATTGGGTTCTGTATGTTGTTTTTTTTGCTTTTGAGGAACTGTATTGCTGAACATTGCTGTGATGCCTATTCACTTCCATTCTACAGGGCACCCAGTTATCTTAGTGTAAATGGAGTTTCCAATCTACACATTATTTAATTATTTGAGCTTTCTGTGGATAAATATAACGAAATTAGCTATGCTCATCAAATCTTGCTCAAGTGCTGATTGTCCACCACTGTTTAAAGTTTGCTGACTGGCTGCAATGGTGATGTCATGGCTACAGAACATGTGACTGCTGCAGGCAATCACTGGGCTCAGCATTTCCTGAAGTATACATCGGGGATTAAAAAATTACACATGGACTTTAAGAACATAAGTGTCTAGTGTTTGACACCCTTGTCTTAATGATTAATCAAATTGTTTTCTAGCACTTAAGTTCCTCTGGACATAGCAATGTTGCACTTACAGGTTGTTTCATCTTTTGACTCTTCAGGAGCGCACCGCTCCCCTGCCTTCCAGCTTTCTGTTTTCCCAGAGGTGGTGCGCTCCTGATTGATTAACAATTTGGACTAGTGACATTAGTGCAGGGCCAAGTCTCCCATGCTGCTCTCCCAGCCAGCTTCAGAACAGTACTTGAAAACTGCTTATGGAAGAACTTGTAAGCGCTGAGCATCTTGCTTAGGAGACAGCAAATCACTGATAGACTGCAGCGGTGACTGATTTCCTAAGAAAAGCAGTAAGCAATAAAATTAAAAAAAATCTCCTTTCTCTAAAATATAGAGGTTTCTTAATAACAGGTAAATTGCAAAGTTGCTGGTTTTTACAATTACTTTGAAATGTTACCTATTTATGATGCTAACCCCTTTTAATAGGGAATGGAACCAGCTAGGCTTGGACTCCTTTAGTCAAACACCCTGTTTCAGCAGCAAGAGATATCTCTATAGTACAGATATCTTTGCTTGTCTCCTACTAATGGTTCTTGCAAAGAAATGGTGGAAATATGTAATCTCCCTCAGCCTTGAATGTTATTTGAGAGAAGTTTTCAACTAATTTCAATATTAGTATTATATTAGTGACCTTTTCATGATCAGTCATGATCAATAACCCCTTAACATCCAATGACAGACACAGTTTGTCATGGCCGGGTGTCAGTTCTCGCACCAGGACGTAGTGATAGTTCAGTGCCGACAGCTGTCTGTGACAGCTGAGAGGCACAGGAAGAGGTTCTGTTGCTCCTCGCACCAAGATCGCTGTGATCAGTCAGTCAATCTGACTGACCAATCACAGCATGATCGGGCAGGAGATGCAGAAATATCAGCACTTCCTGCCCAATCAGTGCAGCAGTCCAGCTCTACTAGTGGCTGAGCATCTGCACTAACAGCCAGGAGCGGTGTCAGCACCACCCCTGGCTGTTAACTCCCTAAATGCTGCGATCGAGCGTGATCGCAACATTCAGGAGGGAGGCAGAGGGACGGGAGCTCTGCCTTCAGATTGGCGTCCCCGCGACTTCATCGGGCTAAAACAAAATTTTGGTGGTAAAAATGTAGTTATTTTTTCTTCACTGCCCAATGGTACAAAATTCTGTGACACACCCTTTGTATCAATATGATCAATACACCCCTAGATTAATTCACTGAGAGGTGCAGTTTGTAAAATAGGGTCACTTATGGGGTGTTCTACTGTTTTAACACCTCAGGGGCTCTTCCAGTAGGTCACGGCACCCTCAAACCATAATAGCAAAATCTGCAGTTTAGTATGGAGCTCCTTCCCTTTTGAGCTTTGCACTGTGCCTCAAAAGAGGTTTTCACCCACACATGGAGTATTGGCACACTCAGGAGAAATTGCACAACACATTCTGGGGTCCATTTTCTCCTGTAACCCTTGAGAAAATAAAAAATTGAGGCTAAAAGAAAAATTTTGACGCAAATTTTTTTTTATATTTTCTTAGCTCTGTTATAAACTTCTGTAAAGCACCTGGTGGTTCAAGATGCTCACCATGCATCTAGATAACTTCCTTGAGGGGTCTAGTTTCCAAAATGGTATCACTTGTTGGGGGTTACACTGTTTAGGCACATCCGGGGCTCTCCAAAAGTGACATGGCATCCCTCTCGATTCCAGCCAATTTGGTGTTCAGAAAGTCAAACCTTTCTCCCATCCAGGTTTTGCTGTGCGCTCAAATAGTGGTCTTCCTCCACACATGGGGTATTAGCTTACTCAGGAGAAATTGCACAACAATTTTTGCCATCCATTTTTTCCTGCTAACTTTGTTAAAATTAAAATTTAATTTGATACTAAAAGATGATTTTTGCAGAAAAATTTTTATTTTAAAATTTGCACGGCTCTACGTTATAAACTTATGTGAAGCACCTGGGGGTTCAAGGTGCTCACCAAACATCTAAATAAGTCCCTTGAGGGATCTAGTTTCCAAAATTGGGTCACTTGTGAGGAGTTTCCACTGTTTAGGCACATCAGGAGCTCTCCAAACGCAACATGGTGTCCGTTCTCGATTCCAGCCAATTTTGTGTTCAAAACATTAAATGGTGCTCCTTCCTTTCCGAACCCTGCCGTGCGCCCAAACAATGGTTTTCCTCCACACATGGGGTATCGACATACTCAGGAGAAATTGCACAACAAATATTGTGGTTAATTTTCTCTTGATACCCTTGAGAAAATTAAAAAAATTGAGTCCGAATTAAAATTATTGTGAAAAAAAGTTAAATGTTCTTTTTTTCCTTCCACATTGCTTAAATTCTTGTGAAACACCTGAAGGGTTCATAAACTTCTTGAATGTGATTTCCAACACCTTGAGGGGTGCAGTTTTTAGAATGGTGTCACTTTTGGGCATTTTCTGTCATATACACTCACTGGCCACTTTATTAGGTACACCTGTCCAACTTCTTGTTAACACTTAATTTCTAATCAGCCAATCACATGGCGGCAACTCAGTGCATTTAGGCATGTAGACATGGTCAAGACAATCTCCTGCAGTTCAAACCGAGCATCAGTATGGGGAAGAAAGGTGATTTGAGTGCCTTTGAACGTGGCATGGTTGTTGGTGCCAGAAGGGCTGGTCTGAGTATTTCAGAAACTGCTGATCTACTGGGATTTTCACGCACAACCACCTCTAGGGTTTACAGAGAATGGTCCGAAAAAGAAAAAAAATCCAGTGAGCGGCAGTTCTGTGGGCGGAAATGCCTTGTTGATGCCAGAGGTCAGAGGAGAATGGGCAGACTGGTTCGAGCTGATAGAAAGGCAACAGTGACTCAAATCGCCACCCATTACAACCAAGGTAGGCCTAAGAGCATCTCTGAACGCACAGTGCGTCGAACTTTGAGGCAGATGGGCTACAGCAGCAGAAGACCACACCGGGTACCACTCCTTTCAGCTAAGAACAGGAAACTGAGGCTACAATTTGTACAAGCTCATCGAAATTGGACAGTAGAAGATTGGAAAAACGTTGCTTGGTCTGATGAGTCTCGATTTCTGCTGCGACATTCGGATGGTAGGGTCAGAATTTGGCGTAAACAACATGAAAGCATGGATCCATCCTGCCTTGTATGGAGCATCTTTGGGATGTGCAGCCGACAAATCTGCGGCAACTGTGTGATGCCATCATGTCAATATGGACCAAAATCTCTGAGGAATGCTTCCAGCACCTTGTTGAATCTATGCCACGAAGAATTGAGGCAGTTCTGAAGGCAAAAGGGGGTCCAACCCGTTACTAGCATGGTGTACCTAATAAAGTGGCCGGTGAGTGTAGGTCCCCAAAATCACTGGTCCCTAAAAAAAAATGAGTTTGTAAATTTTGTTGGAAAAATGAGAAATCGCTGGTCAACGTTTAACCCTATAACTTCCTAACAAAAAAATTATGTTTCAAAAATTGTGCTGATGTAAAGTAGACATGTGGGAAATGTTATTTATATATTTTTGTGTGACATACAGTATCTCTCTGATTTTGGGGCATAAAAATTTAAAGTTTTAAAATTGTGAAGTTTTCTAAATTTTTACCAAATTTACATTTTTTCACAAATAAACACAATAAATTTTGATGAAATTTTACCACTATCATAAAGTACAATATGTCATGAAAAAATAATCTCAGAATCAGTGGGATCTGTTGAAGCGTTCCAGAGTTATAACCACATAAAGTGACAGTGGTCAAATTTCACAATTAACCCCTGGTCATGAACTTACAAATTGGCTTGGTCCTTAAGGGGTTAAAATGACTTTGTGATAATTATTTTGTTTGCTAACTTCAATGCAAGCCATTCTTCATCATATCAGTACTTCTTCGCTGGCCATGTTAGAAAATTTATAGTGTTATTTTGTTTTTATATTTTTGTCCAGTTCCACACACTTTAAACTATCATGTGTATCTCATTTTCTGTTTCATATATATAGACACAAATAAAACTGATTTATTCCCATAAGTCTGTTTAACAGGCTCAACAAATAAATTATCTCACACATATGTCAGATTTACATCTTACATCCCTCAGCCAACTACAGTTTGGATCAGTTCCTGAAAACTTCAGGTATCATAGTGATCTCCAAATTCTTAATGCAACACATCAACTCCTGGATTGTATTGTTGAATTCACATAACAGATTTGTGAAAATGCTTTCAACAGCATTAACTGAATAAGTAATGCCAAGGGATGGAAGTGAATACAGTCCTAAATAAACAACCCCATAAAGTCAGCATTGGTTGGAATTTGGATGACTTTTCCATAGTCATCCTCATTACTTGCAAAAAAATATATATTGATGGTGGTCATGCAAAGCAGATTCCTGTTAGCCAGGCATACATGTGTTCAGAGTAGGGAGAGATGAGTACGCCAATGAATTCCTTCTATTTATGGTATTTTGAGTGTGTGAAATTGTTGATTTGGCGTTCTCAAAATTACTGCTATCTTTTTTCAGACTAATGATGACCACTTTCAAAGCACAAGAGAAAAACAAAATAAGTAAACACCCTGCAGTAAATAAATATACAGCAAAATTGCATGAAAATAATATAGGGTGCTTAGTTAACATAATTTTGATTAAAAAAAACCTAGAAGCCATCCCACCACATCAAGGTGACCCGATTTGGGACAGTCCTAACCTCAAGCATTAAAACCTTACAATTTGTTCACACTGAACACTAAACATATAAAACCCAAGACAAAAGCTAAATAAGCAAACACTCTGCAGTAAATAAATAAACAGCAATAGTGCATGAAAATAATATAGGGTGCTTAGTTAACATAATTTTGATAAAAAAAAGACTAAAAGCCATCCCACCACATCAAAGTGACCCTATTCGGGACTGAGATCCAGATACTGAACACCCAGCCATTTGGAACTATAAGAATGTAATATCTGGCTCAAGGAAAAGGCAGGACACAACCCTATTAACACAAAGCGCAAAAAAAAAAACCTGTTAAAAGTTATACACATATTCCCGTTCATCTTTTTAGGTTTTTGTTGCAGTTTTTTTTGCGCTTTGTGCAAATAAGGGCGTGGTTTCCCCTTTCCTTGAGCTGGGCATTAAATTCATATAGTTCCTCACAGCTGGGCTGGCTGGCCCTTAGTCAAGGTCTCACTCCTTCTCAGCCCTCATTCACATTACGTTACTTGACATATGGTAAGGTTCTAATAATAGAGGTTAGGACCATCCCCAGTAGGGTCACTTTGACATGGTGGGATGGTCAGGTCTGTAACCTCTCCTGTATGTTGGATTTTCCACCAATGCAGATTGATGGTATTACCCTCCCAGCTCAGACAGCAGGATGACGTTTCACTGCCGCTACACTGTACCACCACTATAAACTCAACTACTTCTACACTGTAGACATCAACTCTGTTATTCCAGACATTGTTGTCTCAGCAAGTCACATCAGTCACCCCTAATACAACTCTGGAATTTCAGTTAGAATTGTTCCTGAACTGCAATACTAGCCACTGTTGATACAACCCTGCTATTCTGGTCAGCAAAGTTCCAACTTTGCTACATCAGTCATTGCTGTTCCTGCTCTAGCACACCAGTTTGATATGTCCTTTTCAGCTCCTTACAATTTTAATATCACTTCACCCCATCTCTCCCATTGCCAAAACTCGAAGCCAGCAACTCCTGTGAACCAGACTGAAGCTCTACCACTTGAGCTATTCAGTTCTCTGGACAGTTCCTTGCTAATCCAGATATTAGTACCCTGCACTGCTCCTAAGTACTCTACCCTGTGATTTTCCGATTGAGCACCCTGTATAAACTTGGCCTGGCACCTCCTTTGTTGTGAGATTTTAGAACTCCCACCTTCTAGTCCAGCTCACTCACCCGCTGCTGCTCCATACCATACTGCTATGGACTTCGCGACCTGTTAATTCTCCAATACCGTACTTTCATGCCTGTGTACCGACCTCTGGCTTCCTTTGACTATGCTACCAGCCTCTGCTCCCCCTAATGGTTGAAATAGTATAAACTCCAATCCAGACTGGATCAGAACATCCATGCTACTATATCAGCCACACCCTGTTAAGAGTTTATTTGCTTCACCTATACTTTTTCCAGAAGATGAATACAGCAACTTCAACTACAACAAGCAAGATAATGTGTTGAAGCACTCTTGATCCTTGCACACTAGCAATCATCAGACTTATCTTGCTTGTAAGGATTTGTGAAAAAGGACATCCTCTTGTGGACCTTGAGTTGAGTTGTGTAGACATGTGAAGGACACTAGTCTGGCTGTGAAATTATCTAACAATGAAGTTGTTTAACAACAACAAGAAGAAAGTGGGCAATTTGTCTTTAACCAAGATAAGCCAAAACTATAGACACAAGGTTAGGGTTTATGAACCACATTCAAAGGCACACTGTCTAAGCATGTCTAGTGGGATATGACATGTGTCTGATTTTTGGTTACATGATTCAGGTATTTTCTGGTTATATTGGCTCTCACAATTATATGTTCTTGATCAATGAAAAACTGGACATTCTGCAACCATTAGTTACTATTGAACTCTTTTGGCTCCTACAGGAAATATTCAGATAACTGGTAGTCTGTTTGACTATGCAAGCTTGTAGAAAGGAAAAATCACTGTGAGCAAATGTCAAAAGTACTGCAACAATTATTTCTAATGTAAAGGCAATGAATTGTTACCTAGATCTGTGCTTTTCAGTGTTTTAATGCTAAGACTCCCAAGACAAAGAAATGTTTTCTGAAAAGGTGCAAGGCTAAGAAACAGTGCTCAGCATAGAGTACACCGTCTTTAAAAAGTAAGATTTTAATCAGTATCTCACTGAATATAAGAACAATTTCCAAAAATTTGACAAGACTGAGTGTCAAAGAACATTTTTTTAACTCATAACTAGTGATGAGCGAATATACTCGTTACTCAAGATTTCTCGAGCATGCTCGGGGGTCCTCTGAGTATTTTTAGTGCACAGAGATTTAGTTTTTCTTGCCACAGCTGAATGATTTAATCTGTTAGCCAGCTTGATTACATGTGGGGATTCCCTATTAACCAGGCAACCCCCACATGTACTTATGCTGGCTAACAGATGTAAATCATTCAGCTGCAGCAAAAAAACCTAAATCTCCGAGCACTAAAAAATACTCGGAGGACCCCTGAGCATGCTCAAGAAATCTCGAGTAACGAGTATATTCGCTCATCACTACTCATAACATGAAAGTAAGGTTAATAATGTAACTTTCATTTTGTTCGTATTAGTGTTCAGTTTCTCCAGGAGTCTACATGATACCGGTAGCATTAGGTCGGTACCTGCCTTTCATTTGGGTGGTACAGGAAGTCCAACTCCTCCAGGAAGACATATACGTATGGGCCATGGTTTTCTGTGTCTCCCAACACAATCTCAAGAGCATGAAGCAAATATCATGGACAGTTACAACATGAGGAGAGACGTAAAAGGATATTAACCCAGAAGCAAGACTTATGTGTGAGAAGGAATAGGAGCAGCAATGCCATAACCCTACAAAATGCCCAGTGGGCTACTTGTGTGCATATTTCTGGCCAAATTGTTAGAAGCAGACTCTACTAAGCAAGCATTAGGGCCTTCCACTCACAGACAAGTATTGTCTGGCTTGATTGGGATTTACAAGAATGTACCAGAATCAGCAGTTCCCTCAATACTGCCCCATTTTCTTCACAGAGCAGGTTCAAACTGAGCTCTTTTGACAGATGTGAAAGAGTCTGGAGATGCCATGGTGAGCATTAAGCTGCCCGCAACTTCATCCAGCATGACTGGTTTTGTGCTGGTTCAGTTATTGACTGTGGAAGTCATGATAGCCAATTATACCCTGAGTACTGTTAGTTACAGACTGTTGTGAATTCCGTTCTTGGGCTCCATCCTGTGGTCATGAATGGTATTTTTGGGAGTTCTGCTCTTGGGCTCCCTCTGGTGGTTTCAAGTGGAACTTAGCAGCTGCTTTCACTAATCGGTGCCCTGGCCTTGTTATTTAACTGGGCTTTAGGCTGTAGTTGATGCCAGCTGTCAATGTTCCTTCCTGTGGATTCAGTCCTTTCCTGGAAGTTCTCTGTTGGCCAGTCCATTTCAGCTTAAGATAAGTTCTGCTAGTTTTTGGGTGTTTCCCTGCCTATGACCTTTTGTTCAGTTTAAGTTATGTCTCTTTTGTCCAGCTTGTCATCATGAAATATTCCGGCTAGTTGGAAGCTCTGGGGTTGCAGATTTGCCCCTCCACACCGTGAGTCGGTGTGGAGATTATTTTTGTAAACTCTGCGTGGGCATTTACTTTTTATACTGACCGCACAGTAGCCTTTTCTTTCTCTGTCTATTTAGATAGTAGTGGCCTCCTTTGCTAAAATCTAGTTTCATTTCTGAGTTTGTCATTTCCCTCTTCACTCACCGTCAATATTTGTGGGGGGCTATCTTTCCTTTGGGGGTTTCTCTGAGGCAAGATAGTTTTCCGTTTCCATCTTCAGGGGTAGCTAGTTCTTAGGCTGTGAAGAGGCATCTAGGCAGAGATAGGAACGCTCCACGGCTATTTCTAGTGTTGGTGTTAGGAGTAGGGATTGCGGTCAGTAAAGTTACCACCTCCTCAGAGCTAGTACATTATTTGTTTACTCACTAGGTCATTTCAGTGCTGCTTCGTAATCACTAGGTCATATAAGTGATTACTGTCTGTAGAGCTGCCACCTCCTCTGAGCTTGTCCATGATTGGTTTTACCCACCAGGTCATCTCAG
Organism: Ranitomeya variabilis; assembly: GCF_051348905.1. NCBI lineage: Eukaryota > Metazoa > Chordata > Amphibia > Anura > Dendrobatidae > Ranitomeya > Ranitomeya variabilis. The sequence goes on from NC_135232.1 coordinate 113,745,000, forward strand.
TACCACTCCGTAACCACCAGGTCATAACAGTACAGCTGGCCCGCAAAGTGTTAAATGCATCTCAAAAGAGGGAAGAGAAAGTTCTGAGTCATAGTTTTTTTTTCCTTGTTGCTTGTTTCGTCTTTTTTTTTCCCCTTGATTTTTGGATGGTGCAGGAGCTTGGTACTGATATGGAGGTTCAGGGTCTGTCTGCGCGTGTTGATCATCTCGCTGCAAGGGTACAGAGTATCCAAGATTATGTTGTTCAAACTCCTGTTTCTGAGCCTAAAATTCCTATCCCTGATTTGTTTTCTGGGGATAGATCTAGGTTTTTGAATTTTAAAAATAATTGCAGATTGTTTTTTGCTCTGAGACCCCGTTCCTCTGGTGACCCCATTCAGCAGGTGAAGATTGTTATTTCTCTGCTGCGTGGTGACCCGCAGGATTGGGCATTCTCTCTTGAGCCAGGGAATCCTGCATTGCTCAATGTAGATTCATTTTTTCAAGCACTTGGATTGCTTTATGACGAACCCAATTCTGTGGATCAGGCAGAAAAAATTTTGCTGGCTCTGTGTCAGGGTCAGGAAGCGGCAGAGATATATTGTCAGAAATTTAGGAAGTGGTCTGTGTTTACAAAATGGAATGAGGATGCCCTGGCGGCTATTTTCAGAAAGGGTCTTTCTGAAGCTCTTAAAGATGTTATGGTGGGGTTTCCCACACCTGCTGGTTTGAACGAATCAATGTTTCTGGCCATTCAGATTGATCGGCGCCTACGTGAACGTAAGGTTGTGCACCATATGGCGGTGTCCTCTGGACAGAGTTCTGAGCCTATGCAATGTGATAGAGTTTTGACAAGAGCAGAACGGCAGGAGTTCCGACGTCAGAATAGGCTGTGTTTTTACTGTGGTGACGCTACTCATGCTATCTCTGATTGCCCGAAGCGAACTATGAGGGTTGCTAGTTCGGTTACCATCAGTACTGTACAGCCTAAATTTCTCTTGTCTATTACCCTGATTTGCTCACTGTCGTCCTTTTCTGTAATGGCATTTGTGGATTCTGGCGCAGCACTGAACTTAATGGACCTAGAATTTGCCAAGCGCTGTGGTTTTTCCTTGGAGCCTTTGCAGAGTCCTATTCCCTTAAGGGGGATTGATGCTACGCCATTGGCCAAGAATAAACCTCAGTACTGGACACAGTTAGCCATGAACATGGCTCCAGCACATCAGGAAAATATTCGTTTTTTGGTGTTGCATAATTTGCATGATGTGGTTGTGCTGGGGTTTCAAAGGTTACAGGTGCATAATCCAGTACTGGATTGGAAATCTATGTCTGTGACTAGTTGGGGTTGTCAGGGGATACATAGTGACATTCCTCTGATGTCAATTTCCTCGTCCCCTTCTTCTGAAGTTCCTGAGTTTTTGTCGGATTTCCAGGATATATTTGAGGAGCCTAAATCCAGTCCTCTGCCTCCTCATAGGGACTGTGATTGCGCTATTAATTTGATTCCTGGCTGTAAGTTCCCTAAGGGTCGACTTTTCAATCTGTCTGTGCCAGAGCATGCCGCTATGCGGACTTATGTAAAGGAGTCCTTGGAGAAGGGGCATATTCGCCCGTCTTCGTCACCGTTGGGAGCAGGATTCTTTTTTGTTGCCAAGAAGGATGGTTCCTTGAGGCCCTGTATAGATTATAGCCTTCTCAATAAGATCACGGTCAAATTCCAGTACCCTTTGCCTTTGCTCTCTGATTTGTTTGCTCGGATTAAAGGGGCTAGCTGGTTTACCAAGATTGACCTTCGAGGGGCGTATAATCTGGTCCGCATCAAACAGGGTGATGAATGGAAAACAGCATTTAATATGCCCGAAGGCCATTTTGAATATCTTGTGATGCCTTTCGGGCTCTCTAATGCTCCATCTGTGTTTCAGTCCTTTATGCATGATATTTTTCGGGAGTATCTGGATAAATTTATGATTGTATATTTGGACGATATTTTGTTTTTTTCCGATGATTGGGAGTCTCATGTGAAGAAGGTCAGGATGGTATTTCAGATTCTTCATGCTAATACACTGTTTGTGAAGGGGTCTAAATGCCTTTTTGGAGTTCAGAAGGTTTCTTTTCTGGGCTTCATTTTTTCTCCCTCGGCTATTGAAATGGACCCTGTTAAGGTCCAGGCTATTTATGATTGGACGCAGCCCACATCTGTGAAGAGCCTTCAGAAGTTTTTGGGCTTTGCTAATTTTTATCGCCGCTCCATTGCTAATTTTTCTACTGTGGTTAAACCTCTGACCGATTTGACCAAGAAAGGTGCTGATGTGGTGAATTGGTCCTCTGCGGCTGTGGAGGCCTTTCAGGAGCTTAAGCGTCGTTTTACTTCTGCCCCTGTGTTGCGTCAGCCAGATGTCTCTCTCCCTTTTCAGGTTGAGGTTGACGCTTCTGAGATTGGGGCAGGAGCTGTTCTGTCTCAGAGAAGTTCTGATGGCTCTGTGTTGAAACCGTGTGCTTTCTTCTCCAGAAAGTTTTCACCTGCTGAGCGTAATTATGATGTCGGCAATCGGGAGTTGTTGGCTATGAAGTGGGCATTCGAGGAGTGGCGACATTGGCTTGAGGGAGCCAAGCATCGTGTTGTGGTCTTGACCGATCATAAGAATCTGATTTACCTTGAATCAGCCAAGCGGTTGAATCCTAGACAGGCTCGGTGGTCTTTGTTTTTCTCCCGTTTTGATTTTGTGGTCTCGTATCTTCCGGGATCTAAGAATGTGAAGGCTGATGCCCTGTCTAGGAGTTTTTTGCCTGATTCTCCTGGAGTCCGTGAGCCGGCTGGTATTCTCAAGGAGGGGGTGATTCTTTCTGCTATCTCCCCTGATTTGCAGCGGGTGCTTCGGGAGTTTCAGGCTGATAGACCCGACCGCTGTCCTGTGGGGAAATTGTTTGTTCCTGATAGATGGACTAGTAAGGTGATTTCTGAGATTCATTGTTCAGTGTTGGCTGGTCATCCTGGGATCTTTGATACCAGAGATTTGGTTGCCAGGTCCTTTTGGTGGCCTTCTTTGTCACGGGATGTGCGTTCCTTTGTGCAGTCCTGTGGGATCTGTGCCTGGGCTAAGCCCTGCTGTTCTCGTGCTAGTGGGTTACCTTCTTGCCGTTGGCCGAGTTTGCCCTTAATAATCGGGCTAGTTCTGCTACCTTGGTTTCGCCTTTTTTTGTAATTTTGTTTTCATCCTCGCTTTTCTTCAGGGCAGGTTGAGTCTTCGGACTGTCCTGGGGTAGATTCTGTGGTGGACAGGTTGCAGCGGATTTGGGCTCATGTGGTGGACAATTTGACATTGTCTCAGGAAAAGGCTCAACGTTTTGCTAACCGTCGTCGGTGCGTTGGTCCCCGGCTTCGGGTTGGGGATTTGGTCTGGTTGTCTTCTCGTCATGTTCCTATGAAGGTCTCTTCCCCTAAGTTCAAACCTCGTTTTATTGGTCCTTATAGGATTTCGGAAATTATCAATCCGGTGTCTTTTCGTTTGGCCCTTCCAGCTTCGTTTTCCATTCATAATGTGTTCCATAGATCTTTGTTGCAGAGATATGTGGTGCCCGTGGTTCCCTCCGTTGACCCTCCTGCTCTGGTGTTGGTTGGGGGGGAGCTGGAGTATGTGGTGGAGAAGATTTTGGATTCTTGTCTTTCAAGGCGGAAACTTCAGTATCTGGTCAAGTGGAAGGGTTATTTCCAGGAGGATAACTCTTGGGTTTTTGCCTCCGATGTCCATGCTGCCGATTTGGTGCGTGCTTTTCATTTGGCTCGTCCCGATCGGCCTGGGGGCTCTGGTGATGGTTCGGTGACCCCTCCTCAAGGGGGGGTACTGTTGTGAATTCCGTTCTTGGGCTCCATCCTGTGGTCATGAATGGTATTTTTGGGAGTTCTGCTCTTGGGCTCCCTCTGGTGGTTTCAAGTGGAACTTAGCAGCTGCTTTCACTAATCGGTGCCCTGGCCTTGTTATTTAACTGGGCTTTAGGCTGTAGTTGATGCCAGCTGTCAATGTTCCTTCCTGTGGATTCAGTCCTTTCCTGGAAGTTCTCTGTTGGCCAGTCCATTTCAGCTTAAGATAAGTTCTGCTAGTTTTTGGGTGTTTCCCTGCCTATGACCTTTTGTTCAGTTTAAGTTATGTCTCTTTTGTCCAGCTTGTCATCATGAAATATTCCGGCTAGTTGGAAGCTCTGGGGTTGCAGATTTGCCCCTCCACACCGTGAGTCGGTGTGGAGAATTTTTTTGTAAACTCTGCATGGACATTTAGTTTTTATACTGACCGCACAGTAGCCTTTTCTTTCTCTGTCTATTTAGATAGTAGTGGCCTCCTTTGCTAAAATCTAGTTTCATTTCTGAGTTTGTCATTTCCCTCTTCACTCACCGTCAATATTTGTGGGGGGCTATCTTTCCTTTGGGGCTTTCTCTGAGGCGAGATAGTTTTCCGTTTCCATCTTCAGGGGTAGCTAGTTCTTAGGCTGTGAAGAGGCGTCTAGGCAGAGATAGGAACGCTCCACGGCTATTTCTAGTGTTGGTGTTAGGAGTAGGGATTGCGGTCAGTAAAGTTACCACCTCCTCAGAGCTAATACATTATTTGTTTACTCACTAGGTCATTTCAGTGCTGCTTCGTAATCACTAGGTCATATAAGTGATTACTATCTGTAGAGCTGCCACCTCCTCTGATCTTGTCCATGATTGGTTTTACCCACCAGGTCATCTCAGTACCACTCCGTAACCACCAGGCCATAACACAGCCATTGTCATACCTTACAGTGGACTCTGGGACTTCCCGGTGCAGGACAGTACCTTCTCATGGTCAGATGTCACACACGTGGATCGTCGACCCACTGTGCAATGAGCTGGGCTTACAAAGGAGCTTACGCTGCAGGTTGCTGCCAGGTACCACTCTGGGGCAGTCCTAGGTCCAACAGCAGCTGAACCCAAAGGCCAGGAATGCAGTCAGGGACATGGACTCTGAGTCACTGGTAGGACAAGATTCGAAATCATAGGGAGACTAGATCAGAATCTGTTCAGATGGTACAGAGTGCAGGTTAAGGGGACACAGGTTTTAGGAATAGGTTCTGGTTCAGACAACATGGGTTTCAGGAATATGTTTTGGTTCAGACTACACAGGTTTCAGGGACAGGTTCTAGTTCAGACAAGTTTTTTCAGATTCAGGTTCAGACAACACGGGACTTAAGGAAAGGGACTTGGCAACATACTAGTTGCACACACTAAGTAGGAAAACTACAGGGGTTGCTCAGGTACCTTGATACTGGGGAGGGTGCCTAAAATACCTGATGCCTCCAAATGTTTGCTGGGGGCATTACCAAAGTGCACAAGCTGCCCCTTTAACCCCTTCATGACCCAGCCTATTTTGACCTTAATGACCTGGCCGTTTTTTGCAATTCTGACCAGTGTCCCTTTATGAGGTAATAACTCAGGAACGCTTCAACGGATCCTAGCGATTCTGAGATTGTTTTTTCGTGACATAATGGGCTTCAAGTTAGTGGTAAATTTAGGTCGATAATTTCTGAGTTTATTTGTGAAAAAAATGGAAATTTGGCAAAAATTTTGAAAATTTTGCAATTTTCACATTTTTTATTTTTATTCTGTTAAACCAGAGAGTTATGTGACACAAAATAGCTAATAAATAACATTTCCCACATGTCTACTTTACATCAGCACAATTTTGGAAACAAAATTTTTTTTTTGCTAGGAAGTTATAAGGGTTAAAATTTGACCAGTGATTTCTCATTTTTACAACAAAATTTACAAAACCATTTTTTTTAGGGACCACCTCACATTTGAAGTCAGTTTGAGGGTTCTATATGGCTGAAAATACCCCAAACTGACACCATTCTAAAAACTGCACCCCTCAAGGTGCTCAAAACCACATTCAAGAAGTTTATTAACCCTTCAGGTGTTTCCCAGCAGCAGAAGCAACATGGAAAAAAAAATGAACATTTAACTTTTTAGTCACAAAAATGATCTTTTAGCAACAATTTTTTTGTTTTCCCAAGGGTAAAAGGAGAAACTGGACCACGAACGTTGTTGTCCAATTTGTCCTGCGTATGCTGATACCTCATATATGGGGTTAAACCACTGTTTGGGCGCACGGCAGGGCTTGGAAGGGAAGGAGCGCCATTTGACTTTTTGAATGAAAAATTGGCTCCAATCTTTAGCGGACACCATGTCGCGTTTGGAGAGCCCCCGTGTGCCTAAACATTGGAGCTCCCCCACAAGTGACCCTATTTTGGAAACAAGATCCCCCAAGGAACTTATCTAGAAGCATAGTGAGCACTTTAAACCCCCAGGTGCTTCACAAATAGATCCGTAAAAATGAAAAAGTACTTTTTTTTCACGAAAAAAATTATTTTAGCCTCAATTTTTTCATTTTCACATGGGCAACAGGATAAAATGGATCCTAAAATTTGTTGGGCAATTTCTCCTGAGTACACCGATACCTCACATGTGGGGGTAAACCGTTGTTTGGGCACATAGTAAGGCTTGGAAGGGAAGGAGAGCCATTTGACTTTTTGAATGAAAAATTATCTCCATAGTTAGCGGACACCATGTCGCGTTTGGAAAGCCCCTGTTTGTGTACCTAAACATTGGAGCTCCCCTACAAGTGAGCCCATTTTGGAAACTAGACCCCCCAAGGAACTTATCTAGATGCATAGTGAGCACTTTAAACCCCCATGTGCTTCACAGAAGTTTATACCGCAGAGCCGTGAAAATAAAAAATAATTTTTCTTTCCTCAAAAATGATTTTTAGCCCAGAATTTTTTATTTTCCCAAGGGTAACAGGAGAAATTGGACCCCAAATGTTGTTGTCCAGTTTGTCCTGAGTACGATGATACCCCATATGTTGGGGTAAACCACTGTTTGGGCGCACAGCAGGGCTTGGAAGGGAAGGCACGCCATTTGGCTTTTTGAATGGAAAATTAGCTCCAATCATTAGCGGACACCATGTCGCGTTTGGAGAGCCCCTGTGTGCCTAAACATTGGAGCTCCCCCACAAGTGACCCCATTTTGGAAACTAGACCTCCCAAGGAACTAATCTAGATGTGAGGTGAGCACTTTGAACCCCCAAGTGCTTCACAGAAGTTTATAACGCAGAGCCATGAAAATAAAAAATAATTTTTCTTTTCTCAAAAATGATTTTTTAGCCCACAATTTTTTATTTTCCCAAGGGTAACAGGAGAAATTGGACCCCAAAATTTGTTGACCAGTTTCTCCTGAGTACGCTGATACCCCATATGTGGGGGAAAACCACTGTTTTGGCACATGCCGGGGCTCGGAAGGGAAGTAGTGACGTTTTGGAATGCAGACTTTGATGGAATGGTCTGCGGGCATCATGTTACGTTTGCAGAGCCCCTGATGTGCCTAAACAGTAGAAACCCCCCACAAGTGACCCCATTTTGGAAACTAGACCCCCCAAAGAACTTAACTAGATGTGTATTGAGCATTTAGAACCCCCAAGTGCTTCATAGAAGTTTACAATGCAGAGCCGTGAATATAAAAAATCATTTTTCTTTCCTCAAAAATGATGTTTTAGCAAGCAATTTTTTATTTTCACAAGGGTAACAGGAGAAATTGAACCCCAATAGTTGTTGCCCAGTTTGTCCTGAGTACACTGATACCCCATATGTGGGGGTAAACCACTGTTTGGGCACAAGTCGTGGCTCGGAAGGGAGGTAGTGACATTTTGAAATGCAGGCTTTGATGGAGTGGTCTGCGGGCGTCACATTCCATTTGCAGAGCCCCTGATGTGCCTAAACAGTAGAAACCCCCCACAAGTGACCCCGTTTTGGAAACTAGATCCCCAAGGAACTTATCTAGATGTGTGGTGAGCACTTTGAACCCCCAAGTGCTTCACAGAAGTTTATAACGCAGAGCCGTGAAAATAAAAAATAATTTTTCATTCCTCTAAAATTGTTTTAGCAAGCAATTTTTTGCTGATGTGCCTAAACAGTGGAAACCCCTCAATTCTAACTCCAACATTAACCCCAACACACCCCTAACCCTAATCCCAACTCTAGCCATAACCCTAATCACAACCCTAACCCCAACACACCCCTAACCACAACCCTAACCCTAATCCCTAACCCTAATCCCTAACCCCAACCCTAACCACAACTTTAACCCCAACACACCCCTAACCCTAACCATAACCCTAACCACAAGCGTATTCATAACCCTATTTCCCTAGCCTTAATTCCAACCCTAACTCTAATTCCAACCCTAAGGTTATGTGCCCACGTTGCGGATTCGTGTGAGATTTTTCCGCACCATTTTTGAAAAATCCGCAGGTAAAAGGCACTGCGTTTTACCTGCGGATTTACCGCGGATTTCCAGTGTTTTTTATGCGGATTTCACCTGCGGATTCCTATTGAGGAACAGGTGTAAAACGCTGCGAAATCAGCACAAAGAATTGACATGCTGCGGAAAATACAACGCAGCATTTCCGCACCATGGGCACAGCGGATTTGGTTTTCCATAGGTTTACATGGTACTGTAAACCTGATGGAACACTGCTACGAATCCACAGCGGCCAATCCGCTGCGGATCCGCAGCCAAATCCGCACCGTGTGCACATAGCCTAATTCTAACGCTAACCCTAGTTCTAACCCTAACCCTACACCTAACCCTACCCCTAACCCTACCCCTAACCCTAACCCTACCCCTAACCCTAACCCTACGCCTAACCCTAGTTCTAACCCTAGTGGAAAAAAAAAATATTTTCTTTATTTTATTATTGTCCCTACCTATGGGGGTGATAAAGGGGGGGTTCATTTACTATTTTTTTAATTTTGATCACTGTGATAGGTTTTATCACAGTGATCAAAATGTACATGGAACGAATCTGCAGATTCGGCGGGCGCACAACAAGCCGTGACGTAATTTTGAGGTCCTGAATGCCTAATTCTAGGCATTCAGGATTTGAAAATTACATCACGGCTTGTGATTGGTCGCGTCGCGGTCACATGGGCGGCACGCGACCAATCACAAGCCGTGACGTAATATTCAAATCCTGAATGCCTGGAATTAGGCATTCAGGACCTGAAATTACGTCACGGCTTGTTGTGATTGGTCGCGTCACGGTCACATGGGCGGCACGCGACCAATTAGAAGCCGTGACGTCACGGAAGGCAGTAAACGCGCGCATTTTAAGCAAAGAAGGCTGCCGGTTCCCTCGGTGAGGTGCAGGCTGCATCGGAGAGGTGAGTATAGCAATATTTTTTATTTTAATTCTTTATTTTACACATTGCTATTAATCCCGATACTGATTCCCGATATCACAAAAGTATCGGATCTCGGTATCGGAATTCCGATACCCGCAAGTATCGGCCGATACCCGATACTTGCGGTATCGGAATGCTCAACACTAGTCATGGGTCGGATTGGCACCGACTTTCATGACGCCTACGTGGCGTCAAGGGTCGGGAAGGGGTTAATAATCAGGGAGCATGCACGCACAAGGCACATCGCCAGGAGACCTGCAAGGCATGCGCAGTTTCAAGGAAGCAGGAAGCCACAGCAGAAAATGGGGATACCGCTGTGTGGCCAGGGAGGGGAGTATGTTGGCGTACCTACCGGGAGGAGGGATAGGCACCACACAGTGACACAGGCATTGGCGTTACATCAGAGTGTGTATGCAGTTCGTAGATAATCAAGGTATTGCAATTCACTTTTTCCCTTACTTTCCCCAGACCTGAATTCAAGCGAGTACTTCTGGGGCCATATGTATCAGTGCATCTGAAATCGCCAAGAAGCATCACTCACTATCCAGGATGTTGTTGTTTGCCTAATTTAGGAGCACATCACTACCATCTGCCATCTGAATCATGGGGCCATTCACACTACAGTCGCATTATTACTTCTGTGATAATGTTCAAGCTAACTAGAGTCTCCTAAAATTTAAACTTTTTACTCTGATTTTCAGGGTCATTTGGAGCTACATTGACCATATAGACTTTATTTCATTCTCAACCGATTATCCAGCTTTTTTATCAGTACAAATTTTTAACTTCAATCTCTCATTTATTGAGATGAAGTTAAAATTGTTCTCTTAGTTTTCTGAGAAGTGTATATGTGAAGTGTGAAGCCGTTGTGGGATGGTGCCAGCTTATGTTCTATCACTTGTGCTACATTAAGAGATTAGCAAATACCCCTTCAAAATATATTACTAGTAACAAAAGAAAAAAAAAAGATTTTGCTTTGTTTGTCTAATTTCTAAACACAAAGTAAAAGCAGAAACACATTTCACATCTAGAACCTGACAACCAGCCACAAAGAACAGTTGGTTTTCATTTGTCATAAAAACAGCTATCGACATTGTATAATGAACCAGCACAAAGAGGAGAAAGCACCAAAGTTTATTTTATGATTTTTTTTTTGTAGTTGAATATGTGGTTGGGCAGGAAAACAACATTTCTAAGGTATCATTCTGGTATGGAACTGAATTATTGCTCAATATGTTTTGTTTTCACTAACTGTATTAAACACGTAGACAATTTCTATACATTTTTCTATTTGGATCAAAAAGAAAGTTTTGTTTATAGAAAATATAACTCCCTAATTATTTTCTTCTCTTTTTAAACAAGACAATTTAACTGTATCTGCATTTCAGGAAACATTTCGGAATATGCTGTGGGTAAATGAAGAATAACCCTTTATTTGGTCATTACACCTTACACACAAATAGATTTCTTCAGATAGTGGCCACACAGACAGACAGCAGTATTAGCATGGAGGATATTATACAGCATAAGTGAGCTGTGTTGCTGTGAATTCAGAACTAAAGTGAAAATAATTTTCTTGAAGCTGTAGTACGCACTTGTGTCTGCCTGATCTCTTATTGTGCTGAATGATCTTAACTTATCCCCCTCTCCTTCCCAGAGAGTTTAAAAGGACCACGTGGTTGTTGCCACTTAATCATAATGTAGGGTGTGATGCAGTGACCCCTGTTACAGGTAGGGGGTGCTGCATGGTTTTCCCAGAATACGCATTGAGGCGTATTGAGGCCATGGAAATGCATGGCAATTGCAGGCATAACGGTGGTAATTAGTCAAAACCCGGCAGTATTGTGAATGGCCAGTATGTGTGTCGCAGAGGAAGACACTCTGCACTGTCAGCCTGAAGTAAGGATGTTCTGGGACCTGTAGTCCTACAAGTAAATTGTTTTGTTTATCAAGGGAGGCTGGCAGGGCTATTTATGAGAGATGGGCGGGTCAAACTAGCCACACACACACCTCCCACCTGTGGGAGTGGTTACAGTTTCATAATGTGACTAGGGTGTGGATCACATGGTCTCTGAGTGTGGACCTGAATGGTTCTGTGCTGGAAGGTCCTGGAAGGCTATGTGTTGGGAGTGTTGTCTCCCTGTAGAGCACGTGGTGGGACTCTTGTACTGGTGGCCTGGGGTGTTGGACGGTCCCAGCCGAGGACGGACGTCCTGAATAGCACCCGGACAGGTCACCTGTGTTGAAGACCTTGGACTGATGAGGAGTCAGCCTGTGGAGCAGGAGCTCCTAAGAGGTAACCCCAGGTATGGGGAAAGGACTATGTGCCCTGATAAAAGGACAGTTACTGAACTGTGCAGTCACCCCACCGGGGGTGGAGAGATACAGGCGTGACTATGTGTAAACTAATAATGTGAATTCTGCAACGCTGACAAGCAGGAAATCCAGACTGTGTGTTCTTGGCTCCAGAGCGAGCCTGAATATTGGTCTCTACCAAGTGTGTATGGTCACAGACCTGATGGAGCAGAGCCATGCTATGAACAATGTTACTTTGTGTTTTGTGCTACTGGAGTTTATGGAGTAATAAAACCCAGTTGAACTTTTTAAAGAAAATGTGGTCTGGCTGTGTGCTAAAAACCATACCCGTGTGCACTTATATCGCTGCCAAGCGAGTGTCCCCCAACACATGCAGTAAGCGTAATGTTACAAGGGGCACAGACCTTGATTCTAGTGATGTGTTACTTACAAGGCTGTGTGTTGTTTTTGCTTTCAATAAAATCAGTGTTTTTCAGCAGGATATTATCACTAGAGGCCTAGTAGTCTCACACCATATAGTCCTCCATATTTATGTACTCTGTGTAATCTTACCCTCACCACTGATTACCAACTTTCTGCCTATGCACAGTGTACACAGAAGACTGCCAATCAGTGGTGTGGGTGGGGTTATACAGAGCATAGCATTCTGCTCACTGCACATACAACTGATCTTATCAAAACTGCGCCAAGCAGCCCAGTAAGTGACACATTGTTGGAATCAAGGTCTCTGTCTCTACAATATGCTGCTATTTGATTGCATTGCAAAAATCTGGTGACAAATTCCCTTTAAAGTGGTTTCTCCTTTTTCCTGTCAAGAGGCCAGTGGATGCCTCTCCTCCTCTGCTCCTAGTGATTTCTTATAGGCTGCGGCAGTGTTGTCACAAATACAGTGTCCTTGACCGCTGTAGCCAATCACCGGGAATAACAGCACTGCCTATATCAACGGCCCAAGTCAATACAGTTATGTCAGTGTAAATGTATGCACAATGGCCGGAATTATGCAAAAAAAGGAGAATCTCCGGATGTTTCGATAATATTGTGCTAAGTTCTGATAGAGAGCACAGAGCCCAAGCAGTGTCAGCAAAGCCTATTGCAGTTGTTGTTTCAGGCTATAGATTGTGGAGGATGCAGACTCGGCATTGCCATGATTTGAAATGTATCTAAACTAATAAATGTGGATGTAAATGAGTCCGTTGTTTAGTATCGAGTGTCTTCTGTTATTGCTTTGTGTTTATTTTATGCACTAGATCAGTTTTCTGTTTTTGTTTCACTGTAATAAATAAACCCCATCCTAGAACTGTCAGATGCAAAGCCGCAGCAAGTTAGGGATACAGATCCTCAACATGAAAGACTATTTATCTTTTGATTTCATGTTGATGGTCTGTTGGAAGCTGATGTCATTCCCCAAATCTCTTTTTCAGTTTTAAATATTAACATTTATGAAACTTTATACCACATACACAAGATGAAACTCACCAGCCGCTCTGTGCCAGAAATATCTTCTCAGAAATAAAGCAGATACAGTTGTCAGTCACTGATTTTTTGTGGCACATAACTGTGAGTGAGTCATCCAGTCTCACTTTTTCTATCCTGTGTCACTTAAGAAATTATCTACTTACAGAAGTTGTTTTATGTATTTGCATGTTTTTCTTATTCTTAATTAATACAGATGCCAAAGACTACTTGGGTATTGCTTAGAAATGAGCAAACCCCAACTGTAAAGTTTTGGGTTTGTACCAGACCCTAGTCTTAGGTGTTGAACTCAGAACACAGACTTCTCCCAGAAGACCATTTTAGTGTTGAGAGGTAGGGTTGAGCGAAACGGGTCGGCAATTTTCAGAAGTCGCCGACTTTTGGCAAAGTCGGGTTTCATGAAACCCGACCCGACCCCTGTGTGGGGTCGGCCATGAAGTCGGCGATCTTCTGAATCTGGAATCGGAATTCCGATACCGATTCCCGATATGTTTAAGATATCGGGAATTGGTATCGGAATTCAGATTTAAGTGTAAAATAAAGAATTAAAATAAAAAATATCGCCATACTTACCCTCTGACGGGCCCTGGTACTAACCGGGAACCTTCCTTCCTTAGAATCAGCCTTCCAGGACCTTGCGGTGACGTCGCGGTGACGTCGCGGCTTGTGATTGGTCGCGCGGCCGCCCATGTGACCGCTGCGCGACCAATCACAAGCCGCGACGTCACCGTGACGTCACCGTAGGTCCTGGAAGGGCTGATTCTTAGGAAGGAAGGCTGCCGGAACGAAGCCTAGGGTGAGTATATTCCTATTAGGTATATACTCACCCTCGGACACGACCTGCTTCTTTCCGGCAGCCTTCCTTCCTAAGAATCAGCCCTTCCAGGACCTTCGGTGACGTCGCGGTGACGTCGCGGCTTGTGATTGGTCGCGCGGCCGCCCATGTGACCGCTCGCGCGACCAATCACAAGCCGCGACGTCACCGTGACGTCACCGTAGGTCCTGGAAGGGCTGATTCTTAGGAAGGAAGGCTGCCGGAACGAAGCCGAGGGTGAGTATATTCCTATTAGGTATATACTCACCCTCGGACACGCCATGCTTCTTTCCGGCAGCCTTCCTTCCTAAGAATCAGCCCTTCCAGGACCTTCGGTGACGTCACGGTGACGTCGCGGCTTGTGATTGGTTGCGCAGCGGTCACATGGGCGGCCGTGCGACCAATCACAAGCCGCGACGTCACCGTGACGTCACCGCAAGGTCCTGGAAGGCTGATTCTAAGGAAGGAAGGTTCCCGGTTAGTACCAGGGCCCGTCAGAGGGTAAGTATGGCGATATTTTTTATTTTAATTCTTTATTTTACACTTAAATATGGATCCCAGGGCCTGAAGGAGAGTTTCCGCTCCTTCAGACCCTGGGAACCATTGGAAACCCAATGCACTGCATTGGGTTTCGAGTTTCGGCCGACCCCGACCCCGACTTTTTTATAGGATCGGCCGATTTCACTCGACCCGACTTTAGAAGAAGTCGGGTTTCGTGAAACCCGACCCGATCTTATAAAAGTAAAGGTCGCTCAACCCTATTGAGAGGCTCTCTCTGTGGGGGTATGCTGCTTCCTTTGGCAGCCCCCTAGCCTTTGCTGTTAGGGTTGGCCGATCGCAATAAATATAAATAATGATGAACTTCGATCGCAAACCGGGGTCCACCGTGCAGAGATGGAGAACTGCAGCTAATGTGAATAATGGCGGAACACACAGTGAGCGATAGCTAGCATGCACTGAGGTAAATGTCACACAGTGTATAGCAAAGAGGCTGTGTCAGTTGCACACAGTAACGGAAAAGATGCTCTGCAGTAGAGCTGTGTCAGTCGCACACATTAACAGAAGCCTGTTAATCTCACAGGAGAACGCAACCCTCACAGGGACAAGTGAACAGGTCGTGGACACAAACGCAGTGTGAGCACGCACATGAACTCCTCTATGGAGGTGCCGGAATTCAAAAGACTATAAGCCTGCCCTGAATTCACTCAAACTCCTCTCCGGAGGTGCCGGAATTGTAAAGGCTATACGTCTGCCCTGAGCACACGCAGGCAAGTCCACACTACCGCTATGTTCACACACTCATAAGGTATAAATGATCTTAGTGTGCCAGCGTGCGCTCCAGGAAACCTTTTATACGTTCCTGTTCAAGTCCAGTCAGACAGGACCTTGCTCGTCAACCAATCCAGAACTGCCACATCATCCGAGCAGCTGATGACCGACCATCACAAGCATGCTCAGTAAGGAGATTTCTGGACTTGGCCTCTGGAAGGCCTGTTCGCTGCTGCCTATTGCTAGTTACTATTGCTTTGGCTGGGTAAGACTCTGAGACTGATGTCTTTGCTGAGCAGCTCCCACTGCGGGGTAGAATGGGAGACCGCAGAGGCAGACAAGGCTTGGGATCTACCCCGTGCAGTGGAAGAATCCCGGTATCTAACACTTACTATGACCATTTTACAGCACCAAAGTTCAGGTCCCCATTGACTTCGATGAGGTTCAGGTTCAAGTTCTGGTACCCGAACAAAACTTTGGACTAATGTTCAGTCAAACCTGACAAAATCCAAACATCCACGGGTCCGCTCGTCCCTAGCTTTACATACTGAGTCTGCGCATTGGCAAATTTGACATAACAATTAGAGTAGTAATTAAATCCCTACTAATTTTACATCAGCACATAGTGTGTAGAAGAATATGTAGAAAAAGACAATATGTTTTACCATATACTGGTCTACAATTGCATACTGTAAGCCTTTGAGATGCTCTTTGAGATGATTTCCATTTCCCAACCCTTGTCTCATAAGGCGGTCTCCACATCCAAATAGAAAAGAATGCTGAGATGGTCATAGCTAGGGTTGAGCGACTTTCATTTTTTTAAGATCGAGTAGGGTTTTGGGAAACCCGATTTTGTCCAGAGTCGAGTCGAGTGCAGTCGGCCGATTATCGCTAAAAGTCGGGGATCGACCGAAACACAAAACCCAATGCAAGTCAATGGGGAAGCATAGTCGGCAGTGAGTGGAGGCCAGGAAAACACCTACAGTGCCCATTTTAATGCCAAAAACATCCATTCTTGTTTCTGAAGCTTGCCAATCTTAATTAACTGTATAATAATAGTTGGGCATAGGGAATTGGGGGAAAGTTGTGGGGGGAGTAGGGCTGGCTCAAGTTTTTCGTGGGCCCAGGAAATGCGGACTACGTCACGGCGGTGTTGCAGGGAAAGGTAAGTATTTAAACGTTGCAAGTGCTGTGATCCTGAGCAAGCAGGGGGGGGGCCCACTCGTTCGCATTGCCACTGGCACAGGGCCCCTCAAAGTACGGCAGTGTGTTTGCATGGCGGGGGCGCCTCCCACCAGCAGCGACACTTTTGCGTACTCTGAGGGGCCCTGTGCCAGTGACGTCGCCAACGAGTATGCCCCCCCACCTGATGAAGGAACCTGCACTTTCATCTGCACCTTCCTCTTTGTCCCTGTGTAAGGTGGTATAACATGCGGGAAGGGGAACCTTACTTTCAGCAGGGTCAGATTCTGGCTGTGTAGAGTACAAGGGGAATGTAGTGGTCTAGGTCAATGTACCAGCAGACTCATTTAGCAGTGGCTGGGCAATGGGCAGGATGAGGAGGAAACAGATATAGGGCCAAAGAATAAAGTAGGCTACATGCAGTTCAAAATTGGTAACAGGACTAAACAGGCGGCATTGCTTTGTTCAGTGGAGTAGCAAACCCAAGAGCAGCAGACACTGTTTCAAGGGCCTAACCACACTAGTAGGCCAAATGCAGTTTAATATCTGATAGTATAGGGCGAAAGCCAGAATGTGGAAGCTCAGCTTTGTTCAGTTGAGGACAACACCAGGGAGGGGCAGACACCTTTAGTAGGCCGGAAAAGCCTATTGCATTTTTTAAAATGGTAATTTGGAGCAGAAGGTTGAAGCTCAGCTTTATTTAGTTGAGGGCAACACCAGGCAGGGGCAGAAGCCGTTAGTAGGCCCTAACCACCATTTTTTTTTTTTAAAACCACTTAATGAGAGCCGGAAGGTTGAAGCTCAGCTTTATTTAGTTGAGGACAACACCAGGCAGGGGCACACAGACAGACACCTTTAGTAGGCCGGAAAAGCCTATTGCATTTTTTAAAATGGTAATTTGGAGCAGAAGGTTGAAGCTCAGCTTTATTTAGTTGAGGGCAACACCAGGCAGGGGCACACAGACAGACACCTTTAGTAGGCCGGAAAAGCCTATTGCATTTTTTAAAATGGTAATTTGGAGCAGAAGGTTGAAGCTCAGCTTTATTTAGTTGAGGGCAACACCAGGGAGGGGCAGAAGCCGTTAGTAGGCCCTAACCACCATTTTTTTTTTTTAAAACCACTTAATGAGAGCCGGAAGGTTGAAGCTCAGCTTTATTTAGTTGAGGACAACACCAGGCAGGGGCACACAGACAGACACCTTTAGTAGGCCGGAAAAGCCTATTGCATTTTTTAAAATGGTAATTTGGAGCAGAAGGTTGAAGCTCAGCTTTATTTAGTTGAGGGCAACACCAGGGAGGGGCAGAAGCCGTTAGTAGGCCCTAACCAAAGTTGAAGGCCAAATGCAGTTTAATTTCTGATACTATAGGCCGAAAGCCAGAAGGTGGAAGCTCCGATTTAGACAGTGGAGGACAATTTGAATTAGGGACTGCAGACAGACTTAGTAGGCTGTCCCCTGTGGACCATGCATCCACCACCTCAACCCATTGCGCCGTAATGGACACGTAATCTTCCGTGGCCATGCCTACAGGTCCATGCGTCTGTTGTCAGGTGCACCTTTGTACTCACAGATTGCCAGAGTGCATGGACAATGCGGTCTTCTACATGCTGGTGGAGGGTTGGGATGGCTTTTCTCGCAAAAGAAGTGTCGACTGGTTAGCTTGTAGCGTGGTACAGCGTAGTCCATCATGGCCTTATTAATAGTAAATAAAATATATAACTAGGCTCTATGAACTTTTAAATAGGTTCCAGGGGTACACGGGCAGCATTGGTGTGGTCAGTGGAGGAGTATTGCAAGTAGGGGCTGCAGACAGGCTATCAAAGGCCTAAAATAACAAACAGTAGGCAGTCATGGCAGTTTTACATCGGTTACATGGATACACAGGCAGGCACTCCAGGCAGCATTGTGGTCAGTGGAGGAGTATTGCAAGTAGGGGCCGCAGACAGGCTATCAAAGGCCTAAAATAACAAACAGTAGGCAGTCATGGCAGTTTTACATCGGTTACATGAATACACAGGCAGGCACTCCAGGCAGCATTGTGGTCAGTGGAGGAGTATTGCAATTAGGGGCCGCAGACAGGCTATCAAAGGCCTAAAATAACAAACAGTAGGCAGTCATGGCAGTTTTACATCGGTTACATGGATACACAGGCAGGCACTCCAGGCAGCATTGTGGTCAGTGGAGGAGTATTGCAAGTAGGGGCCGCAGACAGGCTATCAAAGGCCTAACATAACAAACAATAGGCTCATGGCAGTTTTACAGCGGTTACATGGATACACGGGCAGGCAGCTTGGTGGTCAGTGGAGGAGTATTTAAAGTAGGGACCGCAGACAGGCTTCAAAGGCCTAACATAAGAAAATGGGCTGGCTGTAGGCACTTTATAATTGGTTCCAGGGGTACACGGGCAGCAGTGGTCTGGCCAGTGGAGGACTAGTGGAAGGAGGGACCGCAGACAGGCTTCAAAGGCCTAACATAAAAAAACGGGCTGGCTGTAGGCACTTTATAATTGGTTCCAGGGGTACACGGGCAGCAGTGGTCTGGTCAGTGGAGGACTAGTGGAAGGAGGGACCGCAGACAGGCTTCAAAGGCCTAACATAAAAAAACGGGCTGGCTGTAGGCACTTTATAATTGGTTCCAGGGGTACACGGGCAGCAGTGGTCTGGTCAGTGGAGGACTAGTGGAAGGAGGGACCGCAGACAGGCTTCAAAGGCCTAACATAAAAAAACGGGCTGGCTGTAGGCACTTTATAATTGGTTCCAGGGGTACACGGGCAGCAGTGGTCTGGTCAGTGGAGGACTAGTGGAAGGAGGGACCGCAGACAGGCTTCAAAGGCCTAAAATAACAAACAATAGGCTTATGGCAGTTTTACAGCGGTTACATGGATACACGGGCAGGCAGCTTGGTGGTCAGTGGAGGAGTATTTAAAGTAGGGACCGCAGACAGGCTATCAAAGGCCTAAAATAACAAACAATAGGCTTATGGCAGTTTTACAGCGGTTACATGGATACACGGGCAGGCAGCTTGGTGGTCAGTGGAGGAGTATTTAAAGTAGGGACCGCAGACAGGCTATCAAAGGCCTAAAATAACAAACAATAGGCTCATGGCAGCTTTACAGCGGTTACATGGATACACAGGCAGCTTGGTGGTGAGTGGAGGAGTAGTGCAAGGAGTGTCTGTCCCAGTACTCCCAAAATATAAATAGATGTTAATGTCTCGCAAAACAACCAAAGCAAAAAAAAAGGTGGCATACTTAGGTACAGGGGTGGGCTCATCTACTGAGTTTCTGACATAGTAATTTGGCAGTAACTATTTAATGGTGCCAATATAGGACACAGACACAGACTACTTTAAGTTGCATCATAGATGTCTACAAATTTGTATTGTCAGTGCCAGACATTGAATGATGTCAGCGAATAGACTAAAGATTGGTGGAGCTGTGCAACATAATTTTGCACGTGGTAGAGCACATTTTGAGCTGGGGTAGGGGGGAACTCTCTTGAGGCCGGCGGGACCGCCCCAGGGCCCCTCATGTTACAACGGTGTGTCTGACGTTGGGTGCGCACCACCACCGCCAGAGACACTACATTGTACTATGAGGGACCCAGTAGCAATGCCGTCAACCAAAAGCGAGCACACCCACCTCTTCAGACAAACAGCAGTCTCACGGGTGCTTGCGCCAAGTCGCGATACCACGGCCCCGTGTGGGGAGTTTTGCCATTTAGGGAGGTGTAAACATGTCGTATGCTGTACAATCAGCTGCAGCAAATTAGACATTAGAAAAGTAATTCACAGGCAAGAGCTTTTCATAGGAAAGCTAGGTGTCGGCCGGGCAAGGTGGGGCAAAAGATTTCGAAATCCAGTTGTGGTTCATTTTAATGAATGTTAGATCGTCAACATTTTGGGTAGCCAGACGAGTCCTTTTTTCGGTTAATATTGAACCTGCAGCACTGAATACTCTTTCTGATAGGACACTTGCTGCCGGGCAAGCAAGCTCCTGCAATGCATATTCTGCCAATTCTGGCCAGGTGTCTAATTTGGAGGCCCAGTAATCAAATGGGAATGACGGTTGAGGGAGAACATCGATAAGGGATGAAAAATAGTTAGTAACCATACTGGACAAATGTTGTCTCCTGTCACTTTCAATTGATGCAGCAGTACCTGTCCTGTCTGCGGTCATAGCAAAATCACTCCACAACCTGGTCAGAAAACCCCTCTGTCCAACGCCACTTCTGATGTGTGCACCCCTAACACTCCTAGTCTGCTGCCCCCTGGAGCTCGTGTGAGAACGATCACGTGCGCTGTGTGCTGGGAATGCCTGAAGCAAACGGTCAACAAGAGTTGATTGTTTGGTTGCTAATATTAGTTCCAAGTTCTCATGTGGCATAATATTTTGCAATTTGCCTTTATAGCGTGGATCAAGGAGGCAGGCCAACCAGTAATCGTCATCGTTCATCATTTTCGTAATGCGTGTGTCCCTTTTTAGGATACGTAAGGCATAATCCGCCATGTGGGCCAAAGTTCCAGTTGTCAAATCTCCGGTTGTGATTGGTTGAGGGGCAGTTGCAGGCAAATCTACGTCACTTGTGTCCCTCAAAAAACCAGAACCCGGCCGTGACACGCAACCAATTTCCTGTGCCCCCGGGAAAGGTTCGGCATTAAAAATATACTCATCCCCATCATCCTCCTCGTCCTCCACCTCCTCTTCGCCCGCTACCTCGTCCTGTACACTGCCCTGACCAGACAATGGCTGACTGTCATCAAGGCTTTCCTCTTCCTCTGGTGCAGACGCCTGCTCCTTTATGTGCGTCAAACTTTGCATCAGCAGACGCATTAGGGGGATGCTCATGCTTATTACGGCGTTGTCTGCACTAACCAGCCGTGTGCATTCCTCAAAACACTGAAGGACTTGACACATGTCTTGTATCTTAGACCACTGCACACCTGACAACTCCATGTCTGCCATCCTACTGCCTGCCCGTGTATCCTCCCACAAATAAATAACAGCACGCCTCTGTTCGCACAGTCTCTGAAGCATGTGCAGTGTTGAGTTCCACCTTGTTGCAACGTCTATGATTAGGCGATGCTGGGGAAGGTTCAAAGACCGCTGATAGGTCTGCATACGGCTGGCGTGTACAGGCGAACGTCGGATATGTGAGCAAAGTGCACGCACTTTGAGGAGCAGGTCGGAGAACCCAGGATAAGTTTTCAATAAGCACTGCACCACCAGGTTTAAGGTGTGAGCCAGGCAAGGAATGTGTTTCAGTTGGGAAAGGGAGATGGCAGCCATGAAATTCCTTCCGTTATCACTCACTACCTTGCCTGCCTCAAGATCTACTGTGCCCAGCCACGACTGCGTTTCTTGTTGCAAGAACTCGGACAGAACTTCCGCGGTGTGTCTGTTGTCGCCCAAGCACTTCATAGCCAATACAGCCTGCTGACGCTTGGCAGTAGCTGGCCCATAATGGGACAACTGGTGTGCAACAGTGTCATCTGCCGATGGAGTGGTTGGCAGACTGCGTTCTGTGGAAGAGCTGTAGCTTCTGCAGGAGGACGAGGAGGAGGAGGAGGAGGGGGTGCGAACGCCTACAGCCAACTGTTTCCTAGACCGTGGGCTAGGCACAACTGTCCCTAAATTGATGTCGCCTGTGGACCCTGCATCCACCACATTCACCCAGTGTGCCGTGATGGACACATAACGTCCCTGGCCATGCCTACTGGTCCATGCATCTGTAGTCAGGTGCACCTTTGTACTCACAGATTGCCTGAGTGCATGGACGATGCGCTGTTTAACATGCTGGTGCAGGGCTGGGATGGCTTTTCTGGAAAAAAAGTGTCGACTGGGTAGCTCGTATCGTGGTTCAGCGTACTCCATCAGGGCTTTGAAAGCTTCGCTTTCAACTAACCGGTAGGGCATCATCTCTAACGAGATTAGTCTAGCTATGTGGGCGTTAAAACACTGTGTACGCGGATGCGAGGATAAGTACTTCCTTTTTCTAACCAGAGTCTCATGTAGGGTGAGCTGGACTGGAGAGCTGGAGATCGTGGAACTTTCAGGTGTGCCGGTGTACATGGCAGACTGAGAGACGGTTGGAGACGGTATTGTTTCCGCCGGTGCCCTAGATGCAATATTTCCTCCTACAAAACTGGTGATTCCCTGACCCTGACTGCTTTTGGCTGGCAAAGAAACCTGCACAGATACTGCCGGTGGTGCGGAAAATGGTGGCCTTACAGTGACGGAAGGGATGTTGCGTTGCTGACTAGCTTCATTGGCCGAGGGTGCTACAACCTTGAGGGACGTTTGGTAGTTAGTCCAGGCTTGAAAATGCATGGTGGTTAAGTGTCTATGCATGCAACTAGTATTTAGACTTTTCAGATTCTGACCTCTGCTTAAGCTAGTTGAACATTTTTGACAGATGACTTTGCGCTGATCAGTTGGATGTTGTTTAAAAAAATGCCAGACTGCACTCTTCCTAGACTCGGATCCCTTTTCAGGGATTGCAGACTGAGCTTTAACCGGATGGCAACGCTGTGCTCCAACAGGTTTTGGCTTTGACACGCGTTTTGGGCCAGATACGGGCCCGGCAGATGGAACCTGTTGCGATGTTGATGCCTGCTGCGGCCCCTCCTCCA
This sequence comes from Ranitomeya variabilis, assembly GCF_051348905.1. Lineage (NCBI taxonomy): Eukaryota > Metazoa > Chordata > Amphibia > Anura > Dendrobatidae > Ranitomeya > Ranitomeya variabilis. The sequence goes on from NC_135232.1 coordinate 113,767,913, forward strand.
CCTCCGCTTCTGAACTACTGCCGCCTGCACCCTGTTCCCCCAATGGCTGCCAATCGGGGTCAATAACTGGGTCATCTATTACCTCCTCTTCGAGCTCGTGTGCAACTTCGTCTGTGTCACTGTGTCGGTCGGTGGTATAGCGTTCGTGGCGGGGCAACATAGTCTCATCAGGGTCTGATTGTGGATCTGTACCCTGAGAGGGCAATGTGGTGGTCTGAGTCAAAGGAGCAGCATAGTACTCTGGCTGTGGCTGTGCATCAGTGCACTCCATGTCAGAATATACTTGTAATGAGCATGGCCTGTTAAATGTTTCACTTTCTAAGCCAGGGACGGTATGTGTAAAGAGCTCCATGGAGTGACCCGTTGTGTCGCCTGCTGCATCCTTCTCTCTTGTTGTAGTTTTTGCTGAGGAGGACAAGGAAGCGACTTGTCCCTGACCGTGAACATCCACAAGCGACGCGCTGCTTTTACATTTACCAGTTTCGGAAGAGGAGGCAAAAGAGCTAGAGGCTGAGTCTGCAATGTAAGCCAAAACTTGCTGTTGCTGCTCCGCCTTTAAAAGCGGTTTTCCTACTCCCAGAAAAGAGAGCGTTCGAGGCCTTGTGTAGCCTGACGACGAAACTGGCTCCACAGCTCCAGACTTAGGTGGAATATTTTTATCCCCACGACCACCTGATGCTCCACTACCACTACCATCATTACCAGCTGACAATGAACGCCCACGACGACCTCTTGCACCAGACTTCCTCATTGTTTTAAAATCTTAACCAAAGTAACTTTATTTGTTGCTGTCAAACAACTTACACGGTGAGCTATAACTTCAGTATGATTTCAATATCCCTTAACAGGTTGGTGAGACCACAAGGAAAATCAGGCACAATGTTACACACTCTGTTTTCTGTGGCACAAAATCACAGAGATGACACACACGCAGGACTGTCACTCAAGCACTAATGTCAATATTAATCTCCCACCTAATTTATTTATTTTTTTTTCTCAGGGAGACTTTAGAAACCAAATAATATTAAAAAAAAAAGAAAAAAAAAAAGGCTTTCTATGGCCCACAATTAGAGAGAGAGAGGTGGCACACCCAGGAGTCAAGACTGGCGCACAAGCTGAAAGGGCAATATTACTCTCCCACTGTTTTTTTAAGTTTTTTTTTTATTTCAGGGAGACTTTAGAAACCAAATAATATTAAAAAAACCAAAAAAAAAAAATAGCCTTTCTATGGCCCACTGAATGAGAGAGAGAGGTGGCACACCCAGGAGTCAAGACTGGCACACAAGCTGAAAGGGCAATATTACTCTCCCACTGTTTTTTTATGTATTTTTTGTTTTTTAAGGGAGACTTTAGAAACCCAATAATATTTTAAAAAAAAAATAAATAGGCTTTCTATGGCCCACTGAATGAAAGGGAGAGAGGTGGCACACCCAGGAGTCAAGACTGGCACACAAGCTGAAAGGGCAATATTACTCTCCCACTGTTTTTTTTTGTATTTTTTGTTTTTTAAGGGAGACTTTAGAAACCCAATAATATTTTAAAAAAATAAATAAATAGGCTTTCTATGGCCCACTGAATGAGAGGGAGAGAGGTGGCACACCCAGGAGTCAAGACTGGCACACAAGCTGAAAGGGCAATATTACTCTCCCACTGTTTTTTTAGGTTTTGTTTCTTTTTCAGGGAGACTTTAGAAACCAAATAATATTAAAAAAACAAAAAAAAAAATAGCCTTTCTATGGCCCACTGAATGAGAGAGAGAGGTGGCACACCCAGGAGTCAAGACTGGCACACAAGCTGAAAGGGCAATATTACTCTCCCACTGTTTTTTTATGTATTTTTTGTTTTTTAAGGGAGACTTTAGAAACCCAATAATATTTAAAAAAAAATAAATAAATAGGCTTTCTATGGCCCACTGAATGAGAGGGAGAGAGGTGGCACACCCAGGAGTCAAGACTGGCACACAAGCTGAAAGGGCAATATTACTCTCCCACTGTTTTTTTATGTTTTTTTTTTTTTTTTCAGGGAGACTTTAGAAACCAAATAATAAGAAAAAAAATAAATAAATAAATAGGCTTTCTATAGCCCACTGAATGAGAGATAGCACACACAGCAGTGGCACACAAGCCCTGACTGAGGCCAATATTTTTCTCCCACTGATTGATGTAGTGTTTTTGTGTTGAGGTAGATTTTAGAACACAAATCAAGGAAAAAAAAAAAAAATGCTTTCTATGGCCCACTGAATGAGAGAGAGGTGGCACACCCAGGAGTCAAGACTGGCACACAAGCTGAAAGGGCAATATTACTCTCCCACTGTTTTTTGTATGTTTTTTTTTTTTTTTTCAGGGAGACTTTAGAAACCAAATAATATTAAAAAAACCAAAAAAAAAATAGCCTTTCTATGGCCCACTGAATGAGAGAGAGAGGTGGCACACCCAGGAGTCAAGACTGGCACACAAGCTGAAAGGGCAATATTACTCTCCCACTGTTTTTTTAGGTTTTTTTTTTTTTTCAGGGAGACTTTAGAAACCAAATAATATTAAAAAAACCAAAAAAAAAATAGCCTTTCTATGGCCCACTGAATGAGAGAGAGAGGTGGCACACCCAGGAGTCAAGACTGGCACACAAGCTGAAAGGGCAATATTACTCTCCCACTGTTTTTTTAGGTTTTTTTTTTTTTTCAGGGAGACTTTAGAAACCAAATAATATTAAAAAAACAAAAAAAAAAATAGCCTTTCTATGGCCCACTGAATGAGAGAGAGAGGTGGCACACCCAGGAGTCAAGACTGGCACACAAGCTGAAAGGGCAATATTACTCTCCCACTGTTTTTTTATGTATTTTTTGTTTTTTAAGGGAGACTTTAGAAACCCAATAATATTTAAAAAAATAAATAAATAGGCTTTCTATGGCCCACTGAATGAGAGGGAGAGAGGTGGCACACCCAGGAGTCAAGACTGGCACACAAGCTGAAAGGGCAATATTACTCTCCCACTGTTTTTTTATGTTTTTTTTTTTTTTTCAGGGAGACTTTAGAAACCAAATAATAAGAAAAAAAATAAATAAATAAATAGGCTTTCTATAGCCCACTGAATGAGAGATAGCACACACAGCAGTGGCACACAAGCCCTGACTGAGGCCAATATTTCTCTCCCACTGATTGATGTAGTGTTTTTGTGTTGAGGTAGATTTTAGAACACAAATCAAGGAAAAAAAAAAAAAATGCTTTCTATGGCCCACTGAATGAGAGAGAGGTGGCACACCCAGGAGTCAAGACTGGCACACAAGCTGAAAGGGCAATATTACTCTCCCACTGTTTTTTTATGTATTTTTTGTTTTTTAAGGGAGACTTTAGAAACCCAATAATATTTTTTAAAAAAAATAAATAGGCTTTCTATGGCCCACTGAATGAGAGGGAGAGAGGTGGCACACCCAGGAGTCAAGCCTGGCACACAAGCTGAAAGGGCAATATTACTCTCCCACTGTTTTTTTATGTATTTTTTGTTTTTTAAGGGAGACTTTAGAAACCCAATAATATTTAAAAAAAAAAAAAAATAGGCTTTCTATGGCCCACTGAATGAGAGGGAGAGAGGTGGCACACCCAGGAGTCAAGACTGGCACACAAGCTGAAAGGGCAATATTACTCTCCCACTGTTTTTTTATGTTTTTTTTTTTTTTTCAGGGAGACTTTAGAAACCAAATAATATTAAAAAAAACAAAAAAAAAATAGCCTTTCTATGGCCCACTGAATGAGAGAGAGAGGTGGCACACCCAGGAGTCAAGACTGGCACACAAGCTGAAAGGGCAATATTACTCTCCCACTGTTTTTTTAGGTTTTTTTTTTTTTTTCAGGGAGACTTTAGAAACCAAATAATATTAAAAAAAAAATAAAAAAAAAATAGGCTTTCTATAGCCCACTGAATGAGAGATAGCACACACAGCAGTGGCACACAAGCCCTGACTGAGGCCAATATTTTTCTCCCACTGATTGATGTAGTGTTTTTGTGTTGAGGTAGAATTTAGAACACAAATCACGGAAAAAATAAATAGGCTTTCTATGGCCCACTCAGTGAGAGATGGCACACACAGGGATGGCACTGTAGCAGAAATGCCAATCTTAATCTCCCACAAAAAAAAAAAAAAAAAAAAAACAGGGACTGTCCTACAATTACTATCTCCCTGCAGTAATCTAAGCCAGGTATGGCAGGCAGCAATAGGAGTGGACTGATGCACAAATTAAATAAAAAGTGTGGACAAACAAAAAAGATAGCTGTGCAGAAAGGAAGGAACAAGAGGATATGTGCTTTGAAAAAAGCAGTTGGTTTCCACAGTGGCGTACACACAGCAATACAGCTATCACGGAGCCTTCTAGGGCAGCCCAATGAGCTACAGCGCTGAGGGGAAAAAAAAAAAAAAATAGCTTCCACAGTCCCTGCACACCGAAGGTGGTGTTGGACAGTGGAAATCGCTGCAGCACAAGCGGTTTGGTGGTTAGTGGACCCTGCCTAACGCTCTCCCTGCTTCTGACAAAGCGGCAGCAACCTGTCCCTAAGCTCAGATCAGCAGCAGTAAGATGGCGGTCGGCGGGAACGCCCCTTTATAGCCCCTGTGACGCCGCAGACAGCAAGCCAATCACTGCAATGCCCTTCTCTAAGATGGTGGGGACCAGGATCTATGTCATCACGCTGCCCACACTCTGCGTTCACCTTCATTGGCTGAGAAATGGCGCTTTTCGCGTCATTGAAACGCGACTTTGGCGCGAAAGTCGCGTACCGCATGGCCGACAAGCACAGGGGTCGGATCGGGTTTCATGAGACGCCGACTTAGCCAAAAGTCGGCGACTTTTGAAAATGATCGACCCGTTTCGCTCAACCCTAGTCATAGCCTTCTTCATTCACTTATATGGGAGAGAGCTAAACACACTTGTTCGACTGTTTACAAAACTTGCATAGAAAGGAATAGAGAGAAACATCCACATGCACCTTTCTATTCATTCTCTGCATGTGACGATCAGTGAAAAAGTGAGACCACATCTATTAGGCTACGTGTAGTGATGAGCGAATATACTCGTTACTCGAGATTTCTCGAGCATGCTCGGGTGTCCTCCGAGTATTTTGTAGTGCTCGGAGATTTAGTTTTTCTTGCCGCAGCTGAATGATTTACATCTGTTAGGCTAGGTTCACATTGTGCTAGGTGAGTCCATCTAACGGACACGTTTTTAAGTAGTGAAAACGCAATATAACGCACATACTAACGCGCCCATAGACTTGCATTGTCTGACACATCGTGACACATGCCAAATTTGGCATGCGTTTGTCACATAACGTTTTTTTCTGACGGACCTTGGAACGCGGCTTGCAGCATTTTCGGGTCCGGCAAAGCTAACGCAATACTAACGGAAGCGTTAATTCTGCCATTGAAGGCTATGGCAAACGCAGCCAGACGCAAATCGTGAAAAATTTCCAAATAGAACCATATGTTTTAATAGCATTTGAGGGTGGTCCATGTGGTCATGTGACAGGAAACATGATTTCGGCCATTAATGTCCCTAGCACACATTTTTCCTGAGGCCTGCTGCACGTGAGAGAGAAAGTGTCTTGCAAGAGATCACAGGAAATGTAAGTACATTTGTGTATATATATATATATATATATATATATATATCTGTATACATCATGGGAGTCTGTATTGTCCGTCGGATGTGTGTGTACTAAAAATGTATTGCTTTGTTGCAGATGTCGGATAGTGAGGGAAGCAGCAGCAGCAGCGTGTCTGCGGTTTTTTCTTCTCAATCGGTAGGCTTGCACTTTAAAAAACCACTAAAAGTTGTGTGAAACTCCAGTGTATTGCGCTAAGCACATGTATAATCATGTTTTTATTGCAAATAGGAGTCTTTGGAGCCCGAGGCTGCTAGGCCCCCCCCAAAAAAACAGGCAAAACCCACAAAGGTACATGGCAGACATTTTTAGTTTTGCAAGCATAAATTTATTGATCCAAGAAATGTAATTTTATTTTTTTCCATTTAAATACACAATAGGTTGTGGCACACGGAGAAAGAAGAGAAAGAAGGTTCCTCGCCGTCTGTCATCGCCACAACTGCCAGTGGTAAATATAAAACTAGAAATTTTCTATCCAATACTTATCTACAATCTATCTATTCACTTTCTATCTACTATATCTATAAACTATCTATCCACTATCTATCTCGCTCTCTCTATCTTTCACTTTATCTATGTATCTATCTATCTATCTATCTATCTATCTATCTATCAGTCCACCAATAAAGTGAAATTGAACCTTTCAACATAACGTTTTGTGTTTACATAGTTTAAGTCAGCGAGCCAAAAAAAAAGGATTGTGGTTGACGAAGAGCCGTTGACCATTCACAACGAGACACTGATCAACCTTGTGGAAGCCAACCCCTCAATATGGGACCAAAGCGACAGCTCCCACCATGACATCGTGAAGAACCGCAAGTTGTGGGATAAAATTATCTGTCACTTCGATCCCCGATACATGGAGAAGTCGTCAATCTCAAAGAAAAAAATTGGTAAATATTGGTGATGTTACATTGTCTACTCAACATCTCTCAACTCTCAACTATATATATACACTATTTCTTAAACTATTTCTCTATCATCTATCTAATAACTACTATCTATCAACTATCTATTTACTATCTATATATCAACTATCTTAACTAACTATACACAATTTTAAAACTATCAATATAAGAACTATCTATCTACTATTTATATATCTATTTTTTAATTTTTTTTTTAAATTTAAAGCCGATGCGGTCCATACCCGTTGGAAATTAATAAGGGATCGCTTTGTCCGTGACTACCGGAACAGTCAAAATGCACCAAGCGGATCAGGTGCCAAACGGGTGACCCCGTATGTGCATTACGAGCAATTGCTCTTTCTGCAAAAAACAGTGTCTCAGCGCTCGTAAGTACAAATAGGTCTGTGTGCAAGACCAAATTGTTTAATTAAAGAAAAATAATTTATTTTTTGGGGGGGTTACAGCACGATATGCAGTACCGCCGCGCCTAGACAGGCAGAGGAACTGGAGCCATCTCCACTGGAACTGAGCCAGCAGACGGGCGCTGAAGATGTGTCTGGCATCAGCGAGCCACGATCTGGGGAGAGAAGCACTGTTGCTTCTGGTGTGAGTGCCCGGTTGCAATCACAGCGTGGACGCAAGCGTGCATCACAAAAAGATGAAGCTGATGCCATTATTGTCGATGGACTCCAAAGGGTAGAGGACATGTGTCGTAGTGAACTGAAAGACCTGAGGCGGGAAATTACCGACTTGCAATCCCGCGAGTCTGTATATTCTGCAAATGAGTGGAAGCTACTTTTTTTGTCCTATGTGCCTGTAGCACAAAATATCCCGGCACACAGAAACCTTTTGTTTAGGCAAAGACTGAATGACCTTCTTGAGGAATTTGTGGGCCCCCAGGAACCCGCTCCATCGAGAACAAGAAGCATAGACATGCCGGCCTACAACCCTCAATATAGAGTCCGGGGTGAAACGAGCATGGAACATCAGAGACAAAGTAGCAGTCCATCATACAGTTGGGCAGACAATACGCCCGTGCAATACCAGAGTCTATAGTACTGCTCACGGTCCCCAGCCAGGTGCAATTACTGCGTTTCACGTTTTGTTGGTTAATTTTTTTTTTTGCACCCAATTTCGTGTGTTTTTTTACATCCCTATGGGATATCATATGTTAAACATGTCTAGCAACAGTTTTTTCATACAAATTCCAAAACTTTAGTAAACAGTTTAAAATTTAAGATTCTTGTATGACTTTAACTTTGAGCACAACATAATAACATGAATGTAACTTTTTACAAGAAATAAAGGTTGTGGGAAATAAAACAAACAAAAAAAACCCCTCACATTTCAGCAAAACATCAGGACACAACTTCAGACTTTAAATAATTTTCACACGTGTCTGTCTTGCCATGGAACATGGCCTTCATGTGTGAAGTACTGTGCAAATTGATCACAAATCCTCATTATTTGAGCTGTAGACCGAACAGCAGTAGATTCAATGCTAATGAGGTTCGACTCACATTCATCGGGGTCAACCACCTGGGGTTCATGTCTGGCAACAAAATTATGCAGACAGATGCATGCCTTCACAACACAGTCCACATTTTCTGGTTGCAGTTGCATGCAAGTTAGTAAAATTCGCCATTTTAATGTCAAAATACCAAAGGCACACTCTACATAACGTCTTGCCCGGCTCAAGCAATAATTAAAAATGCGCCTGGTGGAGTTCAGACTACGGCTTGAGTACGGCTTGAGGAGATTTTGTCCAAGTTGGAATGCAGCGCCCCAGAGTTCTGGTCGTTGCAGTACTGTGGCTTCGCCGCTAAGGGGAGCCATGGTACGTTCGATGGCACCGAAGGAGTTCCTCCAATCAGGTATCACAGACACCAATATGTTTCACAGCTGGGCCTCCGGGGGGAGCTAAGGGTGCTATTCATTAGGCCACTCCCCACCATAGTGGGTAAACTGGGGGTCAGGCAGAAAGTTAGAGAGAACGCTGACGGGATTGAACGGAGCAACACCCTGTGGCAGGGGGTGTTGTGAAGGGAGAGACTGTAGGGTCTCTGCCAGGGGTGGGATCCTGGCAGAGGCTTGGCATTGAAAGAACGTAACGGGTCCGCGCAGGCTCCTGGAAGCGGCGGGACTCAAGGAAAGGACTAGAAGCGAGACAGATTGTGCTGAGTGAGAAACGAGATCAAGCAGAAGGAGAATACCAGCAGGGGTTTTGTTGAAAGAGGCAGCACCCTGCTGAGGCGCAATACCGGTGGCCGGAACGCCGAGGGAGTGGATTAGAATACAGCTTCAAGCCATACTCCAAACAGCGGCAGGACAGTCGGTCTCAGGCGGGCTGTCTACCACATATCACCTATGAAGTCTTGGGGGGCAATTGCGGGAGAGGGGCGACTCTAGGGTCCCGGAAGAACTCCAGGCCTACCTGACAAACGGGTGCCATTCCAACCTGAATACAGGGAAGGGGTGGATTACAGAGGAACATCAAATCGAGTTGTGAGGGAACTTAAGAAACAGACACAACCGTTGTGGGGTTACTTTCCGTAAGCACAGCAGGGAAGGACTACAACACATAGCGCTAGAAGGAAGGCACAGATTTCCACCTGAGAGGAGAACTCTGGAGGTGCCATTGGACCGGCCGGACTTGCGTAGCCTGGTGAACCGTGTTCTGGACTGAGGACTCAGAGATCTCCAGTAAAGAGGTAAAGAGACTGCAACCTGGTGTCCTCGTTATTTACCGCGACTTACACCCCACAAGTGCACCGCTCCATCGTTATCATTACTACCATCTATTACACCGGACGTCCCCCACTGACGGACAGGGCCACGGACCGGGTCTAGCCACCGTGACAACCCCGAGACTGAGACCCAGAGGCCCGGCTCCGGGTATCCCCTCGGCCCTGCGGCGGTGTGGGGGCGCGCCGCAGACTTGGCGTCACGAACAGGATCTACTTAAGCCTGAAGAATCAGGTCATGTGTGCCTAGAGACTGTGATTTACTGTACTTGAACCGTACTTTATTGAAAAGACTGTGTTGTGCCATTTGCCGCCAAAATCCGCCGCCATTGCAGCGCTGAGGAGAGCGCAGGAAGAGAAGAGGGGCGTGGAGTGGGCGTAGACGAGCTGGAGAGCGCGAACAGTAATGGCCGCCCAGTCTAAATATTTCTGTGCAGTGAGGACGTGTCCGTCAGCAGCAGAGATCCGCCTCCTAATCCTTAATGGGGGGCGGAGGCAGAGAAAACGAAACTGCTCACGCAGGAGAGAGCGGGAAAAAGACCAGGAAGCGACCCACGTGGAGGACGCTATGGCCAGCAGCTCCGAACCCGACAGCGGGGTTGAAGTGGAAGTCTCCCCTGACTACCCGGCTGAGCCCAGCAGCTTGTCCTCCGTGGATAACACCAAATTCCTGAGAGCCGAGATGGAGGATTTATATAACCAGCTCCTCCAACTGCATGTAAGAGTCCAGGCCCCGCATCAGGTGGGACCGGCAGTGGATTCCCGGACATCGGAAGAACCAGCGGGACCTGTCGCGGAAGGTGGAATCGTACCAGTGGGTGAGTCCGCCGATCCTACCCCACTAGCAGAGGGTGTGTTAGTGGGTCCCGTAGCAGCACCACCTCTCCCGGGGACCCATAGACTTCAGCGCCTGTTACCATGGGAGGAAGCCACGGGCATGGAACACCGTATGCGAGCCCCAATCACCCCTACTCCCTTGCCGTGTGAGGTCAGCGCGGAGCGCACGGTGTGCCGCTGGGTGAACCCTGGATCCAATCTCATGGGGTTCCCCGGGGTGGAGACCCAGAAGGGAGAAATGGTACAGGCCCTAAGCTGGAAGGAATACCAGATCCAGCTAGAACAGCGGTGGCGAGAGGAAGAGAAAACACATCAGGCTAAACGGGAGGCCTATCATCAAAAAGATTTGGCGGTCAAGGACCGGGCCCATAAGGACCCCACCACTCACCAGGCCCCGCGCAGGCAGGGCATCATCACCGTCTTTAAACTCCAAGGAGGCTGGGGCTTCATTAAAGAACCGGGGCTATACGCAGAGGTCTTTGTTAACCGACGGGATGTCGAGTCACACCTTAGAGAGGGTCACCCCGATCGAGACCTCTATCCGGGAGACAGTGTTACCTACACCCGGCACCTTGGGGAAAAGGGGTGGTTCGCTCTGAACGTCTACAAGAAAGAAAAACCAGCCCCTGTGGCCAAAGTGCCGCCGTGTGATCGATCTGTAACCACCCTGGTCGGCCCCACCTGCCTGACCACAGAACTTGCGATCTGCCACCCAATCGCCGCCACCACTGTCGTGCCTAAAGAGGTGCCCCTTCTAGTGACCGATGTTCCGGATGTGCCAGCACAGAGAGAAGTGGGAACACAGACTTTGATCGCCGCGCACGACCTGGTCGTGCAACAGACCCGAACCCATGGGGTGTATCTGGCAGCGGGAGTGGACCTGAAACCTGGATTGCAGGGGTCCGCCCGCCAGGAGGCGCCTCATGGAAACTTCTGAAAGAAGAGTCACTTTGTGAAAATGTAAATAGTTACTGTTTGTCTTTTATTCCTTTAAGTTGCTGCTAAACCCGCCCAGGGTTAATGGATCCCTCTGTTGACCCGGGATCCTCTTTGTTTGTTTTCCCTTTTCTGAAGTTGTTGCACAAAAGTTACACGAACTGCAGAAATCATGGACTGTGCATGATTCGAACTTCCCTTGTAAATAGTTTGCACCTTCTTGAAGGTGCTCCCTACTGGTTTTAGCCAAAGACACTTTGCGAAGATATTTGCCCTATTTGTTTGAGCCAAAGACACTTTGTGAAGATACCTTTCCTACCGGTTCTAGTTAAAGACACTTTGCGAAGATACCATGCCGGAACCTTTGCATGGGCCGGTAGGCTGAGAAGACGAGCTACCTTAGAAAGATTTGGTCTCCTCTTAAAGGGGATGTGAGAAACTGAACTTGAGAGAGATACTGTTGCAGAACAGTAATGCCATAATGATGCCTTGAAAAGAAATGTAACTGTTTTACATGCTAAGTTATATGTGTTGAATTTGTTGAAATGTCTAAATAATGTTTTGCAGAAAGAAAAGATGCAGAGAGCCCGTAGGGGTAGAGATAGAGGTCTGCATAGTTGAAAGTAAGCAAAGTAATAATGAAGGTGAGGATAGAAGGTAAACCCCGCATCCCCATTGAAAGTTACTTTGTTACTAAGGACAGAGAGTGAACCCGTAGGGGTTAGAGAGTGAGTCCTTAAAGGAGCCGAGTAGAGCTGGCTCAGAGTTCTTTAAACGAAAGGAATGTTATGTCTATACCATGTATAGTAGAGAAAGGCAGTAGGCCCTGGATGAACAGGGCGGTCCTGTAAAAGAAAGGAGAGGCAGTAGGTCTGGTGCCATAGGGACAGACGGTCCTGCAGGTTCAAAGTAGGAGAATGTGAAGTTACCTTACCCTGTAATGTGATTATAGGAAGGCCTTTGGTAAACTAAGAGTGTATGTTTCCTAAAGGCAATGTTAATTTATTGTTTCAGAATTTGCACTAAGTAGAATACCCGGTTGGGTAACAGGAGTTATGCATAGCCTGTAATTTATAATGTTGACCATGTTTGTAACGTTAAAAGTGTCCTCACCTCCCATAAAGGGAAGCCTGTTCAAGTATACTTATTGTTTTGCACTCAACAAAATTGTATGTCTGTTTACTAATCTGTATTGTTGTTTTTCTTCCCAGTCCCGGAGTACTGTGTTTAACCAGGGGGGAGTGCAGCGCCCCAGAGTTCTGGTCGTTGCAGTACTGTGGCTTCGCCGCTAAGGGGAGCCATGGTACGTTCGATGGCACCGAAGGAGTTCCTCCAATCAGGTATCACAGACACCAATATGTTTCACAGCTGGGCCTCCGGGGGGAGCTAAGGGTGCTATTCATTAGGCCACTCCCCACCATAGTGGGTAAACTGGGGGTCAGGCAGAAAGTTAGAGAGAACGCTGACGGGATTGAACGGAGCAACACCCTGTGGCAGGGGGTGTTGTGAAGGGAGAGACTGTAGGGTCTCTGCCAGGGGTGGGATCCTGGCAGAGGCTTGGCATTGAAAGAACGTAACGGGTCCGCGCAGGCTCCTGGAAGCGGCGGGACTCAAGGAAAGGACTAGAAGCGAGACAGATTGTGCTGAGTGAGAAACGAGATCAAGCAGAAGGAGAATACCAGCAGGGGTTTTGTTGAAAGAGGCAGCACCCTGCTGAGGCGCAATACCGGTGGCCGGAACGCCGAGGGAGTGGATTAGAATACAGCTTCAAGCCATACTCCAAACAGCGGCAGGACAGTCGGTCTCAGGCGGGCTGTCTACCACATATCACCTATGAAGTCTTGGGGGGCAATTGCGGGAGAGGGGCGACTCTAGGGTCCCGGAAGAACTCCAGGCCTACCTGACAAACGGGTGCCATTCCAACCTGAATACAGGGAAGGGGTGGATTACAGAGGAACATCAAATCGAGTTGTGAGGGAACTTAAGAAACAGACACAACCGTTGTGGGGTTACTTTCCGTAAGCACAGCAGGGAAGGACTACAACACATAGCGCTAGAAGGAAGGCACAGATTTCCACCTGAGAGGAGAACTCTGGAGGTGCCATTGGACCGGCCGGACTTGCGTAGCCTGGTGAACCGTGTTCTGGACTGAGGACTCAGAGATCTCCAGTAAAGAGGTAAAGAGACTGCAACCTGGTGTCCTCGTTATTTACCGCGACTTACACCCCACAAGTGCACCGCTCCATCGTTATCATTACTACCATCTATTACACCGGACGTCCCCCACTGACGGACAGGGCCACGGACCGGGTCTAGCCACCGTGACAACCCCGAGACTGAGACCCAGAGGCCCGGCTCCGGGTATCCCCTCGGCCCTGCGGCGGTGTGGGGGCGCGCCGCAGGAACGCCTCATCACCAACTAAAACAAAGGGCAAACTTGGGTCTTCTGTCCCCGGCAGAGGTCGTGATGAGGGTATGTTGAAATTGTTGCTGTACAAACATCTCCCCATGTTGGAGTCTCTGAAGATTCTGGAATCGTTAGTCCAGCCATACGCACCAATATCCACAGCTACGAAACGGTATCTTGCATCCGCAATAGCCATCAATATAATCGAAAAGTATTTCTTATAGTTATAGTAGAGGGATCCACTATGCGCTGGTTTCTGAATCCGAATGTGCTTGCCGTCCACGGCACCAATACAATTGGGGAAATTAGCCACATCCTCGAACTGTTGGGAAATCGCTAGCCACATTTCTGATGTCGGGGTTGGTAGCACAAGTGGTTGCAAGTTGTTCCAAATGGCCTCACAAGTTTCCCGAACCAGTTGGCAAATTGTTGACTTCCCAAGTCTAAATTGATAATGCAGTGACGAAAAAGATTCTCCGGTAGCCAGATATCTGTCGGCATTCAAAAAGAAAAAAAAAAAAAATTGTTTAGGATTTTAAAGGACAACTAAAAGGCTACATACAATAGAATATACAATTGCCTTAAATGAACATAATTATGCCCCACGATACCTACATCTAGTGTTTGTCAATAGAATGATAAAAAAATTTATAATTACCTCACAGTCACTACTAAACGTTCCTCCGCACAGATGCTTTCACGGAAAGTGCTGCGAAGATGATGTATCTCATCCTTCACATGTGAGAGCAGAACATCAAAGGTCTCAATGGACATCCGTAGATAGCGTTGGAATTTGGAGGTATGATCCCGAAGCTGAACATACAGGGTGTGAAAGGCACCATATGTATTCCGCAAGAAATTCACTTCGTGGATAGTGTTGAGCGATACCGTACGATACTTGAAAGTATCGGTATCGGAAAGTATCGGCCGATACCGGCAAAGTATCGGATCTAATCCGATACCGATACCCGATACCAATACAAGTCAATGGGACTCAAGTATCGGACGGTATCCCTGATGGTTCCCAGGGTCTGAAGGAGAGGAAACTCTCCTTCAGGCCCTGGGAACCATATTAATGTGTAAAATAAAGAATTAAAATAAAAAATATTGCTATACTCACCTCACCGAGGGAACCGGCAGCGTTGTTTGCTTAAAATGCGCGCTTTTCCTTCCTTCCGTGACGTCACGGCTTCTGATTGGTCACGTGCCGCCCATGTGGCCGCAACGCGACCAATCACAGCAAGCCGTGACGTAATTTTCAGGTCCTTCTAGGCATTCAGTATTTTAAAATTACGTTCCGGCTTTGTGATTGGTCGCGTCGCGGTCACATGGGCGACGCGACCAATCACAAGCCGTGACGTCACGGGAGGCAGGAGATGCGCGCATTTTAAAATGCGCGCGTGTCCAGCCTCCCGTGACGTCACGGCTTGTGATTGGTCACGTCGCCCATGTGGCCGCGACGCAACCAATCACAGCAAGCCGTGACGTAATTTCAGGTCCTTCAGGATTTTAAAATTACGTTCTGGCTTGTGATTGGTCGCGTCGCGGTAACATGGGCGACGCGACCAATCACAAGCCGTGACGTCACGGGAGGCTGGACACGCACGCATTTTAAAATGCGCGCGTCTCCTGCCTCCCGTGACGTCACGGCTTGTGATTGGTCGCGTCGCCCATGTGACCGCGACGCGACCAATCACAAAGCCGGGACGTAATTTTAAAATACTGAATGCCTAGAAGGACCTGAAAATTTACGTCACGGCTTGCTGTGATTGGTCGCGTCGCGGCCACATGGGCGGCACGCGACCAATCAGAAGCCGTGACGTCACGGAAGGAAGGAAAAGCGCGCATTTTAAGCAAACAACGCTGCCGGTTCCCTCGGTGAGGTCCAGGCTGCGTCGGAGAGGTGAGTATAGCAATATTTTTTATTTTAATTCTTTCTTTTACACATTAATGTTGTTTCGATACCGATACCCGATACCACAAAAGTATCGGATCTCGGTATCGGAATTCCGATACCCGCAAGTATCGGCCGATACCCGATACTTGCGGTATCGGAATGCTCAACACTATTCGTGGATCCAATATCTCCTTTGCGAACTACGCTTTCTCTGCCGAAGTCGCAACCGCATCAAGCGAAATCTAACGAGCTCAGACACAAACATCTTGCTAGCAGAAGTTCGCTCAATGCTTTCAAAATGGAGAATGAGTCTACACCCACAACCCGACGATGACAAAAGGAAAAAAAAAAAAAAAACTTTATTGACAGTGACAAACGCAGACAAACGGATACTTCGCGAACGGACATCCAAATGAGAAAAACGCGGTCACGTGCGTTAACGCAAGCGTTAACGTGATGCCGATTTTTCAACAAATTGGATCCTTTTCTGTACATGCGTTTAACGGATCCGTTTAACGCCATGTACTTGACGCAATGTGAACCTAGCCTTAGCCAGCATAAGTACAGGTGGGGATTCCCTAGCAACCAGGCAACCCCAACAGGTACTTATGCTGGCTAACAGATGTAAATCATTCAGCTACAAGAAAAACTAAATCTCCGAGCACTAAAAAATACTCGGAGAACCCCCGAGCATGCTTGAGAAATCTCGAGTAACGAGTATATTCGCTCATCACTAGCTACGTGCCAATCATAAGGAATAGTAGTGTTTTGGACGCAGTATATTTTCGCTGGGTCCAAAACGCTGAGTTCTACATTATAACACTTGTTTTTTAGAACTATGCGGATTTACCGCATCTAATGACTGTTTATTGTGGGATGGTAGATAGAGGAGACTAGTGTCTCCACTACAAAAATTAACATGCTGCGGTTCAGAAACCCGTACCATGGATGAGTTTACTCAGCATTAAATGGAAGCACAGTGGGCTTGGGATTTCTATAAATCCATCCAATGTGCTTATAATGTAGAACGCAGCCTTTTGCACACAGTTAAAATACTCTGTGTCCAAAACGCTACTATTCCTGATCGTGTGCATGCAGCCTTAGAAATTTATACCATAAATACACGTTCAGTATTTGGTTAGTATTTTGCAAGTAGTGGTGAGCAAATTTGTTCGGAAAACGATCGCTAAACATAAATTCAGCACATCCAGCTCTGGCAAAAATTGAGAGACCACTGCAAAATTTTCAGTTTGTCTGCCTTTTCTCTTTATAGGTATATTTTTGAGTAAAATGTAAACTGTTCTTTTATTCGATAAACTACTGACAACATGTCTCCGAAGTTCCAAGCAATATATTTTGTATTTATTTTCTGAAAAGGAGAAATTGTCAAAATAACAAAAATATGCATTGCTTGCAGACCTCAAATAATGCAAAAAAACAAGTTCATAATCACTTAGAAACAACAATATTTAATGTTTTAACTCAGGAAGAGTTCAGAAATCATTATTTTGTGGAATAACCATGATTTTTAGTCACAGCTTTCATGCGTCTTGGCATTCTTTCCACCAGTCTTTCACACTGCTTTTGGGTGACCTAATGCCACTTCTGGTGCAAAAATGTAAGCAGTTCTTTGTTTGATGGCTTGTTGTGACTATCCATCTTCCTCTTGATTACATTCCAGAGGTTTTCAATGGGGTTCAGGTCTGGAGATTGGGCTGGCCATGATGTGGTGGTCCTTCATCCACACCTTGATTGACCTAGCTGTGTGGCATGGCACATTGTCCTGCTGGAAAAACAGTTCTCAGAGTTGAGGAACATTGTCTGAGCAGAAGGAATCAATTGTTTTTCCAGACTAACCTTGTATGCGGCTTGATTCATATGTCCTTCGCAAAGATTAACCTGCCAAATTTCAGCCCTGCTGAAGCATCCCCATTTCATCACCAGTCCTACACCAAATTTCACTGTGGGTGCAAGACACTGTGGCTTGTATGCCTCCCCAGGTCTCCGTCTAACCATTAGATGACAAGGTGTTGGGCAAAGCTTTAAATTAGACTCATTAGAGAAGTTTACCTTACTCCAATCCTCTATGATCCAATCCTTATGGTCTTTGGCAAATTTCAGCCTGGCTCTCCTTTGTTTCTCATTGATGAAAGGCTTTTTTCTAGCTTTACATGACTTGAGTCCTGCCTCCAGGAACCTGTTACGAACTGTTCTTGCTGTGCATTTCACCCCAGCTGCCATTTGCCATTCCTTTTGTAGGTCACTTGATGTAATCCTGCGGTTGCTGAGAGACATTCGAATAAGATGATGGTTGTCCCGGTCAGTGCAAAGTCGTTTTCGCCCTCTGCTGGTCGGTAGCTTTGTTGTCCCCATTGTCTGCTGCTTGACCTTGTTGTAATGATATGCTTTCTTTGAAATTTTAAGGATGGAGGCAACATGACGCTCATTGTGTCCCTCTGCTAGTAAAGCCAGAACTGAGCCCTTCTTTTCCTCACTTAAGACTTTTCTTTTCAACTCCTTTGGCATGGTTAAAAGTTATTTTTTCATTCCTATTACTTTTGGGATATTACAAGGACTTGTTTTGCCATCCAGCTTGTCCTATTGCAAGAGGATTGTGAACACCACAGCAGTGTTTTTTATACTTTCCTTCATTAAATAAGATTTGGTTCAGGTGATCACCTAATCAGAAGCACATTAAGTAGAATGCGGTGTACGCTGGTTGGAATTCAACTGACACTGGAATGGAATGGCTGTCAGACATGTAGAGAAGCTAATTTTTACAAAACTCTGCAGTGTTCTCTTTATTTTTGCCAGAGCTGTATATGGCACATTCAGATTCGTGATCAGAAACACAAACAAAATTTTATAAAATCAGGAAAAAATCGGTAACATTCGATAAAAAGTGCAGGGAAATATTTGCATTGCCACAAAAGTATTTTCATCACTTTTGCAATGATAATGGTGATGTATCATGAGTGTTTGGCATGTGTTTCATGAGGGGAGGGGGTTTGCAGAGCTTAACCCCTTAACGACTGCCGATACGCGTTTTAACGGCGGCAGTTAAGGGTACTTAAACCACAGCGCCGTTAATTAACTATGGAATTTGTGGTGGAAAAAGTGAATAGCGCCCCCCCAGAGTCGGACTTTCTCTGTGGTCTTGGTTACCGGGGGTAGCCGAGACCCCAGAGAACATGATTCGGGGGTTTTTTTTATCGACCCCCGAGTTGCAATCGCCGGTAATTAACCGTTTACCGGCAGTCGCAAAAAAAAAGCAAAAACGCGATTTCCCATTTAATTTCTCTGTCCTCTGATGTGATCGCACATCAGAGGACAGAGAAATGGGGCCCCCGATCGCCCCCGATACTCACCTGTCTCCCTCCGGTGCTCCTCGTGGCTCCCGATGGGCGCCGCCATCTTGTTCCGGCCAAACAATGGCGGGCGCATGCGCAGTGCGCCTGACGGCCGGCACCCGGAACTTGATCGGGGTCGGTTTTTACCGACCCCTGTTTTGCGATCGCCGGTAATTAACTGTTTACCGGCGACTGCAAAAAAAAAAAAAGCGATGTGTAATTCTCTGTCCTCTGATGTGATCGCACATCAGAGGACAGGGAAATAAAGGGATTCAGGGACCCTGTTATACTTACCGGTGTCCCTGGGTCCTCCTGTGTCTCCTCCTGGCTGCCGGCTTCTTCCTTCAGTAAGAAAATGGCAGGCGCATGCGCAGTGCACCCGCCATGATCTGGCGGCCGGCAGCTAGAGGAGTTGGGGCTAAAATTAGGGTTAGGGTTAGGGTTGGGGCTAAAGTTAGGGTTAGGGTTGGGGCTAAATTTAGGGTTAGGGTTGGGGCTAAATTTAGGGTTAGGGTTAGGGTTGAGGTTAAAGTTAGGGTTAGGGTTGGGGCTAAATTTAGGGTTAGGGTTGGGGCTAAAATTAGGGTTAGGGTTGGGGCTAAAGTTAGGGCTAGGGTTAGGGTTAGTGTTGGGGCTAAATTTAGGGTTAGGGTTGGGGCTAAAGTTAGGGCTAAGGTTGGGGCTAAAGTTAGGGCTAGGGTTGGGGCTAATGTTAGGGCTAGGGTTGCAGCTAAAGTTAGGGTTAGAGTTGGGATTAGGGTTAGGGTTTGGATTAGGGTTGGCATTAGGGTTACGTTTGGGATTAGGGTTAAGATTAGGGTTGGGATTAGGGTTAGGGGTGTATTGGGATTAGGGTTAGGTTTGAGGTTAGGGTTGAGATTAGGATTAGGGGTGTGTTGGATTTAGGGTTCTGATTAGGGTTATGGTTGTTTTGGGGGTTAGGGTTGTGATTAGGATTATGGATCGGGTTGGGATTAGGGTTAGGGGTGTGTTGGCATTAGGGTTGGAGTTAGAATTGGGGGGTTTCCACTGTTTAGGTACATCAGGGGTCTCTAAACGCCACAGCCAATTTTGCACTCAAAAAGTCAAATGGTGCTCCCTACCTTCTGAACTCTGCCGTGCGCCCAAACAGTGGTTTACCCCCACATATGGGGCATCAGCGTACTCGGGATAAAACGGACAACAACTTTTGGGGTCCAATTTCTCCTGTTTCCCTTGTGAAAATAAAAACTTGGGGGTTAAAAATCTTTTTTGTGGAATTTTTTTTTTTATTATTTTCACGACTCTGCATTAGAAACTTCTGTGAAGCACTTGGGCATTCAAAGTTCTCACCACACATCTAGATAAGTTCCCTGGGGGGTCTAGTTTCCAAAATGGGGTCACTTGTGGGGGGTTTCTACTGTTTAGGTACATCAGGGGCTCTGCAAACGCAACATAATGCCCGCAGATCATTCTATCAAAGTGTGCATTCCAAAACGGTACTCCTTCCCTTCCGAGCTCTGCCATGCGCCCAAACAGTGGTCCCCCCACACATGGGGTATCAGTGTACTCAGGACAAATTGGACAATACATTTTGGGGTCCAATTTCTCCTGATACTCTTGTGAAAGTAAAAATTTTGGGGTGAAAAGATCTTTTTTGTGGAAAAAATATGATTTTTTTTTATTTTCATGGCTCTACATTATAAACTTCTGTGAAGCAGTTGGGGGTTTATAGTGCTCACCACACATCTATATAAGCTCTTTGGGGGTATAGTTTCCAAAATGGTGTCACAATGGTTTCTACTGTTTAGGTACATCAGGAGCTCTGCAAATGCAACACGACGCCCGCAGACCCTCCCATTAAAGTCTGCATTCCAAGCGGCGCTCCTTCCCTTCCGAGCCCCGATGGGTGCCCAAACAGTGCCCCCCACATATGGGGTATCAGCGTACTCAGGGCAAACTGGTCAACAGATTTTGGGGTCCAATGTCTCCTGTTACCCTTGAGAAAATAAAAAATTGCAGGCTAAAAATCATTTTTGAGGAAACAAAATGGATTTTTTATTTTCACGGCTCTACGTTATAAATTCCTGTAAAGCACTTGGGGGTTTAAAGTGCTCACCACACATCTAGATAAGTTCCTTAAGGGGTCTAGTTTCCAAAATGGGGTCACTTGTGGGGGGTTTCTACTGTTTAGGCACATCAGGGGCTCTCCAAACGTGACATGGTGTCCGATCTCACTTCCAGCCAATTCTACATTGAAAAAGTAAAACGGCACTCCTTCTCTTCCAAGTTCTGCGGTGTGCCCAAACAGTGGTTTACCCCCACATATGGGGTATCGGCGCATTCAGGTGAAATTTCACAACAAAATTTATGGTTAAATTTCTGTTTTTACACTAGTGAAAATAAAAAAAAATGGTTCTGAAGTAAAATGTTTGCAAAAAAAAGTTAAATGTTCATTTTTTGCTTCCACATTGTTTCAGTTCCTGTGAAGCACGTAAAGCAGAGGTGTCAAACTGCATTCCTCGAGGGCCACCAACAGGTCATGTTTTCAGGATTTCCCTAGCATTCCACAAGGTGCTGGAATCATTCTGTGCAGGTGATTAAATTATCACCTGTGCAATACAAGGAAATCCTGAAAACATGACCTGTTGGCAGCCCTCGAGGAATGCAGTTTGACACCTCTGACGTAAAGGGTTAATAAACTTCTTGAATGTGGTTTTGAGTACCTTGAGGGGTGCTGTTTTTAGAATGGTGTCACACTTGGTTATTTTCTATCACATAGACCCCTCAAAATGACTTCAAATGTGATGTGGTCCCTAAAAAAAAATGGTGTTGTAAAAATGAGAAATTGTTGGTCAACTTTTAACCCTTATAACTCCCTAACAAAAAAAAAATTTGTTTCCAAAATTGTGCTGATGTAAAGTAGACATGTGGGAAATGTTATTTATTAACTATTTTTTGTGATATATCTCTCTGATTTAAGGGAACAAAAATACAAATTTTCACCATATTTCAGTTTTTTTCATAAATAATCGCAAGTAATATCGAAGAAATGTTACCACTAACATGAAGTACAATATGTCACGAATAGTGTTGAGCGATACCTTCTGATATTTAAAAGTATCGGTATCAGATTGGAGTGGCCGATATCAAAAAAATATCGGATATCGCCGATACCCGATACCAATACAAGTCAATGGGACACAAATATCGGAAGGTATCCTGGATGGTTCCCAGGGTCTGAAGGAGAGGAAACTCTCCTTCAGGCCCTGGGATCCATATTCATGTAAAAAATAAAGAATAAAAACAAAAAATATGGATATACTCACCCCTCCGACGGACCCTGGACCTTAGCGGTGCAACCGGCAGCCTCCGTTCCTAAGAATGCAGTGAGTGAAGGACCTTCGATGACGTCGCGGTCACGTGAGCGGTGACATGAGCGGTCATGCGACTAATCACAAGACCGTAACGTCATCGCAGGTCCTGTACACTCACTGCATTGTTAGGAACGGAGGCTGCCGGTTGCACCGCTAAGGTCCAGGGTCCGTCGGAGGGGTGAGTATATCCATATTTTTTATTTTTATTCTTTATTTTTTACATGAATATGGATCCCAGGGCCTGAAGGAGAGTCTCCTCTCCTCCAGACCCTGGGAACCATACACTGGGAACTTCCGATTCTGATTTCCGATATCACAAAAACATCGGAACTCGGTATCGGAATTCCGATACAGCGAATATCGGCCGATACCCGATATTTGCAGTATCGGAATGCTCAACACTACTCACGAAAAAACAATCTCAGAATCAGCAGGATCTGTTAAAGCATTCCAGAGTTATAACCTCATATAGTGACAGTGGTCAGAATTGTAAAAATTGGCTCGGTCATTAAGTACCAAATTGGCTCTGTCACTAAGGGGTTAAAGGTGCGGCATGCTTGTAAACAGTATTTGTTTTTCCTAACTTTGTGTGCACATTGCGGCTGGCCAATCAGAGAGCAGGAAACCTCAACAATGTCCTGACACAACGGCTTGTATCATTGGCAGCTGAAATCACATGTCCCTCTCCATATAAAGAGCAGACATCTTATTTTAGCACCATTTTGACAGTGCAACAGCACAGAGAGGCTGCACTGTTAGCAGATTTTAGCTAGTTAGCTAGGTGGTTGTTTCTTCTCAGATAGTTTAGCTAGATAGGGTCCTGTGACCTTCCATCATTTTTTGTTTTCCATTACTGAGGTCCACAGACAAAGGCGGCAGGGCACATGTCATGCAAGTGTGTTGTGCACTGCTTCTATTGTGCTCCATGCATGAGTATAGCATTCTAAATCTTATTTTTTCACTTGCTAAATGTGAAACAGCATGCCATATCTCACCTTTTCATTTAGTGATGTGGTGACATTGTTCTGTGATTTGAGCTGTTGTGCATGAAGAAATTTTTTGGGGGGCAGTTGCTACCGTGATTCACCATGCCATAACTCACCTTGTTATTTAGTGGCTGTGAAATTCCAGAGTGCAACATATCTCATGCACATTAGCAAAAATATATTTATTTTTTCTGTTGCAAAATGTGATACAGCCCGCCATATCCCACATTGTCATTTTGATGGGTTGAAATTAAGCTGTCTGCAGACCTCATGCACATAACAAAAAAAGATTCTGTTGCTAAACATGATACAGCCTGCCATATCCTATGTTGTGATTTTGTGGTGGTGAAATTGTTACGTGTGCAGAGCTGTTGCACGTAAAAAAAAACATTTTTGGGGTTATAGAAACGTGATATAGCAGGCTACATCTGAATTTGAAATTGTTTGGAGCCTATATTCTAGGCTATACAGGCATCACCCACACTAAAAAAATTCTTCTAACACTGTACAATAGGGGGGCATCTCACTTTTTAAATTGTTTGGAGCATCTAATCTATTATAGTGGCCACATCCACTGCCCCCCCCCAAATTCTTGTGTTACTAACATCATACAGTAGAGGACATCTCACTTTTAAATTGTTTGTAGCATCTACTCTGTTATAGAGGCCTAATCCACAGGCACCAAAAAAAATATTCTGTTACTAACGTTGTACAGTAGGGGACATCACACTTTCAAATTGTTTGTAGCATCTAGTCTGTTATAGAGGCCTAATACACAGACCTTAAAAAAATATTCTGTTACTAACATCATACAGTAGGGGACATCTAACTTTCAAATTGTTTGTAGCATCTAGTCTGTTATAGAGGCCTTATCCACAGGCACCCCAACAATTCTTGTGTTACTAATGTCATACAGTAGGGAACATCTCACTTTCAAATGGTTTGTACTATCTAGTCTGTCAGAGACCTCATCCACAGGCCCTCCCAAAATTCTTGTGTTACTAGCATCATACAGTAGGGGAGATCTCATTTTAAAATAGTTTGAAGCATATCTTCTTTGTCATACAGGCCTCATCCACACTCAAACAATTCTTTCTTCTGTGACTAATGTGATTCAGCACACCATATTTCACCTTGTCATTTACTGCTGCTGAAAGGTGTACGTGGGGTAGGTGATAATCTTTCTGAAGGCACTAGTGAACCAGCAACATCACATCCTATGCAAAGAAAACTGACAACTTCTGTTACCGTACTGGCTACTCCACTACCTTTCTTTGGCAGATGCACAACGGTATGCCTTGCTGATGAAGCCCAGAAAGAGCATGTGCTCGAGTGGATGGCAAGTGTAGCTTCAAGACGCCTCTCCTCCTCTTCCTCCACCTCAACATGACACCCAGTACAGTCCACAGAGGTGGCACCCAAATTACCCTTGCTTCCCAACTCTCCAACCGTACAACTGATTGTACGAAACCACAGATAGATGAGTCTGAAGAGCTGTTCACACATTCTATGCCATTTTCATCAGAAGTGTACTCAAAAGCTTCACAGGGTCAAGAGGAGGAAATCTGCACCGATGCCCAAATTTTTTTTAGATTGGATCTGAGGCAGGACAAAGTAGGGTCCGAGCAGCATTCTGACCCCCGCAACCACACGTTAATCCTTGGGGGAGATGATCCTGATGAGACTCAGATATCTAAGGCTCACGCAGACTGTATTGTGCTGTCAGGGCAGGAAGAGGGGGAGGGCAACTCCAAGGGCGAGGAATGTGATAGCACAGAGGATGATGATGATGTGTTAGATCCCTGTTGGGGTGAACATAGAGGCACACATCTGAGTAGGTAATCTGATGAGGAAGACAAGGAGGTTACGTCGATGACACATAGCGATGCAGCTATGATGAGCAATGCATCTTCAGCCATCACTGTGGCTGTGAACAGCAGCATCCGCAGGGGTGGCAAGAGTTGCCTATCCTGGGCCTTTTTTGACACTGCAAAGGATGAGTCAACTCACGTAATCTGCCAATCTTGCAAAAAAAGTACAACAGTAGAGGCAAAAGTGCAATAATTTGACTACTACATGTATGAACCTTCACATGCGTAATCAACATGTGTTACACTGGGAATCCCACTGTGCTAAAATGCGGACCTCAACAACCTTCAGCCACCCCATTAATTGCATCTGCTGCTTCTTCCTCCTACTCTGTTACCGTGCCAACTATTGAGACACAGGTCTCCGACTGCAGAGCCTCGGGTTCTTTACCCACTTCAGTCAATCTGACTGAGAGCCCGCCGTCAGCTGTAACGGAAGCGGACATGCATGCTGTTTTTGACCAATCTCAGAGAACAAGCACACCACAACGTTCTCAATCCACCGTAACATCTCCACCTGCACCTCCTTCACGGTCTAGCAGTTTGTCCAGTTCACCGCACACCACCTTCTCTCAACACTGCAGCCAGCCCACAGTACCACACTTGTGGTAACGTAAAAGATTGTTTCCTCCTATGCATGACAAAGCTAAGAGGTTGAACTCCACAATCTCCAATCTGTTGGCCACAGAAATGCTGCCTTTCCACCTGGTAGATACAGATGTTTTCCAAAAGCTGATGGCCGTCAAAGTCCTCCAGTACCAGTTGCCCAGTCGCCATTACTTTTCTAGGAAAGCTGTGCCTGCACTACACCAGCATGTCGCAGACCAGATCGCCTGTTCCTTGACTAAATCTATGTCTGCTAGGGTGCATTCTACCACAGACACTTGGACGAGTAAGCACGCCAAGGGCATTACTTCTTGCTGATGGGCAATGGGTGACTCCGGTGGATGTGGGACAGGCGCTGCTCTACAAGTCTTGGAACCCCAAGGCTTGCTGGACAAACCTCTACTGCCTCCACCTGTGCCTTCAACCTCTGCTTTAATGAGACACATGTTCCAACAGTGCAGAGCGAATCCTCACCACCTGTGTACTGTGCAGTTAGGTCTCACCGCAATCATTCAGTGTTAAAATTGATATGCCTTGGAGATCACAGTCAAACAGCTAAAGAGTTGTGGGCAGCTCTCCAGGCCGAGTTTGAGCAATGGCTGTCTCTGCTGAATCTGCATCCAGGGAAGGCTGTGTCCAATAACTGTGATGGCCCTACGGCGAGGCAAGCTCAAACACGTGCCTTGCATGGCTCACGTCCTCAACCTGGTGGTACAGCATTTTCTCTGCCATTATTCTGGCCTGAGTGAGCTGCTGCAGAAAGCACGGGAGGTGTGTGTTCACTTTCGCCATTTGCATCCTTCAGGTCATCGACTTGCATCGATACAGAGGTCTTTGTCCATACCAGTTAACAGGCTGATATGTGATGTGCCGACACACTGGAATTCCAATCTGCACATGTTGAAACAACTATGGCAGCAGCAATGAGCCCTGATGCAGTATATCATGTCGTATAGCCTGGGCCAATACAGTACGGATGTGGAGCATATCATGTTTATGTAGTGGGCACAAATTAAAGACCTCTGCACCCTTCTGCACAGTTTTGAAATGGCTACTAAGATGGTTAGCGCTGACTCTGCCATCTTCATCATCACTAGTGTTGAGCGATACCGTCCGATACTTGAAAGTATCGGTATCGGAAAGTATCGGCCGATACCGGCAAAGTATCGGATCTAATCCGATACCGATACCCGATACCGATACGAGTCAATGGGACTCAAGTATCGGACGGTATCCCTGATGGTTCCCAGGGTCTGAAGGAGAGTAAACTCTCCTTCAGGCCCTGGGATCCATATTAATGTGTAAAATAAAGAATTAAAATAAAAAATATTGCTATACTCACCTCTCCGACGCAGCCTGGACCTCACCGAGAGAACCGGCAGCGTTCTTTGCTTAAAATGCGCGCGTTTACTTCCTTCCGTGACGTCACGGCTTGTGATTGGTCGCGTGCCGCCCATGTGGCCGCGACGCGACCAATCACAGCAAGCCGTGACGTAATTTTCAGGTCCTCAATGCCTAATTCTAGGCATTCAGGATTTTAAAATTACGTTCCGGCTTGTGATTGGTCGCGTCGCGGTCACATGGGCGACGCGACCAATCACAAGCTGTGACGTCACGGGAGGCAGGAAACGCGCGCATTTTAAAATTACGTCACGGCTTGTGATTAGTTGCGTGCCGCCCATGTGACCGTGACGCGACCAATCACAGCAAGCCGTGACGTAATTTTCAGGTCCTGAATGCAAAATTAGGCATTCAGGACCTGAAATTACGTCACGGCTTGCTGTGATTGGTCGCGTCGCGGTCACATGGGCGGCACGCAACCAATCACAAGCCGTGACGTAATTTTAAAATGCGCGCGTTTCCTGCCTCCCATGACGTCACGGCTTGTGATTGGTCGCGTCGCCCATGTGACCGCGACGCGACCAATCACAAGCCGGAACGTAATTTTAAAATCCTGAATGCCTAGAATTAGGCATTGAGGATCTGAAAATTACGTCACGGCTTGCTGTGATTGGTCGCGTCGCGGCCACATGGGCAGCACGCGACCAATCACAAGCCGTGACGTCACGGAAGGAAGTAAACGCGCGCATTTTAAGCAAAGAACGCTGCCGGTTCCCTCAGTGAGGTCCAGGCTGCGTCGGAGAGGTGAGTATAGCAATATTTTTTATTTTAATTCTTTCTTTTACACATTAATGTTTCGATACCGATACCCGATACCACAAAAGTATCGGATCTCGGTATCGGAATTCCGATACCCGCAAGTATCGGCTGATACCCGATACTTGCGGTATCGGAATGCTCAACACTAATCATCACTATTCCGGTCATTTATATCCTGGTCCCAGAGAAAGCGGAGGAAGCAGAGGAGGAGGTGGAAGGGATAAAATTGTCTCAAAGTCCCAGACTGTTGTCACACAGGCGGGGCCAAGGGAGGGTGGATTACTGCGATCGAGGGGGGCTGATGTTAGTAGACAAGCTGTTAGTGAAGGTGCAAGATCCGAGGAACAAACGGAGGATGAAGAGGTGATGGGCGAGCAACTGTCAGGAGATGAAGATTATAATCATCCCCTCTCTGCTGTTTGTGGTTGGCGGTAGGGGACAGAGGAAAAAAGCATCAGTGTTACCCAGCCCGACATATGAGTGTCTTCTTCCTGCACTATCTGCAACTTGATCCCCGTATAGTTATGATTAGAATTAGTGCTGACTACTGGGTTGCCACTCTGTTAGATCCACATTATAAAACCAAATTTTGCCTGATGCTTCCTGTCCTGTAAAGGGACCCGCGAATGCTGGAGTATCGAAACACACTTTTACACAATCTTAAGAGAAGTTTTCCTCAAGGCAGCAGTGAAGCACACAGTGTGCATTGCAGCTCTAGATTTTCAACATCTGGCATGTCAATTCGTCAATGCCAAAACATTAGCAGCAGCAGTAGTGTAAGTGGAAGAAGCAATTTCTGTGAGTCCTTTAACACTTTTTTTTTTTAGATCAGCTTGTGCACCAGCACAACAGAGTCCAAGTCTTACACGTAGTGAACGAATGGAGAGGATGGTGCAGGAGTATCTAGCACTGAATATAAATACCATCAGGGAGGGTTTGGACCCTTTCACATTTTGGTCTTCCAAAGTGGATGAGTTGCCTGAGCTTGCCTCAAATGACTTGGAGGCTTTATCATGCCCGACAGCCAACATTCTCTCAGAACGTGTTTTCAGCGTTGCTGGTGGTATCCGGAAGGATAAGCACAGCAGGCTGTCCCCTGAAAGTGTAGACCACCTCAAGATGAACAATTCATGAATTTCCAAGGACTTTTGCACCCCAATCGCACATGGTACAGATAATGTTAACACAATCGTCAGTAAATATATAAACATAAGGCGACTCAAAATCATATTATTACTTTTGGAGAACAAAGAGTCAAAAACTGGCCAAAAAGGTAACATTAAAACATGTTTATTAGTAATTCAACTTTGCATATAAGCACATATATAGCACATATGGAAAAAACTTCATATAATAAAATGGTAGATTGTGACTGTGTCCTTTGGTGCAACCAGTACACCAGGTTCACAGATCAGGGCACGATTGTAAACATAGTGTGAATTATATGTTGCAGCAATAAATAACAATAAACTCCATATAAGTAAG